>NC_142482.1:41066709-41399209 GCF_049115385.1 Moschus berezovskii | reverse complement strand
AGAGGATATATTGGCTTTCAGATGGAGAAGATGAGACCATCCTAGGTCAGCTAACAGCCAGATATCCTCTCCCCCTCCTGCCCCGCCCCAACATGTGAGACTCCAGCTGAGATCTGCAGAGCTCACAGCTGCCTGCAGATGTACAAGTAAGCACTGCCTAGATCACCAAACCCCACAGACTCATGTACTAAATAAATGTTTATTGTTGTTATCCTGCCAAAGACTTGCAACTGTTTGTTACACCACATTATTATGGCTGTGAAAAACTATTGTAGAGGGATGGCCTCTGGGAAGGGAACGAGGTAACTTAGAATGAGAGAGGAAGGACATTTTACTCTTCACATAATACCCTCTATATTTTTTCTGATTCTTGAGTCATTTGAAATAAAGCACTTATTCCAAAAAAATAAAGGGACTTCCCTGGTGGTCCAAGGGTTAAGAATCTGCCTTGCAGTGCAGGGGATGTGGGTTCAACCCCTGATCGGGGAACTAAGATCCTGCATGCTGCAGAGCAACTGAGCCCACATGCCACAATTAGAAGTCTGCACAGTGCAGCAAAAGAGAAGATCCCAAGTGCCGCAACTAAGACCCAAGGCGGTCAAATTAATTACATTTTAAAAAAGAAAAGAAACAAGAGGCTTTAACCAAATGTCTATAGAGCAAAGAGTAGAAAAAACATAATTCTGACAAAGTGTGAAGCAGTGAAACAATGTGGCTTAGAAGCAAGTACATTTGAATTGGGCCTGAAATAACTAACAGAAATTAGGCAGAGACAGGGCGCTGGCAGGAGATTCAACATCACAAGTCAAGCAAACAACAGACTCTAACCCTAACCCATTTAACATGCATTAGAGGATAAACAACAAAATGTACACAGCTGAAGAGTAACAGTGATTATGAGAATACTGAGACTTTACTCTGAATGCAACAGGAGATTAAAAAATATGAAAGAGCAGTTAAGAAGAGAGAATATTTCATATATATATCTTGTTGACGGCTCTTTCATACATATAATATATAAATATATATACATATTGTAATATAAAATATTAAGACACTACAACATTAATATACAGGAGCTTCAGAAGAATGTAGTGAATGACTGAGAAATAATAGTTGATGAGAAAAAATTAAGAATTTTCCAGAAATGAAGGCCTAACTTCTCAGATCAAGAGTGTACATCTAGACATAACAGAGTGAAACTGAAGTCTATTGAGGATAAGGAGACGATCTTAATAGCTACCAGAGGAAAAGAGAAACACAGCAAAGTGCTCACTAACAGGGTCTAGAAGGCAATCAGAGTGGAGAAATGACTGTTAACAGAGAACTTACCTCCAGCTAAATATAAATAAATAGAGCAAAATGAAGTTATTTACAACCCACAAACACTTCCTACGAGAGTAAGTAAAGGATACAGAGTTCAGCAAAGAAAGGTGAACTCAGAAAGAAGGTATGAAATAGAGGAAATAACATAAGCTCAAGAACTGACAAAATATGGTGATAAATTTAAATGATTATGGGGGAAATCTCTTGTATTAACTCACATGTAAAATGATGTACATAAAAGATTACTTACTGCAGCACTGTTTGTGAGACAAAGGTTGGAAACAACCCAAATGGCCACCAAGATGGGACTAGGTAAATACATTATAGTAATCCATACAGTAATCCATAACTACTGCTATGCAGTTTTTTAAAATGAGGAAGCCCTTTATGTACAGATATGAAAGGATGGGCATGATCCATTTAGTGAAAAGAGCAGGGTAGAGAGCCACCATGAAAAATATTAACAAAAGGGAAAGGGGAAGAAAAAAAATATACATATATATATTTGGATACCTGAACAACATTACTTGTCCCTGGGAATGGGAAATAAGTGGTTGGGAGCAGGTATGATGTGGAATTTTTCAATGGATAGCCCTTATTACATTTTTTTACATGAGAATGTTTTACTGCACAAAAGGGGAGGAATATAAAACTAAAATTCTTTATAATAACAAGATGTGGTAGATGGTCAGTTCAGTAAAAGGAGTGTATTAATTAATGCCTTTGGTGTCAGGAGAATAGAAATACTGAACAATAGACTTCATTTTAAAAATTCTAAAAGTAAACACACATCTTATAATTTAAGGGTAAATCAACAAGGAATTGGAGCAAATGGAACTCTCATACATTGATATGATAGTTTAATGGGTACAACCACTTTGAAAAATTCTTCAGAACTATCTCTTAAAGCTTCAGAATAAAAATGTTCTGCAGCTGTGGTATCAAATAGCCCAGAACTGATCTATTCAATCAACAATTCATTTCAGAGAACACATTTTTGTAAGTCCATCAATCAGTGACAACCCATAGCTTTCGAAAATCAGTCGGGAATGACTTGTTCCAATAAACAGCTCTGAGTGCCAACTAATGAACAACAGTTTGTCCCATGAAACCATGCCTCCACAGATGTCAGCCCACTGAACCCCATGCTTCTCAAAACCCTTATGTAAGAGCAGCAATCTCTTCTGTACCTAGTGAGGACTGTACCTAGGTCCTAGTGAGAGGATCTCTTCAGCTGTCTTTTCATTTCAGATACCGAGTGATGGTCTCAACATTTTTTGACAGGATGAGTGTCTGTGTACCCCCTGATCCAGTAATTCCACTGTTGGATTTGTACCCCAAAGAAACAAGTGCTTATGCCCACTAAAAGCTAAAAATACAGGAATGCTCAGAGCAGTTTTATTCAAAATAGTTCCAAACTAGAAATAACCCAATTGTCCCTCAACCCTCAACTTGCAGAATAAATAGTGGAACTGTGGTAGGCAGAATTCTAAGATTGCCCTATGATCTCCATCATGTTATCATTCCCTTAAGATTGTTAGTTTACATGATAAAAAGTATCATTAAGATGTAATTAAGTTTAGCAATCAGTTGACCTTAGGAGGTCTCTAGGTGGGCCTAACCTACTATATAACTCCTTTAACAGCAATTTTTTTTTTAGCAGAAGAGGAAGTCAGAGTTGAAGCATGAGAAGCATTAGATACACAACCACTGACTTGCTGATGGAGGGAGCCACCTGTAAAGGAATGCAGGCAGCCCCCAGAAGATGAGACCTGTCCCCCAGGGGCAGCCAGCAAGGAAAGAGAGACGTTAGTCCTACCATGGACTTCAGATCTACAACTGAAAGAAACTGAATTCTGCAACTGGCTTAAGACTCTTGTATTTTCAAAACACAGTCAATAAATTTGGTGCCATTTACATTAACTACTCAAAGTTGTCCTATTTGATTCCTTCTGCTGTCCTGCTTCATGGCTCTGTTCCAGGGAGGAGTCCCTGTGTTGCTGGAACTTTCACCGTACTGGGGAAGATTAAAAAAAATTAACAGCAACAACAACAAAAGTAAGGAGGCAGATAAAATAATAAGCAGTTGTGATAAGTACTGTGAGGAAAACCAACCAGCATCAAGTTATCAAATAAAGGTAGGATCTATTAAGATAGGATGATGACAGGTGAGGTAGCTAATGACCCCTAAGAACAGTTAAGGACTGAGCTCTGGGGAGTAGAGGTGGGGGGTAGGGAGAGAACTGTTCAAAACCCCCAACAGGACATAGAAGTTTATTTTTTATTCTAAATGCACAGGAAAGCCACTGAATGTGTATGGGAGGGTAAGTGACAAGACTGGGTTTATGTTTTAAGAAGCTCTGCTGCTGGATAGCAGAGAAGGCAATGGCAAGCCACTCCAGCACTCTTGCCTAGAAAATCCCATGGATGGAGGAGCCTGGTGGGCTGCAGTCCGTGGGGTCGCTGGGGGTCAGACACGACTGAGCGACTTCACTTTCACTTTTCACTTTCACACATTGGAGAAGGAAATGGCAACCCACTCCAGTGTTCTTGCCTGGAGAATTCCAGGGACGGGGGAGCCTGGTGGGCTTCCGTCTATGGGGTCACACAGAGTCGGACACGACTGAAGTGACTTAGCAGCAGCAGCAGCTGCTGGATAGTAAGCAAGCTGAGGGAATGAAGGTGGAGGCAAGAGTGGAAGTAGAAAAGGCAAGCATCGAAAGAGTGGAGGTGGAGGCTGGTGCACTGGATCCAAAAGACAGCCACTTAGGTATAATGTTAATATATTCATCAAATTAACTTTGAAAAAACACAACTGAAAGGTGAAAGAGCTTAACTTTTGTTTGAAAAAAGAGCTTCAATCTTTGGGCAGATATTTAGGAGCTGTGCTAAGAGCTGGGTATAGACAGGCGTTTATAACTCATGGGGATAAAATTATAATACAGTGAGAGCCATAATCTTGAAGATGCGTACAAGGGAGTACGACAATTCATCCTAAATTCAAGATTCAGTTTCTATGTATTACATGTTATCCACAAAGCGGATTCACTTCAAAAACATTCACTAAGTGCCTATGTGTCAGGCAGCAAGTATATAAGAGAGTGATACAATTACAGAATCTTAAGTGTCATCTTCCTTAATTGAACTAAAAAAACCACGAGGTGGCAGAAAGAGTAAAAGAGCGCTTCTCTTTCTTTTTTCTGACACCACACGTGTGCTACCCAGGGATCTTAGTTCCTTCACCTGGGTTCTAACTTGTCCTATGCACTGCAAGCACCAGGTCCTAACCGCTGGACCGCCAGGGAATTCCAGAGTTTTTTTATTAGCTTCAGCATATTAGCAATTACGAAGAGATAATGAAAATAATAAACCACCTGCGTTGTAAGATAAATTCCAAGGGAAAACTGTTCACAATGGCAAAGAAAAAAGGAATAACTTAAATACCATGAGGAAACTGGCACATTCGTAAATGGAGATACTCCAGGAAAGGACTGGACTATCCTTCAACCAGGCAATAGGGTGGGAAGAAAGGAGGAGAAGGATTATTGTTATTATTTAGTCGCTAAATCGTGACTGAGACTTTTGAGACCCCCACGGGCCACAGCCCGCCAGGCTCCTCTGTCTATAGGATTTATTTCCCAGGCAAGAATACTGGAGTGGATCGCCATTTCCTTCTCGACCCAGAAGTGGAACTCACGTCTCCTATATTGGCAGGCAGATTGTTTACCACTGAGCCATCAGGGAAGCTCAAGGGAAGGATAGGGTTGTTTTAAATTAACAGACTTAACTACATACAACGAATGGTCTTTAATTGGACCCTAGTTGGTGTAAACCAATTGCAAAAAACACTTGTAGGACAACGAGGGTAAATTCGAATATGCAGTAGATGTCAGGTAATATTAGGGAATGCGCTTACGTTTAGTAGGGTGTGTTGATATTGGGGTTATGATTTGTGTATGTAAAATGTCCTTAAGTTTCAGAGATGCACATACAAAACTATTTAAGGGTGACAAGTCACGATGCTTGTAATTTATTTTGAAATATTTAAAGAAAAAATAGATGCGATAAATACTGTTTAATGTTAACACTTGTTAAATAAAAGTGATGGGTATATAGGAAGTTGGGCTTTTGACAAGGAGCGAAAGCAACTTCCGGAAGCCCCTCTTCCACCTCCTCACCTCGGGTCTGGTCACAAAGCTCCGCCTCCACAAGGGGGTCTTCTCCCACGACCCCAGCGGGGGCAGGGGCGGGACCTCCTTCTACCCGAGGCGTGTGCCCAGGTGACCACGAGAGGCTGGCGGGGGCCACGCCAGCGCAGACGTCCCCTCCTCACCTACTCCAGGACACCGATCTTAATCTTTCTGGGGCGGGCGAGTTGGAACGAAGTGCTTGAGGCCTTCGGGATAGCGGGAGCTCCAGGTCCGCCGCGCAGGTAGCATCACTCAGAAAACCTACAAAGGCCGGAAGTACGTCATCGTCCCGAGCCCCGTCGCCGAGCAGCCCTTGCCCTTCCGGAGGTTAATGGACTTGGTGACTACCTCATCACAAAGCTCGGAGCCAGAAGTCCAGCCCTAGGAGGGGAAACTCCCGCCCCCCGAGATTTCTGTGCTGAGTGGTTCCGGGCATCTAGAAGTCAGTGGTCGTAGCAACGCAAAATGTTAGGGCCGGAAGGGACTTCATTGTTCCTCCAGTTCTGGTTGTTACCATCCATTCCTTCCTGAGGCTCTCCCCTGACTGTGATCCCTTTAAAACCACAAAGGAGAGATGGTATCTGTGGTTGGATTTTTTTGTTTGTTTTTAACTCTGAAACTCTGTTTTCTGGAATCACAGTCTAGAAGGAGACACACAGGCACATAAACGAGTAACTACATACAGGCGGTCTGTATGTGAAAGGAAAGAAAAATGAAATGTAAGTCCATTAGGATAGTCCCTGGACCATAGTAGATGCTGCAGGGATAGATAGTATATGTTAAGTTGAATTTTTTTTTTAATCAATTCATTTAACAGATTCTCTTTGAAAGCATTCTTTGTGTCAAAGTTTTCCTCTAAGGACTGGACATAATAATAATGAACACAGGTCTTGACCTTTATGAAGCTTAAAAGAGAAATATAGACACTGGGAGATCTAGTATATATAATTTGAGTGAAACATAGGCATGAAATTGGAAAATCACATATTACAGATTTTGAAGTCTTAAAAACATCGCAAACATGAAAGTCAGAAAAAAATTTTATTAATTGCCTGACACATGTCTATAATAATTTTAAACTAGATTTTTGACTTTATATTCTTGAACTGTCTTTTAATGTTAATTTTGTAATTTAATTTTTCTAGAAAGAATGAAGATATATGTAGTCTATCCTCTAGCATAGCTGATCATTTTAAATGGTTGGTATTTGGGTAACCCTCTATCAAGTTCTTTCAGTTATGAGCTACAAGATGTTAGGATGTTTTAAGTTTTTTGTACAAGGACTAATCTGAAAATCTCTTATATCAATGACACTATCTAGATTGTTTTGATGTCCTCATTGTGTCAGTTTTATTTATTTATTTTTGGTGGCACCAAGGGCAGCATGCAGGATCTTAGTTCCTCCACCAGGGGTCAAATCTGTGTCCCCTGTGGAGTCTTAACCACTGGACCTCCAAGGAAGTACCAGTGTCAGTATTTTAAGTCAAAAGTTCAAGAAATACTAATCTCTTTCCACAGTGCTCAGTGATTCACATCATTTCATTAATTAGATTACTAAATAATCCAAGAGCCAATGGATTTATTCAAAATTTAGCTTTCCTCTTACTGTTTTTGTGTAATCTGAAATTTGTTTTGTTATAATTTGCTTCTTTATATCAGAATAAAAATCTGTTTATTTTATTGAATATGTTTTTCTCGTTACATTCTTTTAAATTTAAATTTTCTCTGTTCTGTAATAAACTGTCTTTATTTCAGAACTTATCACTTGTTCCTTAAATAATATCAAAAGGTCTTTCCAAATTGCAGATAAAATGACTTATTTCTAAGTCATTATCTTATTTCCTCATTACAGGTTTGGATTACACAGGGGCATGCATTTATGAAAACACAAACTCTACAATGAAGATAATACATTTTAGGATTCCCCTGGTGGTCCATTGGTTAAGAATCCACCTAATGCAGAGGACACAGGTTCTCGGGAGATCTCACATGACACAGGGCGACTAAGCCTGTGCACCACAACTACTGAGCCCACACTCTAGAGCCTGGAAGCCAAAACTACTGAGCCTCTGCGCTGCAACTATTGAAGCCAGTGTGCTTAGAGCCTGTGCTCCACAACAAGAGAAGCCACTCAATGAGAAGCCCATGCACCACAATGAAGAGTACCCCTCGCTTGCCATAATTAGAGAAAGCCAGAGTGCAGCAATAAGGATCCAGTACAACCAAAAATAAATAAATAAAAATTTAAAACTTCTACAAGCTTGCTGAACTTTTATGAATCATCATAATTTGTTCAATTATCTTGGACTTTCTATTTAAACAATTGAGCATATTCCTTAAAACAATTATGCATTGTAAAAAAGAACAGAGAATGTTGTACATCATCTAGTTATACAAAGGGTTAAGTCTCAACCTGCTGCAGTTGCCCATCAACAGTTGGAAAAAACAGAATGAAACATTCTGGGCTTTGGATAAAGGAGCCCCTAGATGATTAAGATGGAAATCTAAGGAAGAATTTCAATGACCCTAGATTCTTGCATCTTCCCATGCATAGAAAAGCGCAAAAATCATTAACTTGAGATATTTGTTCTTTGTGATTAGCAGTGATCTTTTACACAATGGTGTGATCACTCACCTAGAGCCAGACATCCTGGAATGCAAAGTCAAGTGGGCCTTAGGAAGCATTACTACAAACAAAGCTAGTGGAGATGATAAATTCTAGCTGAGCTATTTCAAATCCTAAAAGATGACTTTGTTAAAGTGCTTCACTCAATATGCTAGCAAATTTTGAAAACTGAGCAGTGACCACAGGACTGGGAAAGGTCAGTTTTCATTCCAATCCCAAAAAAGGGCAGTACCAAAGAATGTTCAAACTACCATACAATTGCATTCATTTCACATGCTAGCAAGGTAATGCTCAAAATCCTTCAAGCTAGGCATCCACAGTACGTGAACTGAGAACTTTCGGATATTCAAGCTGGATTTAGAAAAGGCAGAGGAACCAGAGATCAAATTGCCAACATCCGTTGGATCACAGAAAAGGCAAGAGAATTCCAGAAAACAAGTACTTCTACTTCATTGACTACACTAATGCTGTTGACTGTGTGGATCACAACCAACTGTAGAAAATTCTTCAAGAGATGGGAATACCAGGCCACCTTAACTATTTCCTGAGAAACCGGTATGCAGGGCAAGAAGCAACAGTTAGAATGGGACATGGAACAATGGACTGGTTCAAAATTGGGAAAGGAGTACGTCAAGGCTGTACATTGTCACCCTGCTTATTTAACTTCTGTGTGTGGTGTGTGGGGGAAAACCTTTAGCCAGAGCAGCCACCTCCTTGGACATCACAAATACACACCAGGGAGAAGCCATACCTGTGCAAGATGTGCAAAAGCCTTTATGTGGAATTCACATCTTCTGAGACATCAGTGGATCCATAGTGATTAAAAACCTTTAGAATCCTGATCCTGGACAGACCTAGGAGAGTCAGGGAAGGAAGGAAAGCCAGTGGGAAAATGTTGAGGCTCCTATGTCTTGTGAATATAATGAGTGCGAGAAGTTTCACTAGGAATAGAAGCCTATTGAGCATCAAAATGTCCACACGAGTGAGAAACCCTATCAGTGTGATACATGTGGAAAAGGCTTCACCTGAATTTCATTCCTTATTTACCATCAAAGAAGCCACATTAGGAAAAATATTCTATCTCCATGACCCATGTCTTATACGCCAGAGGTTGTGTTCATTCCTCATTGAACTGAAGCCACCCTGGAGCCCTTGCTGACTAGAAAATTGTGAACTTGGCTTTATTTATCACCACACATTATCAGATGTTTGTGAGAAAATAGAGTCTGGTTGAGATGAATTATCTTCTACATCCTGCTGCTGCTGCTGCTAAGTCACTTCAGTCGTGTCCGACTCTGTGTGACCCCATAGACGGAAGCCCACCAGGTTCCCCCGTCCCTGGGATTCTCCAGGCAAGAACACTGGAGTGGGTTGCCATTTCCTTCTCCAATGTGTGAAAGTGAAGTCGCTCAGTCGTGTCTGACCCTTAGCGACCCCATGGACTGCAGCCTACCAGGCTCCTTCATCCATGGGATTTTCCAGGCAAGAGTACTGGAGTGACTTGCCGTTGCCTTCTTGGCTTCTACATCCTATGTGATTGCAAAACAACAACAACACAAACTTGTTTGATGGAGGCCATGGGAGAGTTTTCTTGAAGAGGTCTGACCTGAAATGGTTTGTTCTCACCTATTGAACTTAAAAGGGCTCCCAGATTGACTAATTAATCATCCTCAGCCACACTTTATGACACGTAGAAGGCTGTAATCTGGAGACCGTTGCTCTATTTATCTCACTTATAATGAAACCTCCATGGTTTGTCAGATTCATGAAATCTTATACACACACATAAACCCTTCCACACACACATATACTATACCAGTGAGATACCTTCACAGCTCTGAAAATCTGATGTCCTCTAGAGTTCTGAAGAATTTGTCACCAAAGCCGTTTGTGCTTGTGCCTAATTGTGAGGTGCTAGATTCTGAGTCAATCTAGTGCATGTTTTGCCAAGCACATAGGATTGACAGAGTAGGGATAAGGGTGGGGTTACTTGTGACAGAATCAAAGGGAATCCAAATTTCTTTACCAGACTAGGAATTCTAGTATGAATGCCTTAAATAGCTTATTTTTCATTAAATCAATGTGAATTCACATTGTAATCATACATTGTGATTATTAATCATACATAATTACATATGGAATTACATTCTTTTATTGTTTCCCTGACATTAATTTTGCTACTCTTGAAGAAAAAAAAATGTCCCTATGCAGGCAATGTGAAAATCAGTTATTAAGTCAGGATAAAATAATAGATTCTCTAAAGCTCAGCATCTTGGTTCTTATCTTTTAGTTCTCTTGGACCTGACCAAAGGCTCTCTAAAGCCTCTACTATCCTGCTCACAAACCTTCTCCCTCTCCCCAGCTTTAACACAGACTATATCAAGACTTACAGTTACTAAGTTCAAACTTCTCTGGGTCAGTGGGTTCATACCAAGTATTTAAAACAATTATGACTTATGGTTTCAAAACTCCACATTTAGTGTTGTCTGGTTCTTCTTATATATTGAATCCCAAACCAGCTGTGTGGTACCACCTCCTCCAGTATTCATGATAACAACTTTAACCATTAAGTTAACTTTTCAGGTTACCTAACTTTCCTTTGAACATAGTTTGTAAACCATATTATTTTTTTCTTCATGACAGTCAAAATTGCAGCCTTATGAATTCAAGTGACAAGTTTTTTTTTTTAGTCAGCATTATGAAAGAAATATTATGTATATTTCAAATGGAACTGCTTTTACAAAAGTATTTCAAGATGACTACTTTCCTGCAAACTTTGTTAGTGCATCCCTTCTCTTTATTACAGAAATACTCTTTTGCTTTTGATGCTGCTCACACTTCTCAGTTGGTTTTTGACATCAGCAACAATTTCTTCCTTATTTACAATATCACTCAAGGACTCAGGAATTCAGGTATTTCAAGGTTTCTGCCACCTTTCACAATGAATGGCTTTACCATTGTAATACATTCTTACTTGCTTATGCAAAAGTTTTCACAGATTTGTCCAAGTCCCTGCTTTTATGCTAGGTTCCAAGCCTTGGTATTTCAAAGTTTTCAAGGGGCACAAATTTAAGAAATCCTAATGTAAATGATTTGTATTACAATAATAAACAATATAGCTATTTAGTTTGAATTCTTAAACTGATAAAAATCCATTTTATGATTTTCAAACTTCCAGAACATACTTGTATTAGTCTATGTTTTCCAGACAAACATAACCAATAGGATGTATATATAATGAGATTTATTATAATGGAGGCTGAGAAGATGTGCAACTGGCAAGCTGGAGACCGAAGAAAGCTGATGGTGAGATTCCAGTCCAAAAGCTAGCAGGCTTGAGAATCAAGAAGAACCAATGCTTCAAGTTTGAAGGCAGGAAAAGACAAGTCTGAAGGCAGTTCAGTGCCGTCAGGCAGGAGGAGTTGCCTCTTACTCCAGACAGGATCAGACTTTCTTGTTCTATTCAGGTCTTCACCTGATTGAAGAAAGACCATCCACATTAGGAAGAAAATTCTGCTTTATGCAGTTAACCAATTCAAACACTAATCTCATCCCAAAACACTTTTACAGACACACCAAGAAAAATGTTTGACCAAATATCTGGGTATCCTGTGGCTCGGTCAAGTGGACACAAAATTATCCATCATAATACTGTAGTTACCGGCATTAGCTAAGTATTAAAACTGTTAACCATGCTTCCCCTTTTTGATCTCCAGTTCTTACAAGTAACAGTAAGAACCTAGGAAATAATGTTTGGAGCCTCCTTACCCTGCTTACAGATCAGGACAAAGAAGGGCTGGTATGAGGCTGAGACACAGAAGATGATGACTGACTCACTACTGTATTCAGAGCACCTAGCAGACTTCCTGATGAATGAATGATTCCAAAGATTGGTTGATTCTACTTGCTCTTTCATAACAACATAAAATCCCGCTGGCACCTACTGCTAGAGACCGAAGTGTTCACATACCTATTTTCACAACTAATGATTTTTCTGTTGTACCTATATCACATAGGCTGAGATACAGGATATTAAAAGACTTCCCTGAGATTCAACAGTGATACCTGCTGATTAATATTTAGGAGTTAAGTACCTAAAGGTAGGATTGCATCCAGCTGCATAATGCCTTAGTTATTACACATTTGTTTCTCGGGGCTGAGTAGATGATTACTTAAAAGTCAGTGCAAATCTGTGCTTGCTGATGTGGGGCTGATCTTTCTATGCCTCCTGGTCTCTTCCCAAATCAGTTACTTTAGGGAAAAAAGGGTCCCCAATGCTCCAGCCACCTTTGCAGGATAGAGTCCTTCATATTACTCCCTGAGCTCCCAGTCAAGCAGATAGTACTCTTCTGGTGGTTGGTGTTTGTAACCCTTGAAGTGCTTAAATTTCTTTCTTCACGTTTTTGTTTTTAAAAATGCGTGCCTAAATTCAGCTGATAGAATTTAAACTTAACAATGAAGTAAGAGAAGTTTAAAGTAACTTTAGGGGTGAGGGTAATTGGGAGGTGATGTGGGGGGCATGAAATAGTGAATGACACAGTGCCTCCATTGTTTGGGGAGGCAATTTACTCTTCAGTACAATATCTGTTCATGATTTTGCCCATAGCCAACTGAACTGCTTAATTGCTGCCATTAGGTAAGTTATTTTTATATGCTCAGTACAAGTCCTCTGTCAGATGAAGTGAAGTGAAAGTCATTCAGTCATGTCTGACTCTTTGCGACCCCATGGACTATACAGTCCATGAAATTCTCCAGGACTTAATAGTGGAGTGGGTACCCTTTCCCTTCCCCAGAGGATCTTCCCAACCCAGGGATCAAACCCAGGTCTCCCGCATTGCAGGCGGATTCTTTACCAGCTGAGCCACAGGGGAAGATATATGGTATAAAAGTATTTTCCCATTTCTTTAGTTTGTCTTTTAATCCTCTTAACAGAGTCTGTCACAGAGCAAAAGTTTTAAATCTTGATGAAGACCAAATTATTAATTTTTCTTCTATTAAATCATGCTTTTGACGTCAGTTCTCGCCATCCTTGCCTAACCCTAGGTCCTGATGATTTCCTCTTCTGTGTTCCTTGAAGCTTTATGGTTTGATGTTTTAGCTCCATGATCTATTTTCAGCTTTTTGTAAATATAAGGTGTATGGTTCAAGCTGAGTTGTTTTTACTTTTTTGGCTATGGATGCCCAATTGCATCAGCACCTTTTTTCTGAAAAGGCTATCCCTCCTCCACAGAACTGTTTCTGTACCTTTGTGAAAAATCAGTTGGGCATTTTTGTGTGGACCTACTTATGGGTTCTCCAACCTGATCCACTGAACTATATGTCTACAATACCACACTCTTGATCACTATTGTAGGCCTTAATATCAGGCAGAGTGATTGCTCCCACTTTATACTCTTACAAAATGTAAAAGGTCCTTTGCCTTTCTGTATAAATTTTAGAACAAGCTTATTTTTATCTCCCAAAAAATTTTTGCTAGAATTTTGAAATAAATTTATATTGGATCTGTAAATGAATGTAGGGAGAATTGGTATCTTTACTATGCATGTCTTCTAATCCATGAACACAGCATGTGTCTCCATTTATTTAGATCTTTGATTCCTTGCAACAGCTTTTTGTCATTTTCTCAGTCCAGATACAGATCCTGTACATTTGTTAGATTTATACCCAAGCATTTAACTTTCTTAGGAGCAACTACAAATGGCATTGCATTTTACACTTCAATTTCCGATTGTCTACTATTAGCATATAGAGATAGGATTGATTTTTGCACATTGATTTTGTATCTTTCAACCTTGTTGAATTTGCTTACTAGTCCTAGAAGTTTTCTGCAGGTTCCTTGGGATTTTCTATGTGCACAATTACATTATCTATAAACATGCAGTTTTTTCATGTCATTTTTGGCTTTAGTGCACTTCCAGTAAGTACTTCCAATATATGTTAAGTAAGAATGATGGGAGTGAATATACTTACCTTGATCCCAGTCTTACAGGGAAAGCATTGTATTTGAATGAAATTAGCTGCAGGTGTTTTGCAGATCTTTTTTATGAAGTTGGAGAAGTTACCTGCTATTTCTAGGGTGCTGAAAGTTTCTGTTATGAATGAGAATTGGATTTTGTCAAATGCTTAAGACTGAAACAGCTTTACATATTGGAATAAATCTTGATTATGGTATATAACTTTATAAATACCTTGATTTCACTTGCTAATATTTCATTGCATCTAAGTTAATGAGAGATACTGGTTTCCAGGGGAGGTGGTTTCCATTCATTATTTCATTATGGTATCAGAGTAATATTAGCAACATGACAAGAGTTGGGAAATATAACATTTTCTAGTTTTTGAAAGAAACTGTGTAAAATTTCTGATCATCCTTCCTCCAGTGTTTGGTAGAATTCTCCAGTGAAACCCTCTAGCCCTGAAGATTGGGGAACTTTAAATTATGAATTCAATTTCTTTAATGGCCAAAGGATTATTCAGATTATCTACGTCTTGGTTGAGTTTTGGTTACTTATATTTTTTGAAGAACTGGTACATTTTTTGAAGAATTGGTCTAGTTGTCAAAGTTATAAATGCAAAGTTGTTCAGTCTGCCCTCATGAAGTTTTTAATAAATGATGCAAGATCTGTAGTGATAGCCCATGTTCATTCCTGTTATTAGTGATTTGTATCTTCTCTCTTTTAATCTTGTTGGCTTTATTAAAAGTTTATATTTTATTGGAAAAATTTTGAAGAAACAGCTTATGTTTTGCTGATTTTTCTATTTTCCTATTCTCAATTTCATTCATTTCTATTACCATTAGTATTTTCTTCTATTGCTTTGGTTTTATTTTGCTCTTGATCTTTAGTTTATTGAAGCAGGAACTTCAATTATTGATTTCAGGCTATTCCATTTTTCTAATAAAAGCATTTAGTGCTAAAATTTTCCTTCTCAATGTTTCTTTGGCTGTGTCTCACATCTTGTCATAGGTTGTACTTATTTCCCTTCAATCTATGTATTTTAAAATTCCTTTGAGAGTTTCTTCCTGACCAGGGCATTATTTAGAAATATTTTCTTTAGTTTCCAAATGTTTGGAGATTTTTCTGTTGTCTTACCATTATTTCTTAGTTTGGTACCATTGTGGTCAGAGAATATGCTCCATATGATTTCAATTACATAAACAGCATTTTTTCCACAAAAAAGCACCCAGCCCAGATAGTTTTACATCAGAATTCAACTTTCAAATACAAGATAATTTCAATGCTTTACAAATGATACTGCCGCCGCCGCCGCCAAGTCACTTCAGTCGTGTCCGACTCTGTGTGACCCCATAGACAGAAGCCCACCAGGCTCCCCCGTCCCTGGGATTCTCCAGGCAAGAACATCGGAGTGGGTTGCCATTTCCTTCTCCAATGTGTGAAAGTGAAAAGTGAAAGTGAAGTCGCTCAGTCGTGTCCAACCCTTAGCGACCCCACGGACTGCAGCCTACCAGGCTCCTCCATCCATGGGATTTTCTAGGCAAGAGTACTGGAGTGGCTTGCCATTGCCTTCTCCGACAAATGATACTAGAACATTTAAAAACAAATAAAAAAGAACAAAAACTTGTCTTTTTTATGATGTAGTAAAATTAAAACCTAACCATGAACAATATAGAATGAAATGACAGATCTAAAAAATGGCAGCTTTTTATATGAATATTGGGTAAAAACACACTAAATAAAATATTAACAAGTAGAACCCATTAACACATTAAGAAAACACCATGACTAAGTGAAATTTATTCCAGGAATGCAAGATTGGTTCAATATTAGGAAATCCTGTCATGTAATAGAAGATAATAATAAAATTAAGGGGAAAATGTAGCTTCTATATGCTGAAAAACGTCTTTAATAGAATGCAATCTGTCTTTTAAAATAGTGACTATAATATCTTCTCAGAAAATTCAGGCATTTGCAGCAGATATAAACTCCTAACTATGAAATAATCATTGCAATGTTTTGAAATCTGTGGTTCCTACATTTAATGACCTACTGTAAAATCTATAAGCTTCATCCTCATAGAGATTGGGCTACACTGCCAAATTGCTGAAGAATAGTTTTGATAGAGTCTCTCCTCTTTTGGCCTGTAGGTTTTAGAACTGAAGGCAATAAGTTACTTCAAAATATTAGCTTCTAGGATATTATATTGTGTTATCTATAAGAGAAAATAACATTTTATTATCTGTCAAAGCTATATGTGAAATATCATTTTCTATCTTAAAAAAAAAAACAAAGCTGGGAAATATATACTCTGTGATCGACACCTCTATGGCCTTGTGTTAGAACACAGAGGCAGTGCCAAATTTTAAAAAGTACTAAAAGCAGAGACATTACTTTGCCAACCAAGGTCCGTCTAGTCAGGGCTATGGTTTTCCCCGTGGTCATGTATGGATGTGAGAGTTGGACTGTGAAGAAAGCTGATCGTCGAAGAATTGATGCTTTTGTACTGTGATGCTGGAGAAGACTCTTGAGAGTCCCTTGGACTGCAAGGAGATCCAACCAGTCCATTCTAAAGGAGATCGATCCTGGGTGTTCATTGGAAGGACTGATGCTAAAGCTGAAACTCCAGTACTTTGGCCACCTCATGCGACAAGTTGACTCACTGGAAAAGAGTCTGAGGCTAGGAGGGATTGGGGGCGGGAGGAGACGGGGATGACAGAGAATGAGATGGCTGGATGGCATCACTGACTCGATGGACATGAGTTTGAGTGAACTCCGGGAGTTGGTGATGGACAGGGAGGCCTGGCGTGCTGTGATTCATGGGGTCGCAAAGAGTCAGTCACGACTGAGCGACTGAACTGAACAATTCAATGATATGGTTCTTTTCATTATGCTTATTGGAACTTTCAAAGTATCATTTTTATGTCCTGGGGTACTCATACAAGCCTATTTAGCCCATAAAAATTAATTTACAACAAACAGTAGACAATATTGTCTACACATGAATGAATTTAAGATGTGATATTAGAGTGGACATGGGAAAATAACATGTCCCCAACAGTCATCTTGGAGACAGAAGCACAAGTCCAGGGATGCAGGTAAACATGTTCATTTCAAAACTCCTGATCGTTCATGTTTATAGACTCCTTTGGGAAGCAAAAAGAACTTCTGACTTTTCTTGACTTGAGAAATTCACTGAATGTTCTTTGTGGCTACAATGGGCAATTTAAGATATCCATTCCCCATACATCTTGCCCATTTACATTAATTATATGAATTTTCCAATATTGTGGAGACTCTATTGTTGAGGCTTGATATCTGTCCAAACAACTTCCTACAATCTTCTCATTTATAAGAGCCTCTTTAATATGGACTCCCTGATATTTTCTAAGGTTCAGTCTCTGAAGACTTTTCCAAACCCATGACACTCAGTTTTTCTTTAGTGTGATCTTCTCCCCAATGCTGAATAATGCTGATTCCACAGAAAACTTTTCCACATTCATCACATTTAGAAGATCTGTCTCCCATGTAGAATCTATAGTGCAGTCCTGACTTCTGGCTGAAGACCTTCCTTCCTGCTTCCCTCACATGTTCTAGGTTTCCACGATGAATGAAGGCCTCCTTACAGTCATCACATGTATGCAGTTTCTCGCTTTTGCAGATTTTCTAATGACATATATGACTTTCCCACATTGTTTATACTGACAGCATTTCCCTTGTGATAGATTTCCTAGTGGGTAAGGAGGGACCCACTGTAAACAAAAGCCTTTACAAACATGTTGTTCTCAGGCATTTTCTTTGGTATGTGCTCCCTAATGCTGAGTAATGACTCACCAGTGATGAAAGCTTTTACTAACTTACTGCACTGCTGGTGTAATTCTGTAGACTCCCCCCACATGACAGCATCTTCAGATTTTTTTGTGTGTTGGAGACAAGTCCTTATTCTCATCCTTAGTAACTCCATCTAAAAAAATGCACTGCTGCTAAGTCACTTCAGTCGTGTCTGACTCTGTATGACCCCATAGACGGAAGCCCACCAGGCTCCCCCGTCCCTGGGATTCTCCAGGCAAGAACACTGGAGTGGGTTGCTATTTCCTTCTCCAATGTGTGAAAGTGAAAAGTGAAAGTGAAGTTGCTCAGTCATGTTCGACTCTTAGCGACACCACGGACTGCAGCCTATCAGGCTCCTCCATCCATGGGATTTTCTAGGCAAGAGTACTGGAGTGGCTTGCCACACAGACAATTCAAATGTCAGTTGTCTCTTCTCCTGAGATCATGAGATTAAAGATGAGAAACAACGACAAAGATAAAACTCAGTTTTACCTAAAGTGCATGCTTTTTCAGTTTCCCTAAACTGCCAACTCAGTTTTGAAAAATACCCAAGAAGGCACGTGAGGTTCCAGTTTGAGAAGCAAGAGCTGGGCAGAAAGAAACTGGAAGAGCACGGAGAATTTTCTCACAAAATGTGACAAAGAATCAGGAAGGTATAATTTAAAAAGTGAAAAAGAGATCAGTTTGAATCCACACATGAAAAAAAGAATATAATGAAACCAAGAGAAATTTAATTTGCTAAAGGGTAATTATAAGTACCATTTATACCAAATGAAATGTACTGAGGCCATTACTACAAACAAAATGTTCCATAAATGTTTGTTAAATGGATCCACAAACAATGGCATACAATAAAAGTTAACTTGAAGCAACAGGTAAATTAGTTTCAAAAATGCATACTATTTTGATGTGGGGGAAATAAGTAAACGAAGTTACAGTGGGGAAAATAACTTTTTCAGGTAATATTCAGGATTAAAAGATAAGAAGAAAAACATTTTGAAGCTAAAGAAGTTGAAGAAAGTCAAAACAACAAAACACAAACACCTCCACAAATATGAATAACAGCTTCTACCTAAAGAATTGGGCAATGAGGGGATGGGTAGGTGCATGGTTCCCAGGGAAAAGATACTACTTACAATAGTTCTAAAAAGCTGCCTTTCAAGGATGTCTTCTTTCTCAGCAGATTTGCTTTCTCATCTGCTTTTCACTTCACAAGAGAGTAAAACTAAGCGTTTTAACAGGCTGGACATGACATGTCTGATTCCAGGGTACTATCTTGTTTTTCTGCTGCTGCTGCTAAGTCGCTTCAGTCGTGTCCGACCCCATAGATAGAAGCCCACCAGGTTTCCCTGTCCCTGGGATTCTCCAGGCAAGAACACTGGAGTGGGTTGCCATTTCCTTCTTCAATGTGTGAAAGGGAAAAGTGAAAGTGAAGTTGCTCAATCATGTCTGACTCTTAGCGAACCTATGGACTGCAGCCCACCAGGCTCCTCTGTCCATGGGATTTTCCAGGCAAGAGTACTGGAGTGGGGTGCCATTGCCTTCTCCTGAATATGAAGCTAATCCCTCAGTAAAAATACTCATACAACACCACCACCAATAAAAACCCAATAGAGAGAGAGAAGATTCCAGAGGTGTACATGAATACCCAGGGGAATTAAAGTCCATGAAGATGATACAGGGTTACAGCTCCAGATACATCTGATGGATCCTGAAGTTTGGTTTTGCTGCTTTCTACGTTTTTCCTTACACTGAGTTCAGTTCAGTCGCGCAGTCGTGTCTGACTCTCCGCGACCCCATGAATCACAGCACGCCAGGCCTCCCTGTCCATCACCAACTCCCGGAGTACACTCAAACTCATGTCCACAGAGTCGGTGATGCCAACTAGCCATCTCATTCTCTGTCGTCCCCTTCTCCTCCCGCCCCCAACCTTTCCCAGCATCAGAGTCTTTTCCAGTGAGTCAACTCGTCGCATGAGGTGGCCTAAGTATTGCAGTTTCAGCTTTAGCATCAGTCCCTCCAATGAACATCCAGGATTGATCTCCTACACTACTCAAGCCATAAATCATCCTCCCAACCCTTCCCCACTTAAGGCTTGTCTATCAAGCTATCTCTAACTTCTCCAGCATAACTGATGCCATTTCTCCACATTCTGGATGATATTATCCTCTCTGGGTCTGCAGTTCTCCAGGCAGAGGTCAGGACTTACTTTAGCACCCGCTCCTCGGTCTGTATCTCTGGTCTCTGCATCTGTGGTCAGAGCTCCCCATCTTCTGACAGCCCTGTGAGGTTCAAGTATCTATTTCCCGGTAGCAACAACTTTAAAATTTGAAGAAAGATTTTGCTGTGCCAGTTTGTCTTGGACAGGCACAACCCTGGTCCTCTACCATCAGTCACGAGTAGAGATCTTTTCTGCAACAGGACTGCCATTCTGGAATAAGCGAGCTCAGAAGAAGATTCACTCCAGCTTGGGGTTCACATTGACTTTTCAGAAGTATTTCCTTGTAGCTAGTCTTCTTCCTGAGGCATAAAACAACGCAATTAACAGAAACTCTGAATTTTATTTAGCTCTTACCCCAAAATTCACTTACCTGGTAATGCACTGAAAGAAAAAAGTAACTCTGTCAGAAAGCTAAAAATTTATAAGTGGGAATGACTGCAAATTATTATCCAGCACTATCTGCTAAAACTCTTACTTCCTAAATGTTTAAGTTAATAAGGTTTGGGAGAAAGACCATGACGCCCTTCCCTTTGGTTCCCCTCTTCTGAGAATCTCAAACAGTAAACCATCAGAGATCAGAAAATAACAGTTATTGAAAACTGACTGTAAATTTAACTCATCTAAGATTTTATAATTTCATCTGACACATAAATGATACTGAGGCACAGAGGGATTAAGCTATTTGCTAAAAGTCACACAACCAGTAAGTGGGCTCTATGTCCTAATTTGTTCCTATTTATTCTAGGGAGAGTCATGAGTGGGATCATCTCAAAAGAAAGCAACTTTCCTTTTACCAAACTGAGGTTCAAGACTTTCCTCTTTCTCAACATCCCCAATATCCTATTACAACTCAAGACTTGGAAACCATCTTTAACTTTTCCCTGCATATCAATCATCACACTGAACTTCTGCAGAGTCCCCAAAGGGCCAGATATACACGGAGTCAAAGCCGGAGTCTACGAACCGGTGAGCACCTACCCCTACAACAGAAAGGCCGAAAGAGCTTGCAGTTTTAAGCCTGGAGCAATCAACGGCCGCCTCACCCTTCGGTCTTCTCTAGGAACCTGGAGGTTCTCTCCTCTATGGTTGCCTGACAGCATCCCCGCCCCTGCTGAGCTGCGCAGGTTTGGGCAGCTGGGTTGGGTAACTCCAGGGGGCTGCGCTGAGGCTGAGGCTCGACAGTCTCACCCCCCCCCCCGCCCCCCGCCCCGGGGTTCGCCTTCCCGCTACAGAACTTCGAAAGAGCAGCTCCCAAGAGAAAAAGCGAACCCCCCCCCGCCCCCGCTGCTAGTTATCGCTGATAACTAACAAGGGTAGGTGGAAACAAAAGATAGGAAAATCTTTCCCAGGCAGTTTAGGCGATGTTTGTCTCCTGCCGTCCACTGTTCGTCAGAGTCCAAGATAAGGAAAAGTAGAGCAGAGAGGGAGCTTTCATCTCAGCGGAAACAATGCAGCAGTCCTGGGAAATCTCCAGCGTGGTTATAGGTAATCTCTTGCCTGGGGCTGGAGCTTCTAGTCAGTCAGTTCAGTCGCTCAGTCTTGTACGACTCTTTGCGACCCCATGGACTGCAGCACACCAGGCCTCCCTGTCCATCACCAACTCCTGGAGATTACTCAAACTCATGTCCATTGATGCCATCCAACCATCTCATCCTCTGTCCTCCCCTTCTCCTCTCGCCTTCAAGAGGAGAGGAGGAGAGGAGAGAGGAGCTTCTAGAGGCCATGCATTTGAGAGAACCCAGGGCAATAAACAAAGCATACCTCTATAAAGCTCTTGAATCTCAAGCGGGAATCAAGATTGCCAAGAGAACTATCAACAACCTCAGATATGCAGATGATACCACGCTAATAATAGAAAGCAAAGAGAAACTAAAGAGCCTCTTGATGAAAGTGAAAGAGAAGAGTGAAAAAGCAGGCTTAAAACTTAACATCCAAAAAACTAAGATCATGACATCTGGTCTCATCACTTCATGGCAAATAGATAGGGGAAAAGTGGAAAACTTCAGACGGTGACTGCAGCCACAAAATTAAAAGACACTTGCTCCTTGGAAGGAAAGTTATGACAAACCTAGACAGAGTATTAAAAAAGCAGAGACATCATCACTTTGCCGACAAAGGGCCATAGAGTCAAACCTATAGTTTTTCCATTAGTCACGTAGAGAGTTGAAAGTTGGACCATAAAGAAGGCTGAACGCCAAAGAATTGATGCTTTCAAATTGTGGTGCTGGAGAAGACTCTTGAGAGTCCCTTGGGCAGCAAGGAGATCAAACTAGTGAATCCTAAAGAAAATCAACCCTGAATATTCATTGGAAGGACTAATGCTGAAGCTGAAACTCCAATACTTTGGCCACCTGATGCAAAGAACCAACTCATTGGGAAAGAACCTAATGCTGGGAAAGATTGAGGGCAAGAGAAGGGGATGACAGAAGATGAGATGATTGGATGGCAAAGCCAACTCAATGGATGAGTTTAAGCAAACTTGGGAGATAATGAAGGACAAGGGAAGCCTGGAATGCTGCATTTCATGCAGTCGCAGAGTCAGACACGACAGCAACTGAACAACAAATAAAGTACTTAGGTGCTAAGCACTGTTCTAAGCATTTTATATAAAACTCATTTATCCATATAACTATTATCCTATCGCTCCCCAGGCAGAGGAAGGTACTTTGGCAATATTTTACATTATGAGGAAACTGAGGCCCAATGTCACTCAGCTAATTCGGCTACAGCAAGCTGTAGAGTTTCTAAATTGCCTCCTTCTGTATCGGGAATAAAATGGTGAGATACATACTCTTAAATATTTCACTTAAGTAGGCTGAGCTGAGGCACTAGGTCAAAATGTATAAAATGCATATAAAGTGCAGATAGGAATAATGAAGATCTGCATAAATCAAAAGTAACAAATGGCCTCTTCTTAGGAATCCTTGGGATACCCAGGACCAGGCCATTTGGGCTTAGGAAGTTAACTGGTGAAGCAAACATATATCCCCAAAGATCACCTTGAACTGTGATGGGGGAAAGCTCCAGGAGCCTTGATGCTGGGTTTTTAGACCTGGAAAAGGTCTTTTACATGAGTGTGAAGAGAATCAACTGTTTCCAAGCAAGCAATGGATAACTGCTGGCTCTCAATAATGACCTCACAATGTGAGCTAGGGAGCTGATCAACTGAGAAGTTTAAAATACTTATCAAAGTTGATATTGTCGAAATCAAATTATATACATAAAATCAGATTCTATGTATAAAAATTAAATACAATACATATTTTATATATAATATATCCATACGTGCTTTATATATTATAAAGTACTATGTACAAGAATAATGTGCAAGAACTCCTTACCAGTTATACCCAGAAACATTTGGAAGGAGAAAAGATCCAAAGAAATTCTATAAAATGATGAACTGCTGGAGGAGCTTTATAATGTAACATCTGCAGTGTAAAAGGGTGAAAGCTGAGAAAATTCAATTAGAAGTTTATCAAAATAATCGTTTAGTTGCTTAGTCATGTCTGTCTCTTTCGACCCCATGGACTGAAGCCCACCAGGCTCCTCCGACCATGGGATTTCTCAGGCAAGAATACTGTAGTAGGTTGCCATTTCCTTTTTCTGGGGATCTCCCCAACCCAGGGATCAAACCCACTTCTGCATTGGCCGGCAGATTCTTTGCAACTGAGCCACCTGAGAAGCCCCAGTCAAAATGATTATCCTCTGTTAAATAAGCACACTTATTGCTCAAATAAATTCTGGGCTTGTGGAGTCACGAAGGGTAACTGAAAGAAATATATAACATATACTTATCTATGGTTTTTTAAGTCCAAGAAATGGTACTAGCTACAAATATAAAATTGCTTTTAAAAACCCTCATCAAAGGTATTGATATACCCATAGTGAGTTACTGGATAGATCCATAATGGGATATTATCTAATCTCTATGATTTGTATTAGACAGTCAAATATCCCTTATTCTGTCAGAATAATGCAGAAAACAATGATTCTAAGCTAGGAATGTGATCCTTTCCCATAAAGAGCCCATCTTTAAATTGAAATGTCTCCTGCATACATCCTCATTCTGCAGGCAACAAGAATTAGATATTTACACTGGCCAAACTTCATCCAAGATTTAGTATACAAGAGGATGGGGATATTATCACTCTAGGATTCTGGAGTTTAAGTATTTTCCATAATATTGATAGGAGTTGAAATTTTTTCTATAGGTAATAACTCAAAGAGGGCTTCCCTCCTAGCTCAGTTGGTTAAGAATCTGCCTGCAATGAAGGAGACATGGGTTCGATTCCTGGGTCGGGAAGATCCCCTGGAGAAGGAAATGGCAACCCCCTCCAGTATTCTTGCCTGGAGAATCCCACGGACAGAGGAACCTGGCAGGCTACAGTCCATAGGGTCGCAAGAGTCGGACACAGCTAAGTGACTTTCACTACTACTACTCACTTATAACTCAAAAGCCCTGAAATACCACTGCAATATGCAGTTTGTTCTTCTGAATTAGAGTGGGCTCTGGATCCGCTGAGTTCATATCCTGGCCCCCACATACTAACTCTGTGACCTCAAGTAGCTTTACTGATTTCCGTTTCCCCAGGTAAAAATGAAATAGTGTGAGCAAAGCATTTAGTAATGTCTGGCCCTTAGTAAGCAGTTTGTAAATATCACATAATACTGTAAATGAATCCCTTCATCTATTCCTAAAGATTGCCAATAATAATGACTTTAACTGTAACAACTCTAATGGTCAATCACTGGATATTAACCGGAGAGGCTACTTCTGTTCTGAGGGCAGGAGTGCACAGCTTTTCTAAGTGCTTCCATCTGATCACTCTCCACCTCCATCCTGACCCACCATGCCCCAGGAAATTTCTCAATCCTAGAGTCCTGGTCAACCCCCCCCCAACTTTTTCTATCGGGGGGGTCCATCTTCCTTCCTTTCAGTCCCTTTTTATTACACTCTCTGGAACCCTTTTGTGATTGTCAGGATACCTTTCCATCCAAAGTCCATGTTTAAAGCTCACTTTTCATTGCTTTAGAAATTTGATTCTCCCCCAACGTCTCCAGGTGCTTTTGCCTTAGTAAACACTGTCTTGGTTTCGTTCAGCTCAGTTGCTCAGTCATGTCTGACTCTTTGCGACTCCATGGACTGCACCACACCAGGCCTCCTTGTCCATCACCAACCCCTGGAGTCTGCTCAAACTCATGTCCATTGAGTCAGTGATGCCATCCAACCATCTCATCCTCTGTCATCCCCTTCTCCTCCTGCCTTCAATCTTTCCCAGCATCAGGGTCTTTTCAAATGAGGCAGTTCTTCACATCAGGTGGCCAAAGAATTAGAGTTCCAGCTTTAGCATCAGTCCTTCCAATGAACCCTCAGGACTGATTTCATTTAGGATGGACTGGTTGGATCTCCTTGCTGTCCAAGGGACTCTCAAGAGTCTTCTCCAACACCATAGTTCAAAACCATCAATTCTTCGGCACTCAGCTTTCTTTATATTCCAACTCTCACATCCATACATGACTACTGGGAAAACCATAGCCTTGACGAGACGGACCTTTGCTGGCAAAGTAATGTCTCTGCTTTTTAATATGCTGTCTAGGCTGGTCATAACTTTCCTTCCAAGGAGTAACTGTCTTTTAATTTCATGGCTGCAATCACCATCTGCAGTGATTTTAGAGCCCCCAAAAGTCAGCCAGTTTCCCCTTCTATTTGCCATGAAGTGATGAGACCAGATGCCATGATCATAGTTTTCTGAATGTTGAGCTTTAAGCCAACTTTTGCACTCTCCTCTTTCACTTTCATCAAGAGCTCTTTTTCACTTTCTGCTATAAGGGTGGTGTCATCTGCATATCTGAGGTTATTGATATTTCTCCTGGCAATCTTGATTCCAGCTTGTGCTTCCTCTAGCCCAGTGTTTATCATGATGTATTCTGTATGTAAGTTAAATAAGCAGGGTAACAATATATAGCCAGGCTTCAGCGATACATGAACTGTGAACTTCCAGATGTTCAAGCTGGTTTTAGAAAAGGCAGAGTAACCAGAGATCAAATTGCAACATCCGCTGGATCATGGAAAAAGCAGGAGAGTTCCAGAAAAACATATATTTCTGCTTTATTGACTATGCCAAAGCCTTTGACTGTGTGGATCACAATAAACTGTGGAAAATTCTGAGAGATGGGAATACCAGACCACCTGACCTGTCTCCTGAGAAATCTGCATGCAGGTCAGGAAGCAACAGTTAGAACTGGACATGGAACAACAGGCTGTCTTGGTTATCTTCAATCCAATAGAAAGGAGAAGCTAATCAATCTTATTCTCATCCTTGATGCTATTTCTAAGCTTCTGCTTCATGATTCATTTGAGCTTTACACCAGCTGCTCTATTTGGCTGTTGTATTACTGTCAATACTTCTTTTGTGGACTGGCTTTACTTTCATATCACCTCCTGTTTTGTTGATTTAAAAATCTACATAAATGAACTGATTTCCTAGATTTCCCTGATTTCCTAGATCCTGTCATTATCATGCCATCTATTATACATAATGTATTCGACTTTGTCACAAGGTATTCTCTGTTACTGCACTCTCCAATTCCTTATCTAACATGTCCTCCACCTGCCCTCTCATAGCCTTCAGTTTTCTCTGTTGCCAATTTGGTTTCATTTAGTAACCTTTTACCTTCTTATCGTGGACTAGTTTGACCCCTTTGATGCCTACCTGGAAATCCCATGCCACTGCACCTTTTGGCACAACTGTATTTTAGCATAAGAAACAACCAGAACAAACCTCCCACATTTATTTTTAAATGTTATGAACTGTATTCTTCTATATAATAGGCATAGTCCATTGTTCTGGGTCTTTGTTTATGGTTCCTTTACAGTTCTCTTTACTTGAGAGGGAAATGGAGGAACTTGTGTGCATTGAGAAAACATGTTAAGCAGATGAACTGGAGAGACTGCTAACAGCATTGGAGAGTAGAGAGCAAGTTTAAAATAACAATTGCATTCTACTGAGCAGTCAGATTACAGAGAGAGGCTCTGACATTACTATGAAAAGTAACTTCAGTTTGGAGAACGTGTTTGTGAAATCTGATTAGATGACAAGTATGGACAGGTGTCAGTTTGGTAGAGATGCCCTCATGAAAGTTCTTGTTACTAAGTCAAGTCCCCTCCAAATGGTTGAGTTTACACGAGAGAAACTTGAGACTGAGTAACCTTAGGGAATAGGCCTCATACATTAATATGTACGGTGGTGCTAGTGGTAAAGCACCCGCCTGCCAACACAAGAGACATACGAGATGTGGGTTTGATTCCTGGGTCAGGAAGATCCCCTGGAAGAGGGCATGGCAGCCCACTCCAGTATTCTTGCCTGGAGAATCCCAGAGCAGGAGGCTAGTCTATAGGGTCGCAAAGAGCTGGACACAACTGAAGCGATTTAGTACGCATCAATGCTTACAGCTAGAGCCCTCAGGCTTAGTTCTAGGATCCTTGTGTTTCCCAGACATAAAAAACTAGGTTTTCAATCCTAGCTGCCTCAGTGCCTATGTTGGTCTTATTATTAAACAAACAGTCCACTTGTGAATGGTTTTCCAAATGTTAACTTGCTTTCCTATGTTGTGAACCCAGAAAGTTTTCCCACAATCATTGTAAATTCTAATCCCAATGTTGGTCTTATTATTAAACAAACAGTCCACTTGTGAATGGTTTTCCAAATGTTAACTTGCTTTCCTATGTTGTGAACCCAGAAAGTTTTCCCACAATCATTGTAAATTCTAATCCCAAAAACCAGTATGACACTTTATATGCCTAAATTATAGTACTAATACTATCATCATTTTTAGAGAAAATGTGTTCACAATTTAGAAAGCTAGGAACGTATATATTTCTATAGGACTAGGGACTCTTCTGGTTCAAAGCCAATGATGATATTATGTCTTATACAGGGATTATGGACAGAGGGACACGAGATAGGGGTACTAGGGAAATGGGGGTAGTCTTTTGCAGAAGTGGGAAGTGGGATAAAGACAGGGCTGGGCAGAAAAGTTGTTGGGACTAGTCAGAGTGGTGGATTACCCTTCTTTTTTCTCCTCTACCTCTTTTGTCACTATCTCACCACTTCAAACCCACCGATCAGGTAGAAGTGAGGGGAGATGAGGGGACTGAAGTCGGGTGGGGTGGGGTGGGAACATAGTCCTAGAACTGTGGAGTTTGCCTTGGCAAGGCAGAAAGGAAAAGAAATAAATGAAGATCTCAGCACAGATCAAATATGATTTCTGTAAACAGATAAACAGACCAGGAGCTATATGTACTTCTGTGACTTGCCTGCTACCTACTACAGTAATCATCATAGGTTCTCATCAAAAACAGAATTTACTCAGTAATATAGGGGAAACGTTTCGGTTGATTTTTTTTTTTCCCTGAAGCCCAAAGGAAAGAATCACTAATCTTTGTCTCTTATATATGCTCAAGAAGGTATACAAGACAAAAAATTGTAAAAGAATTCAGAACACAGAGATGGGAAAAAAGAGAAGTATAAAACAGAGAACACACACAAAGCATGCACTCAGAAGATCCCTGGGAGCCAGAACACAGCATCCCTAAACACACACACACACACACCATGCATTCAGAAGATCCCTGGGAGCCAGAACAGAACACAGCATCCCTACACACACACACACACACACACACACACCCCATGCACTCAGAAGATCCCTGGGAGCCAGAACACAGCATCCCTACACACACACACACACCCATGCACTCAGAAGATCCCTGGGAGCCAGAACACAGCATCCCTACACACACACACACACACCCCATGCACTCAGAAGATCCCTGGGAGCCAGAACACAGCATCCCTACACACACACACACACACACACACCCCATGCACTCAGAAGATCCCTGGGAGCCAGAACACAGCATCCCTACACACACACACACACACACACACACCCCATGCACTCAGAAGATCCCTGGGAGCCAGAACAGAACACAGCATCCCTACACACACACACACCATGCACTCAGAAGATCCCTGGGAGCCAGAACAGAACACAGCATCCCTACACACACACACACACACACACACACACACACACACACACCACACACACACACACACACACCATGCACTCACAAGATCCCTGGGAGCCAGAACACAACACAGCATCCCTACACACACACACACACACACACACACACACACACCACACACACACACACACCATGCACTCAGAAGATCCCTGGGAGCCAGAACACCAGCATCCCTATACACACACACAGCGCATGCACTCAGAAGATCCCTGGGAGCCTTGGAATGTAGGTGGGTCTGTTTTGAAACATTTAAATTGGAAGGGCTAGAAAGGCCATGGTGAAGCCCTAACTTTTAGGCACGATGGTGGTCTAATTCTCTGTTCATTGTAAAGAGCTGCTGGCACATGTCCCCTGAAGGGCTTTCCTCATGCTAAAAATCTGCAGTGGCCTATATTCATGCTTCCTCACTTCACTGGCAACTGTGATTCAATGCAATGTTTCTCAAATCATATAGCACATCAAGTGACTGTGAAGCTACAGAAATGAAGATTCTCAATCCCCATCTCAGACCTAATGAAGCATAGTGTCTGCGAGTGGGACTCAGGTATGTTCAACAAGCACCACAGGTGATTCTGATGTTCACTGATGTTGAGGAATCACTCCTGTAATGAACAGTACTTAATGAGCTCAATGACCCGCACTTAAGCCTCTGGTCTCTTCCTTTGTGTAATACCGTAGCAGTGTCATCACTTCCATAAGCAAGGGTATCCTCACTTTTACAATGGAGAATCATTTTAATTTATAGAAACATTTTAGAAATTAAATGAGAAAATTCTTTAAGTGTCAAAGTATTCGGTGAAATTACTAGCATTCTGACCTCCAAGTGTCTGTCCTCAAGTTGTGTTTCCAACACAATACCATCAGCTGCCCAACTGAATGAACTCTCTTTAGGTTGGCTTGTCACTGATGCTTGAAAACCACACGCACTCTGATTAATTTCTTCTGCTCTAAATGTTTTCCCCCTTTTGCCTTCCAAATATCCCCATCAAACTTTATCTTTAAAATCTTCCCTGACCACTTCAGGCAACAGTGATCTCTCCTTCAGAATTTATAGCACTTACTGCTTGCCAAGTGCCACTTTAATTCTATAATATTTTGAGTATCAATTCTACTGTCCTATGGCCTTAACTCGGAGAAGGCAATGGCAAGCCACTCCAGTACTATTGCCTAGAAAATCCCATGGATGGAGGAGCCTGGTAGGCTGCAGTCCGTGGGGTCGCTAAGGGTTGGACACGACTGAGCGACTTCACTTTCACTTTTCACTTTTACACATTGGAGAAGGAAATGGCAACCCACTCCAGTGTTCTTGCCTGGAGAATCCCAGGGACAGGGGAGCCAGGTGGGCTTCCATCTATGGGGTTACACAGAGTCGGACACGACTGAAGTGACTTAGCAGCAGTAGAAGCATGGCCTTAACTAAACAGGTGGACCTATTATCTTCAAAACTAGGTTGTAAACTCTTTTAAGAAAAGGAGCACACAGTGAACTTTTTATGAAATATCCAAGGTTTCCTTATAGCTATAGTGACTAACATTTTGTCCTCATAGCTAGTATTTCTCCCTAGCCTGAATTCTGAGAGATAGTTTCCCTGCAGTTATCACACAGAACCAGATTTTTCTGCTTTGTGGGCAGTCTGACGTTGAATAAGAGCGGAGTTCTGTGTAAATGACTCCCCGTGCACTTTACATGTATAGGGATCACCTCTATTATGGATTCTCTGATGTTTGTTAAAATCTGACCTCTGTCTGAAGGCTTTGCCACATTCATCACATTGGTAGGGTTTCTCCCCAGCGTGGATTCTCTGATGCGCAATGACGCTGGTGATTCCTTGGAAGGCATCCCCACACCCATCGCATTTACAGGGCCTCTCTCCGGTGTGCATTCTCTGATGTTCCTTGAGGACTGATATTTGACTGAAAGCCTTCCCACACTTATCACCTTTATAGGGTCTCTCTCCAGTGTGAATTCGTTGATGTTCTACAAGACTTGTCCTCTGAATAAAGGCTTTTCCACATACATCACATTTGTAGGGTTTCTCTCCAGTGTGGATTCTCTGGTGCTGAATAAGGCCACTCTGACTGAAGGACTTCCCACATTCCTTACACTGATAGCATTTTTCTTTGTGGTGGATCTCCTGATGGGAAACAAGGGAGGAGTTATAAACAAAGGCTTTTCCACACTCACTGCACTCATAGGGCTTTGCCCCAGTATGAACTCCTTGATGTTGGGTAAGAATTGAACGCCGACTAAAACTTTTATTACACTGAGTACAATGATAAGGTTTGTCTCTTGTGTGGATTTTGAGATGGTGAAAGAGGCCTGCTTTCTGGCTAAAGGCTTTGCCGCATTCATTACAGTGGTAGTGTTTCTCTCCTGTGTGAAGTCTCTGATGTTGATTAAGAGCTGACCACTGGCCAAAGGCTTTGCCACACTCATTACATTTATATGGTTTCTCTCCTGTGTGTATTATTTTGTGTCGAATAAGCACAGTTCTCCCATGGAAAGTTTTTCCACATTCTTTGCATTTGTAGGGCCTGTCTCCAGTATGGATCCTCTGATGTTCTACGAAACATGAGTGTTGACTAAAAGCTCTTCCACAGACATCACATACATAAGGCTTTTCTCCTGGACAAATTCTCTGGTGTTCAGAAAGATTTAAGTTCTCAGTCAAACTTACTCCATTTTCATCACATATAGGTTCTTTATCTTCCCTTGAATATTCAAAAGACTCTTCTGTTTTTTCTTCAGGTTCATATGTTTTTTCATACCTAGCTGGTTGAGACATTTCATTTTCAAATTTGCTAGCTATATTCCCACATGGTTTCATTTCTTGAGAAACTTCTTGCTTTAGAGTTAAATTCCTATACTCTTTTCCAGTCTCAATATCTGAAATTAAAAATGGATCATACTCATTAGTTTCCTGTGGTTGCAAAAAGCAACTTTCATTAGGCAACATAAAATTATTCAAATGAAAAACTACACAAGAACTTAGAGATCCCGCATGACTATAAAATGGCATTAGAATATAGAATAAACACAAGCACTCCAAAAACTGTTAAGAAAAAGACCAGTAACCACATAGAAAACTGGGCAAAGAAAAAAACTGATGGCTTCCAAGAAAGAAAATATAATAGCTCTTAAACACAAAAAAAGATGCTCCCCCTCACAACAAGGGAAAAGCAGATTTAAACAATAATGAGTATAATTTCCACCTACTGGATTTGCCAAAAGCTGGATATAACACTGTGCTCATGACATGAATATCAAACATTGCCAATAAGAGTGTAAATTGATCCAAGCTTTATTAGAGGGCAATTTGACAATATATAACAAAATTACAAATATATATATAACCTTTGACCTAGTAATTCCACCTAGAAGGAATTTATGCTACAGATATAGTCACACATATGGTTATTTACAGTACTACTTGTTACAGTAAAAGAGTAGGGCCAACTTTAATATTATTAGCAGGAGAAGGATAAGTTAACTGCATGATATAGCCATATTGTTGTTTAGTTACTAAGTCGTGTCCAACTCTTTTGTGACCCCATGGACTGTAGCTCACCAGGCTTCTCTTCCTGTGGGATCTCCCAGGCAAGAATACTAGAGTGGGTTGCCATTTCCTTCTCAGAGGGATCTTCCTGTCCCAGGGATTGAACCCTTGTCTCCTACATTGGCAGGTGGATTCTTTATCACTGAGCCACCTGGGGAGCCTGATATGATCATATATTTTAATATTAAGCAGCTGTTAAGAAATAAAAAATGCAAGGTTCTATAATCTTAGTGATAAAGAGAGAAAATATATTTGAATATGAGAAATATACATATATGGTTAAAAATCTCTAGAAGGACACCCAAGAAACTAGTAACAGTGACAACCTATTTCAAAATAGAGGTAAGGAGACCAAATGGCTAGGGTAATTGAAGGGCAGGAAAACTTTTCATTGGGTAACTTTAGGTTATTACTTTTTTCAACCGTGTGAATTTTCCCGTTTTTAAAAAGTAAGCGAAAAAACAGAGAAAGTAGAAACAAGGAAGGTACATTCTTTCACCCTTCATCCACTTTGAACATTTTGCCACATCTGCTTTATTACTCCTTCTCTTTATAAGAGTAATATATATATATAAGTGCATGTATACGCACATATATGTATTTTTCCCTGAACCATCTGAAAGTTAGCTGCAGAGATCATGGGGCAAAGGTTTATTTACTGAAGGACATAGAATATAGTCAAATTGCAAGACAATGGTATTGTCTGGTAGGATAAAGGCTATACATAGGAGGGAAGTCAGTATAGAGGAAAATAACTATCAGAAGGACTAAACTAAGTGATTTCAAATAAAATCCAGCCAGGATTTAGAAAATACTAACATAAAGAGAAAAAATTAGTTGCAGAGTGATAAACCAGGCTGCCGCAGTCTATGAATGAGCCATCAGAGTCCTTGAGAGACCTTCCTGATTTCAGTGCTCACAAACAGCACAAAGGACAAAAGAGTCCCGGGGTCCTATGTTGCCCCATCTTCCCCTTCCTCCCAAGATGGGTTTTCCTTCTTTACCTTGCTTCTGTTGGGCTTCAAGTTCTGCAGATTCACACTTCAGCTGGGCTTGCACAGATGGAAGGCACATTCTGGGTTCTTGTTCTGTTCTTAGAGGTACGATCTCCTGTAAGAACATTTCCTGTTCCTCAGTGCGGACTGAGACCTGAGGTAAATGAGATATAGCTTAGAACCTCGCTCTGGTAACATTAAACAAGAATATACTATCCAGGGCAGTGGCACCCAGTTCTCTGAAACTTGAAACAAACTTCTTCCCACATAACAGCCTGCCATAATTCTACTCAAGACCAATACAAATGTCACCTCTTCTGGGAAACCTTCCCTTCCCCAGTTGGAAGTAATTTCCCCTATCTTAACAGTTAAAGTATATTATTAAATGTACCACTTTTACATTTTTGTCTATCTCGAAGAAATAGAGAAGTGACAAAGAGAAGAAAAAGAAGGTAAAAAGAGGCAGAAGCAGAAAGGAGTGGAAAAGAATTTATGGGGAAATAAGACAGAAGTGAGAAAAAAGGAAAGGAAGGGGTAAAAGTAAAGGGAAATAATGAGAGAAATTACGAAGAAAGACAGAAGGGAACAAAGGAGAAAGAGAAAGAAAAGAAAGAAGGTATGAGAAGGAAAGAGGAAAGGAAAAAGGAGAGAAATCTCTCATATTCCTAACAATGCTCTTCTGAGGTCCCCATCCCCCTTCTTTCTGGGAAGATGATCTTGTTTTCTATTTCTCCAAGATCACGACCATCTCAAAAAAACCCTCTCTCCTTCACTTTACCTATCTCCACTCTCTTACTCTTCCCCTTTCCTTCTATTTTAGAGGAAGAAGTCTTTTCTTTTTCAAGGCTTGTATCTCTACTTTTGCCTTCAATCTCATCCCCTTCTGCTTCCCTTTGACCCTTGCTCCTTCAATTAACTCACTTACTCAGCAATTTCAACCACTCTGTAGTTTCCAATCCTCCATGGGCCCATTACCCCTTGCACTTAAAAATAAAATAAAAGAAGAAAAGGTTTCCCCAGCATGGTAGTATCAAAACAGGAATTGGAATCTAATTACCTACTCTGTTTCTTAGTTTAGTATCGACAGCTCTGTCACGTTGGGCTAGGAATCATTCTGAGATTATATGACATCATGCACGTAAAGCACCTCACACAGGCACTGGCATATGATAGGCCCTCAAATTACTTCCCCATCCCTCTTCAATAGCTTGCCTAGTGGCTCAGACTGTAAAGAATCTACCTGCAATGCAGGAGACCTGGGTTCAATCCCTGAATCAGGAAGATTCCATGGAGAAGGGAATGGCAACTCACTCCAATATTTTTGCCTGGAAAATCTCATGGACAGTGGAGCCCGGCTATAGTCCATGAGGTCACAATGAGTCAGACATGACCGAGCAACTAACACACACACACACATACCCTTCAATGGCTAAAGTTTGTAAAAAGAAAATCACCATACACTGACACTCTTTCTTTGACATAGTTTCATTTTGTAATCTTTCCCTCAGAATAAGAGCCCAAATCAGCAGAATACTATCTCAGATGTACAGAAAAAGATGTTATGATACTTCAAATTTTGGGGTGTGTGTGCTCAGTCACTCAGTCCTGTTCAACTCTTTGTGGCACCACGGAATATAGTCCAACAGGCTCCCCTGTCCATGCTATCTTCCAGACGAGAATACTGGAGCTGGTTGCCATTTCCTCCCCTAGGAGATCTTCCCAACCCAGGAACTCAACACGTCTCCCGAATCTCTTGTATTGCAGGCAGATTCTTTACCACTAGCACCACCTGACAAGCCCTCAAATTTGGGGGAGAAGGGGGCAAAAAAAGCCCAGTAGAGTGAACTGTGCCTTCTGTCCCTGGATCTTTGACTCCTCATAAACCACTAGCTACCCACAGCAAGCCTCAAAGGAAAGGACTGGTTGGCAATACAAATTCATCATGACTAAAACCGAGTTACTTCTGCCTACACCTAAGAATCCCACTCTTTCTTTTGGTTCTCTTCCTACCTCCCTGGCCACTCCCCAGTTTCCAGTCTGGTTACTCCCCTGATGCTCTTTTTGTCTCATGGCTTTAAATACCATTCATGTTCTGCCAAGTCCCAATTTTGTATTTCTAGAACAGATTTCCACCCCCTGCCCCCACTGAATCCCAACTCTTTATATCTAGTTGCTTGCTCAAACTTTCTACTTGGATTCTAATGAGAATCTCAAAATTAACACATCCAAAACCTAGCTTTTGATTCCTGTCCCTCTACTCCAAACCTATGTCTCTCCCGATTTTTACCATCTCAGTGAATGACGAATTCATTTTACCTGATGTACAAACCAAAAACCTTGGCATAATCTTTAACTCACTTTCTCTCATATCCTGCAACCTATATAAACACAAATCCTCTCAAGCTCTACCCTCAAAATGTATCCAGAATCCAATTACATTTTGCCACTTCCAATGCTATTATCCTAGTCAGGCACCAGCATCTCTTGCCTGGATTACTGCTTATAGCCATAGCCCCCTCACCTGGTTTCCCTGCTTCTAACTTTGTTCCCTATGTTCTCCTTCCCCATCCCCAGGCCCAATGTAAGAACTTTCCCAACATAGAAGCTAGAGTGATTATGTTAAAATTAAAAACTTTAAATTGGAATTAAAAGTCAGATTGGGGCTTCCCTGGTGGTCCAATGGCTAAGACTCTGTGCTCTCAATGCAGGGGGCACAGGTTTAACCCTGGTTAGGGAGCTAAGACCTGCATGCCACATGGTGTGGCCAAGAAAAAAGAGCAGCAACCCTCTATACTTTTTTCACTGGTGCATTCCCAGTGCCTAGTAAACAACAGATGGCCAGTAAATATCTGCTGAATGATGAACTTTTCCCAATTCACTTTCCCCTACGATCTTGAACTCGGTTAGGAGTGTTTCCGTTACACTAGTCTTTCAAGCTTGAAAATCCCCAGTGCTTAACTTAGAATAGACTGCTGAGTAGAGTTCTCCATTCTTTCTTCCTTCTTTATACCTCCATCTGTATCATTTTCAATTAATTCTTACCTAAGATATGCCTCTTCCTTTGCAGTCACACTTTCATGATCCTATTTTCAACTTAGACCTTTTTACCACATGGTCCTTCCCTCTTCAGGCTTTGTACTTCGATGCTAGATTAAACTTCTTTTCATTACCACTGTGATTATCTAGCAGTATCCTTCAGCCACTAGATGCCAGTAGTACCTCGCAACGTTCAGTTCAGCTCAGTTCAGTCACTCAGTCGTGTCCGACTCTCCGTGACCCCATGAATCACAGCACGCCAGGCCTCCCTGTCCATCACCAACTCCCGGAGTTCACTCAAACTCATGTCCATCGAGTCGGTGATGCCATCCAGCCATCTCATTCTCCATCGTCCCCTTCTCCTCCCACTGCCAACCTTTCCCAGCATCAGAGTCTTTTCCAGTGAGTCAACTCGTCGCATGAGGTGGCCAAAGTATTGCAGTTTCAGTTTTAGCATCAATCCTTCCAATGAACACCCAGGATTGATCTCCTTCAGAACAGACTGGTTGGATCTCCTTGCAGTCCAAGGGACTCTCAAGAGTCTTCTCCAACACCACAGTTCAAAGCATCAATTCTTCGGCGATCAGCCTTCTTCACAGTCCAACTCTCACATCCATACATGACCACGGGAAAAACCATAGACTTGACTAGACGGATCTTGGTTGGCAAAGTAATGTCTCTGCTTTTTAATATGCTATCTAGGCTGGTCATAACTTTCCTTCCAAGGAGTAAGCATCTTTTAATTTCATGGCTGCAATCAGCATCTGCAGTGATTTTGGAGCCCCAAAAAAATAAAGTCTGACACTGTTTCCACTGTTTTTCCATCTATTTCCCAACGTTAGGACAACCAAAAATGCCCCACAACACTGCCAAATGCCCTTTGAGGTACTGAAAAATGTCCCATGACACTGCCAAATGCCCTCTGAGGTACTGGTTGAAAACCACTGTCTTTATCAATGTTAAAATAAAACAAAATGGTCCAACATAATTCGCCTTTTTTTTTTTTTTTTGTATCTCGGTATTAGTAAAACTCACTTAGAGAGAACAGATTAGGAGCTTCTGTCCTACAGAATGAAATCTAAACTCCAGAGGTTGATATTCAAGATCCTCCAGTCTCTGTTTTCAACTGTTCTACTGACATCTCACCTTTTCAACTCAACTGGGCTTTCAACCACTCAAAGAAACATGGGTCCCCTCCATGCCCCTCCCTCCTAACTCTCCATGCTGCTCCTACATCTCATTCCTCTGAGATGGTGACTTTGATTTCCCAATCTTTTAATCCTTTAATGGAGACAAGGCAGAGGATATATCTTCAAAACTTTATTTCTCAATTACTTGTGTTGTGCAGAAGTGATGTCCATTTCAAGAGGCTGCTGCCCACCCTTTAATCATCTATTTTCTCTGTACTAGAAGTCTGTTTCTGGGCAGCATTGTACCAAACAGAATTTTGCAGCTTAATAAGCTTAATACAGAAATACACGATCCTTCCACAAAAGATATAAATAAGTTAGGATTACATTAACCAACGTTCTGTAACACTCAGGCCCCTTTCTGATGTACCAGTTTTGTCAAGGATACATTTTGTGAAATAGTATCAGACTTCATTCTGGCCTAGAAATCCATAATTCACTTCTCAGACACCACATCTATGTTCTCACCTGATATCCTGGTTCATCCAACTCTCTCTCTAAATCCTCCAGCACAGTCACCACCTCTTCCCCACTCTCTGGATGCTGTTCCTGGACCCAGGCTTGGAGCTCCTCAGGCAAGATAGTCAGGAATTGCTCCAGCACCAGCAGTTCCAGAATCTGCTCTTTGGTGTGGGTCTCTGGCTTCAGCCACTGATGGCAAAGTTCCCGGAGTCGGCTCAAAGCCTCACGGGGCCCAGATGTTTCCTGGTAGCAGAACTGCCTGAAGTACCGTCGGAAGACCTCCCTGCTGTGGGTGTTGTTCTTTTGTAGGCTCTGATCCTGCGTAGTGGCATATTTATGCTTCTCCTCCAGCTCTTCTTCCTCTATCTTTACTTCCAAAAGTTCATCCCCATCCTTGTTGGCCTGGATAGACCAAGTATATGCCATCATTGCTATACAAAAGCTTATCAATGCTTCAAGCAAGATCTCCTGTGTCGTTTCTTTCTGGCTGGAACTGAGGGAGAAGCTATCATCATTAACCCAAACTACACCACAAACAAAAATTGCAAATTCTAAGAATTTAAATATGCACTTTGAAAGCTGCCTCCAGGGTAATCTACTATAGTCAGAGAAATGCCCTGATAAAAAAGACTCAACAGACTAAAGAAAAAGAATAAGTAAAAGGTGCTAAGTTGTTTTGGAGAAGGCAGTGGCACCGCACACTCCAGTACTCTTGCCTGGAAAATCCCATGGACAGAGGAGCCTGGTAGGCTGCAGTCCATGGGGTCGCTAAGAGTCGAACACGACTGAGCGACTTCACTTTCACTTCTCATTTTCATGCATTGGAGAAGGAAATGGCAACCCACTCCAGTGTTCTTGCCTAGAGAATCCCAGGGACGGGGGAGCCTGGTGGGCTGCCGTCTATGGGGTCGCACAGAGTCGGACACGACTGAAGCGACTTAGCAGCAGCAGCAGCTGTTTCAGGATTTTCAGGACAAGAAAAGTATGACTAAGAAGGAAACAGTTCCACTTAATAATAGAAAAAAGGAGAATTAAATAGAATAAACAAACATTTAGAGCAAACAAATTATAACAAAAAGCTGAGACATCTTTGAGTAGTTGCTTTTTAAATTCTTTAAAAACTCAGATGATGCATAAATGGGAAATCATTAAGTCATAAAAGCCGCAGTTACATGAATTTATTTTCGCAGGGACTTAATCTCTCTGCTCCTGATTCTTTATCAAGCGAAAAAGCTGGAGACATTGGTTTTTCAGGCCCTCTTCTACCCTAGTATCTGTAATTCTAAAGGGATGCTTGTAAAAGAGGCCCTAGGACGTGGGTCAGCGCCTGTGACCGACGAGTGATCGGAAATGTCAGATGGCGCAGAATCAAGGGTACACACCGCGAGGCAAGCCCGGGAGGTATGAGGCACACAGCCGTGTCTCTCCCTCATCCCGGGCTGTGACCCCGTCTCAGAGGGCAGGGGGCTAGCTTCTGCCTCAAATAGCTTCTCGCGGACCCACCTGGGCAAGTGAGCACAGAGGACGCCCGGCTCCAGCCTCGCCCGATGACGGCCAGCAGCCCACCCGTCGCGTCCGCAACAAAAGCTCGCTCAACCGCAGCCCCAGGAGGCCAGCAGAAGTTTTTCTCCCGGATTCAAGGGGGTGAGGTCTCGAACGGTTTCGGAACCGGAACCCACCAAGAGCGACCCACAAAAGCCGGAAGCGGCCGAGGAGTACGGAGCCTCTGGTCACTTCCGCCGCCACTCTAGGAAGAGCTCGCTCGCTACTCGTTAGTTCTCCCGTGCACGCTCGAGATGGCTACGCAGGATTCACAGGCCCGCGGTTTCATGATAGTTTTCGCCTTCTGCTAGTCTTCCACTTGATAGTATCCCCATTCCTCCAAACTGATGGGTGGTTGAGGAATGGCGAGCCTGTCTAACCTAGGTAAATCCTATGCTTTTTCACTCTCACGTTTATTTGGGTTTCAGCACCTTTCATATTAAAGATGTCTCAAAGGGATTTCTCCTGAGGTCCTTCCAGACTAAGGAGGGGACGTCTTCTGTACACTTCTCAAGGGTCAACCTGAAGGTTTCTGCTTACTTTTTCACCTTCTACAGTTCCCTTTTATGCGCTAATGATAATGGGTATACATCTGAAAACCCATAGAGTTCAATGGGAAAACTAAAAGATAATTTAGTAAACTAGCAAAAATATAAAATTAACACACTGAAAGCAGTACTTTCCTATGTGCAAATAAACAGTGATAAAGTTACAAGATATAATGGAAGAGAATACCTAATTTATAATAGTAACAAGAGGAAGAAAGAAAATAAGTGGGACTAAACGTAGCAAAAAATTGCAAATGGGGAAAATCTCCTGAAAGGTCAAATGTATAGTTAGACAAATAGAAAGCCACATGCTAAAAAGACTGCTGAGGGTCTTAGTTCAAAAGACTCAACGAAGAAGTCAATCTTCTAAAATAAAATTATCAACAAATACTGTTCTAGAGTTAGACAAATTGATTATAAAGTTCATATGGGAAAATAAGAATAGCCATGATACCCTCTGAAGAACAATAGTGAGGGACATACTAATCAGATATCACCACAAGTTATAAGTCCCTACAATTGAGTGTGATACTGTGTAAGAACAGACAGAAATAGACCACACCCCAGGATTCTTGCCTGGAGAATCTCATGGACAGAGGAGTCTGGCGGGTTACAGTCCATTGGGTCACAGAGAGTCAGACACGACTAAGTATGCAAGCACCACACACTAGACCGAGGTACGTATGGATATTTAGTAAATGATGGTGGCATCTCAAATCAATGGGGGAAACGAAGGGCTTGTAGATAAGTTGTATCAGGACAACTGATAGCCATTTGGTCAAAAGTAAAATTGCATTAATATCGCCCATCACATATCAATCAGGATAAATTCCAAATGGCTCAAAAAAACAAATGTAAAAAATATACCTATATATGTATTAAAAGAACATGAGTAGTAATTCTAACACCTGGGGAACAGGAAACCTTGCCTCAATTTCCAAAAGCAGTAAAAAAAAATAATCAGTAAATCTGCCTAAAAATAAAATGGATTGGTTATCCAAAAATACCACAAAGAAAAGTCAGAAGAAAAATGACATACTGGAAAAATGTTTGCAACATATCACAAAGGACTAATATCCCAAATATATAAAGGGTTCCTAAAAAGAAAATAACTGAGGACGTCCCTGGTGGTCCAGTGGCTAAGACACCAAGCTCCCAATGCAGGGGGCCTGGGTTTGATCCCTGGTCATCAAACTAGATCCCCACATGCCACAACTAAGAGTTCACATGCTGCAGTAAAGATCAAAGACCTCCGGTCCCTCAAATAAGACCTGGCCCAGTCAAATAAATAAAATATTTTTAAAAAATAAGAGAAAAAAAAGAAAAGAACCAATAACCCAATGGAGAAAATGGACAAAGGAAATGAAGAGCTGATAGAATAAGAAATTGTAGCAGTGCTCAAATGTCTGTAGAGATGCTCGGCTTCACTCAAAATGTAAACATACAAACTAAAAACTACACTGAAGTACCATTAGTCATTTTATCAGACTGGAAAAAATTCAGAAGTTTGACAATATACTCTATTCATGAGGAAAGAGGCGCTCTTATGCATTCTCAATGGGAACACAAAATAGTACAGCCCCTATTTGGAAAAATAATAAAGTGTAGCAAAATTGCTTACGTAAGTTTATTCTTTGTCCCTGCAATAGGAATCCATCCAAAAGATATATTGACAAATCTACAAAATACATATGCACAAGGTTATTTATTTAGATAGTCAAGCTAAAAGACTGGGAACAAACCTAACGTCCATCGATAAGTGACTGATTGAATAAACTGTGGCATAACTACCAAGGTAGCTATAAAAAGAAGGAGAAGTGTTTTCATGTACTGCTATAGAGTGACTGTTGGGTGCTGACAGCAGACTACTGGTGGTAGGGAGAAGAATGACACCACCTGCCCCACCCTCACCAAGAAGTCTACTCCTCACCTAATCTCCAGAGCCTGTGAATTTATTATGTTAGCTGGCAAGAGGGATTCAGGTTGCAGATAGAATTCATCTAATTCTATCCAACTGAACTCAAGATAGGTTTTCTTAGTTGAGAACTAACTTTTTTGTTCCAATAAAGCTTGATTTCTGCACGCTTAAACTTGAATTCAATATTACTTTCTCTAATCACAAAACACTATGCTTATATTTTGTTTTTTTAAGTTAAATTTAATTTTAATATAATTGTAGATTCATATGTTTTAAGAAAGAATGCAGAGATCTCATTTACTCTTTACCAAGTTTCTACTACTAGCAATATCTTGCAGAACTATAGTACAGTCACAACCAGAGCATTTACATTGTTACAGTCAAGATACAGAACATTTCCATCACTACATTAATGCCTTTTATGAACACACCTAATTCCCATCTTCTCATTAATGACTGGCAACCAGGACTCTGTCCTCTGCTTCTGTAATTTTGCCATTTCATATTTCTTTTTTCATTTATTTTTTGACAGAATTGTGCAGCTTGTAGGATCTTAGTCTCCCAACCAGCGATCAAACCTGATTTGATCACTGCAGGCTCTCTGCAGTGAAAGCACGGAGTCCTAACCACTGAACTGCCAGGGAATTCCCACATTTCTCTGTTTTCTTTTTCTTGGCTTCCTGTAGGTTACTTCAATAAGAAGTCATTTTTTCCTTTTTAATTGCATTTTGATTTATCTATTTTTGGTATTTTGTTGTTCAGTTGCTAACTCGTGTCCAACTCTGTGACACCACGAATAGGCTCCTCTGTCCTCCACTATCTCCCGGAGTTTGCTCAAACTGATGGCCATTGAGTCTGTGATGCTATATAACCATCTCATTCTCTGTCGCTCCCTTCTCCTCCCGCCCTCAATCTTTCCCAGCATCAGGGTCTTTTCCAGTGAGTCATCTCTTCACATCAGGTAACAAAAGTATTGGAGCTTCAGCACCAGTCCTTCCAAGGAATACTGAGGGTGGATTCCCTTTAGGATTGACTGGTTTGATCTCCTTGCAGTCCGAGGGACTCTCAAGAGTCTTCTCCAACACCACAATTCAAAGCATCAGCTCTTCAACACTCAGCCTTCTTTATGGTCCAACTTCACATCCGTGTATGACTACTGGAAAAACCATAGCTTTAACCACATAGAACTTTGTCAGCAAAGTGAGGTCTCTACTTCCTAATATGCTGCATAGGTTTGTCAGCTTTTCTTCCAAGGGGCAAGCATCTTTTAATTTTGTGGCTGCAGTAACCATCTGTAGTGATTTTGGAGCCCAGGAAAATAAAACCTGTCATTGCTTCCACTTTTACCATCTTTGGTAAATCTTTTTGTACACTTTTTAAAGTAGTTGCTCAAGGTTTCCAGTTATATATACACACATATCACGTTCTATTGGTATCATCTTTTTATCAATTTGAGTGAAGTATAGAAACCTTACTTCCCTTTACATCTCTTGCCCTCCCCACTTATAATTCTCTTAATTAGATATTTCCTCTAAATATATTTAGCACCACAGCAGACAAAATTACAATTTTTGCTTCAACAGTTAAACATAATTCAGAAAAATCAGGAGAAGTAGGAAAGCTTGCTGCATTTACCCATATTCTTTCCTGATTATTCTCTATTTAGAGATTGTCCTTTTGCCATTTTTTTAAAATGTAGGTTTCTTGGTGACAAATTCTATGTCTTACTCACCTGAGGACGTCTTGATTTTTCTGTTCACTCCTGAAGGATGTTTTCACCAAGTACAGGATTCTGGCTTGATAGTTCCTTTCTTTCAGCTCTTTAAAAATACCATGTCAGTCTCTTCTGGCCTCATTACTCATAAGAAATCCACTGTCATTTGAATTTTCTCCTATACATGTCATTTTTCTCTGGCTGCTTTCAAAATCTTTTCACTGTCTTAGGGTTTGGGGAGTTTAACTGTGATGCTGTTTTGAAAGATTTCCTTGGGTTTGCCTTGTTTCCATTTTGATCAGCTTCTTGAATCGTCAGGTTTACTTCTCTTGCCAAAATTGGGGATTTTTCAGCCACTATTTTAAGTAATTCTTAAGCCCCATCCTCTTTGGGACTTCAGTGATATGATCATTACATTTTTCTACAGTTGCACAAGTCCCTGAGGTTCTTTGTATCACTGCAGTAGTTTCCTTTGGCTTCTATAACAAATTACCACAAACTTGTGGCTTAGAACAACAGAAATTTATTCTGACAATTCTAGGGGCCAGAAGCCTAAACTCAAGGCTCTGTCCAGAGACTCTGAGGTAGAGACCCCATTTCTTGTCTCTTCCACTCCTGGTCATCCCTTGGTGTCCCTGGGGCTCAAGGTCATATCACTCCAAGCTCTACCTCCATCTTTACATCACCTTTTTCTGTGGGTCTAATTTCCCTCTGCCTCTTTCTCATAAAAATATTTATTATGGCATTCTGGACCCCTTCTGGATAATTCAGGATAATCTCCTTTTCTCAAGATCCTTATTCACTTATTTTGCCATATAATATTCACTGTTCTGCCACACAATATTTACAGGTTCTGGTGATTAGGAAGTGAACGTATCTTTGGGTGACTATTTTTTCAGCCTACTACCCTCTGTTCCTCCTTTTCCCCCTCTCCAGCTTAGTTTCTCTGTTAGAATTGGGTTATTCCTGTTTAGTCTTCTAGTTCAGATTTTCTCTAGCCTCCATCCTGTTGTTAAGACTACCCACAGAGCTTTTACTATTATAACTGTATTTTTCAGTTCTCAAATTTCCACTTGATTTTTTCCTCTTTTTATCTGTTTTTTTTTTTTTTTTTGCTGATGCCTAAAATGTGAGTTTGAGTGAACTCTGGGAGTTGGTGATGGACAGGGAGGCCTAGCGTGCTGTAATTCATGGGGTTGCAAAGAGTCGGACATGACTGAGCGACTGAACTGAACTGAACTGAAAATGTGTCTCAGGGCTCCAAGTCTAAGTGTTCGTGAAACTCCATATAATTCACAATGATCTTTATTCCTAGTTTTGTTTAAAACTTTTTTAATGTGATTAAAAAAAAGATCACCATAACTACTTAACCACTTGGATTTCACTTTTCTCATGTAGGTATGAAATAAGCTAAACTCCAAAATTTCTTTTTAAATCTCAGTACTTTTTGATTCTTGGAATAGGAGAATCAGAAAATCCAGTATTCTTGCCCAGAGAATCCCATGGACAGAGGAGACTGGTAGACTATGGTTCATGGGGTCGCAAAGAGTCGGACATGACTGAAGCGACTTGCATGCATGTATGCGTTCTCTGACTATATACTGAAAAGCTCCTACTATACCTTTGATGATTCTACACTGCCTATCAAACAAAGACTCAATGCATTAGAAAAGTGTTCAAGGCCCTCTCAATCTGGCCCCCACCTACAATCTCCCACTCCTGCACTTCCCTTCAAGAACTCTGTGACCCAGACAAACTGCAAACCCCTTGCCTCTTGAACATGTCTTAAATTGGGGTCTTGCCTCACCCTAGTCCTGCGGCCAAAAACACTTTCCTCTATCCTCCATCTTCCTCTCCAAAGAATCTACATTTCTCTCAATTATCAACTTAACATTTAACCAATGACCCACATATGTTGGTATATATTTTATATTTCAAAATTCTAAAACGGACAATCTTCATATTTTATAAAATTTTGACCTTAGGTATACTTTTATTTAGAATCACCTCAGAAATAACTGTTGTCTTACTAGGAAAATATAAAAAAATTTTCTACTATAAGCTACTTTTTTTAAAGGAAAGCATTGTCAGATACAGAAAATAGGGAATCATTTCCAAATATAAAAGATATGGACAGAGTCTTGATTCTCCTAGAGTCCTGACCTTCAACTCAAAATTATAGTGAAAGAGAATCTTCAGGGCTCTATCTATAACTCTAGGTAGGTTTTAGTTGCAAGATATTTAGCCATTTCTTCCTCTTTTTTGGTTGCACCTGAGGCATGCAGGATCCTAGTTCCCTGACCAGGGACAGAACCATGCTCCCTGCAGTAGAAGCAAAGTTAACCACTGGACGACCAAAGACATCCCACTTAGCCATTTCTTGATGTACTGTCCACTGTCCTAACTGCTCAAAGGGGTGCCGGACTATCCTTCAAGAACCAATAAGCCTATTTAATTGGATTTGAATCAATATTTCTTATACCTTGCTCAATCATAAAACTGAATTTCTTACACCTTACTTACACCTAAAACCAAAAATCTCTTTCAGATTGGACTTTTCAAGGGCACAGGGACGGATGGATACTGGTCCAGGGAACACCTGAAACGAGTTCAACACTAGAGACTTCATAGGTTGAGTAAAAGGAGCCAGGGTGGGAAAAGAGAGAAGTGAGGGAAGTTTAGAATTGTAAACAGACAACTAAGAACTTCTGGTCTGGAAGGCGGGAATAATCACAGAAACAGCCAAGGTCTTCATGCCATTGTCTGTGAGCATGGTCTTCATGCTCAGTCGTTAAGTCATGTCCAACTCTTTGCAACCCCACTGTCTACAGGTTAAGTCAAATATTATTTCTCAAATAATGAGGAATGTGGATCCTAGATAAAAGAATTAGCATAAGAGAATTAGTACAATCAGTATCAGAAAACAAGGAAAGTTAGTTTGGTGAACTGTAAGTCATTTTAATTGCATGAACCATAATTGCATTCTAAGAGTACATCTGTCTCTACAGCATATATAACATATTTTGTTTCTTGGTGTTTTACCAGCTGTTGAGAAAATTAAGAATTTTTGAAAAGCTATAAACAAAACAAAACAAAAAAACAACTACAGAACAAATCAAACATTCAACCTTCAATTGCAAATGTAAAAACTCAGTTCATTAGAAATACTTCCTCTAAAATCCTAATCTGTTCATATTTTAAATATTTTAAAAGCTGATATAATTGAATTATCCAAACATGCTGCTCCAGTATATTGGAAAATCAAATTTAAAATACTTATGAACTCAGATTATAATAGTATATATACTATATCACTGTGTGCTCAATTGCTTAGTCGTGTCCAACTCTTTGCAATCCCATGGACTGTAGCTCCTGTGTCCATGGAATTATCAAAGCAAGAATACTGGAGTGGGTTGCCCCTTCCTCATCCAGAGACTGAACCCACATTTCCTGTGGCTCCTGCAATAGCTCTGTGGATTCTTTACCACTGAGCCACCTGGGAAGCCTATTATATCACTATATGGAGTATGTATTTAACTTGAGAAGTTGATTTTATTGCAAACTTATCCTACTATATTTTCTTTAACTTCATCCTAAAATTCCTATGTATTTCTATTGGATATAACCTAAACCTCAAGACACCATAACCTATATACTCTTAAGGAAATTTAAGGTTTTTTTCTTCTAAGATTGTTGATAATACCTACAATTAGTCACAGGTAGTGACACTAACAGTTTGAAATGTTAGGTCTAAGAATATATAGCAGAACAAAATACATGAAATCAAAAACATCACCTATCACTTCATTTTTCCACATAAGCATTATGTGCAGTTCTTGTCATCCAAATCCTGTTTTCTAGCTCATGTGGAGGAGCTTTTAAACAGAAAGAGTTTGACTTGGACCAAACTAGGGAAAAGAATAAAATAATATATAACACTTTGAAGTAGTAATTTTTCATCTGTAGGAGTAAGTTGAACTATGGAGCACCAACAAATGATATATCACCAACTTGTAAACAGAATAAGGAAGCTTTCTGTTATAAGGCAGAAATATCTAAAGATTATACTGTTTCATGAAAACAACAAGATGTAGAAAGGTGTGAATAGTATGCTATCATTCTGCGTAATCAAGGGAATAAAATTATATATTCATATTTTCTTGTATTTACATTTTAAGAAACCCTGAAAAGTAGTAAGAAACTAGTTAAATGACTACCTACAAGGGGAAAGATAGGGACTTTTTTTAATGTTGTTTTGATATTAGAACCAGGTGCAGAATGAATTATCTTTTTTAAAAACTCCTTCTAAGTAAATTAAAATTTAAAGTTAAAAATAATCACTCATTACAAAAATAAATAAAATGCCTCAAATGAGATATAAGTGGGAGGAATCTTTCTTGGAATTCCACTATAAATTAAATAGGCTGTGCATCTATTGAAACAAATAAACGGGCAGGTTTGTTGAGCTAAAAAGCAAAACTGTAATGCCTCATAAGTGCTCTATGTTCCATATGGCAATACAGTGCTTCCAATGGCTTAGCAGAAAGAGCACTGCACTGAGAATAAGGAGAGAATTCTAGTTCCAGCTGCATTACCTAGCTATGTGATGTTACACAGTCACTTCTAGAGCTTCTGTATCCGTATCTGTTAAACAAGGGCATGCAGAAATGACTCTGAGGTCCCTTATTGTGTTCCATTACTCTTAAGTTACCTGCATGTGTATATGATATTCCAATCCAGATTGTTATCACCATAGATTTTCCACTTCTTTGTCTCCTGGCCTTAGTATAAAGCTTCGCAACACTCAGTGTTAAGGGAAAGGAGTTTTTTAATGTATGACTTTGGTAATAATCAATAAATAGCACTGAGAAGCATGGAGGCTATAAAAAGCAATCAGCATGGAAGACTGATCATACTTTTCCTCTCTACTTTTGTATATGTCTGAAATTTTCCTTAACAAAAGGCTAAATAAAGAAAAACCCCAAAATGCTCAAAAGTCACAGGAAAAATACAGTTAGGCCTATATTTTCACAACAAAGATCTTAAGTGAGATATCAGATTTTTAAGCTAGTATCTTAGTCTTTGTAAAATTTAAAATCATGAGCAATATTTGTTATGAGTAGACACTGAACTAGTAATAATATATGGTTGCGTCAATTTCTTGGTTTTTAACTGAAGGTTGAGTTACTAAACCTCTACAGGGAGAAACCTTTTGTGTATGGAAATATCCAAGTGCCCCCTTTTGTAGGTTAAAAGGCAAATTTTCCTATCTTATGCAAATACAAACTAATCTAATAGTTTACATATAGATTTTACTGAAATTATTTTAAAATTAATTTTTTTAAATACTACCTTTGATTTTTGTATTCAGGTTGCATATAATTTTTAAGACTTAAAATAAGTTTTAAAAAACTAGGATAAAGTTTTCCTGAAGCATATCTAGAAAATTTTTTGGACAGATACGTGTGAAATTATGAAATCAATGCTGTAATAGTGTTGCAAAGTTATGGATGTCACTGACCAAAGAGACTTTGACAGTTGTATATAAGATATTATGCTTCTCTCAGCATAAAAATCAGGACATTTTCACTGGCTTTCTCTGGAGCTTCCTATTACTAGAGGATTAAACTATTAATACTATTGTTCTCTCAGGGACAAAGTAAGAACCAGGACCCTGGCTTCCTTGCCCAGTGGTCTGGCATCAGGAAATGTTGCCCTACCTGTTCCAAGGAGCTAGCTGGATTCAGCCATGGGGTGGACTTTCCGATGCTGGATGAGGTTGCAATGGTAGATGAAGTTCTTGCCACATTCGTCACATTTATAAGGTCTTTCTCCAGTGTGAATTCTCTGATGCTTAATGAGGACAGAACGTCGACTAAAGCTCTTACTGCACTGATTGCACTGGTAAGGCTTTTCCCCCGTGTGGATCCTGAGATGATGAAAAAGCCCAGCGTTCTGGCTAAAGGCTTTGCCACAAACGCTGCACTGGTAGCGCTTCTCCCCAGTGTGGAGTCTCTGGTGCTGGAACAGGCCTGACCGCTGGCTGAAGGCCCGCCCACACTCATCACACTCATAGGGCTTCTCGCCTGTGTGCGTTCTCTGGTGCTCGATAAGGATGGAATTCTGGGTGAAGCTTTTCCCACATTCACTACAGATATAGGGTCTTTCCACTGAAGAGCTTCCCCGTTGCCTCTCCAATCTACCTTCATGGTCACAGGTCTCTCCATATTCAGGCACTGGAACAGTATCACCATTCAGTTTTTCAGGTGCCTCCACAAGAGATTTCTTTTCTTTAGACAGCTCCCTCTTTGGGGATAACTCCACATTCCAAGTTCCAGTCTCATTGTCTGAAATAATAAATGGATTACATGAATGTTGTGTTTCCAAAGAAAGAAAAATACTGGTCAGGAGAGTGGGTGGAAGGGGACAAGCAACCATGTTTTCTATTTACTTTCCCACTCTTAACAATTATACCTGGGCTTCAGTGAGAAGATGCCCTGTATCACAACTGCCAGTTTATTGTTTACCTCTTCCCAGACTGTAAACTCCCTAAGGGCATCACTGTTTCTCCAGTACCCAGCACAGTGCCTGGCCCACAGCAGACACCAAGTAAATGCGCTGAATTGATGACCATTTGGGGAATGACTTAGGCTTCCTGAGCAAATTCTAATCCTCACCATTCTCCTGAATCGGGCACACCCCTTGTAAGTTCCACTGAGGCCGCTCTTCCAAGGTTTGGAGCTGGCTGCCTGATGACTCCTGGGCTGTTCCTACAGCTGCTTTCTCCTTCACAAGCTCCTTTTGTTCATGACCACGGGCTGGGACCTGGCAAAAATTAAGGACAATTGGGAACCAAATATCAGAGAAGACACTGCAAGGCCTTCTCAGGATCAATGGATAGGAAAAGATGGATCAAGAAACTGGCAAAGAGAAAAGGTAGAGAGATTAAAGAGTCTATTACAGATCAAGTCAGGTATAAAGAAATCCATCTTTTCCTCCTCTTCCTCTTACTGCACTGAAACCCCATGCTTCACCATACAAGCACAAATCCTTGTTCTCCCTCCTTCCCACCTGATCTCTTGGTTCATCCAGCTCTCTCTCCAAATCCTCCAGCACAATTACCGCCTCTTCTCCGCTCACTGGGCGGTGCTCTCTCACCCAGGCCTGGAGCTCCTCAGGCAGGATGGTTAGGAACTGCTCCAGCACCAGCAGCTCCAGGATCTGCTCTTTGGTGTGCATCTCTGGTCTCAGCCACTGATGGCAGAGCTCCTGGAGTCTTCGAAGAGCTTCTCGGGGCCCTGGTGTCTCCTGGTAGCAGAATTGTCTGAAGCGTCTACGAAAGATCTCTCTGGTATGAGGGTTATCTCTTGACAGGCCAGATTCTTGGACCATTCTTGTGTGGTCCCCCTTTTCCTCTTTTACTTTCACTGCTAGAAGTCCCTTGTGCATCTCTGGAGTCTGAAGGGCCAAGGCTGTGGCTATTCAGAAAAAGAATCTAATCTTGATAATTCCCTCTTGATCTTTTCTTCTGGAAATCCCAAAATCTAAAACATAATTTGCAGGGAAAAATATGAAGAAAATCCTTTTTGCTGGTAGGCACTGGAAGTATTTATACCCAAATCAGTAACTCTAATGAAGAACATGAATGCATGATTAATAATAATAATGATTATGCAAATACTGGTGAAGGTAATATAGGAAGGAAAACAAAACCAAAACAATGCCCCCTCCCTGAGTTTTACTGAAGGGACTGTTTGATCATCCTGAATGAATCAGCTCAAATAAATCCGTTTGAATATACTGGGTTTCCATTTGAATGGCAAGATATTAGACTCAGGCAGTTTTTAGTTGAATGGAGGTAAACAAACACTTTGGTTCCAAGATGTCACAGAAGACACTAAGAATCAAGGAGAAAAAGGAAAGAAAAAGGAGGAGGGAGGGAAAGTAAAGAAGATAAATAAATAGAATGAGGAACAACAACAACAAAAAATGTGCCTGGGGAAAAGAAGCTGAATCCCTTGAAGCAGGTTAGGTCTGAAGGAAAGAGATGTCTGCTTGGAGCAGGGAAACCTGGAATCGAGACTGATCCCCAGGTACCCCCTCCACAGTCTTGGGCTTCACCTATTGCGCTTTAGTCTACTTAATCTGTAACATAGGAATCCAAAAGCCAACCTTGTCTACCTTTCTAGGTTGATACAGAAATTAAATAAGAGCACAGATAAAGAGCACAAAGAAGCAGGCAGTTTGGTAAACTCTAAAGCTGAAACTGCAATACTTTGGCCACCTCATGCGACGAGTTGACTCACTGGAAAAGACTCTGATGCTGGGAAAGGTTGGGGGCGGGAGGAGAAGGGGACGACAGAGAATGAGATGGCTGGATGGCATCACCGACTCAATGGACATGAGTTTGAGTGAACTCTGGGAGTTGGTGGTGGACAGGGAGGCCTGGCGTGCTGTGATTCATGGGGTCGCGGAGAGTCGGACACGACTGAGCGACTGAACTGAACTGAAAGTATTATAAATTACCACAACTGTGGGGCCTCTCTCGTGGTTCAGTGGCAAAGAATTTGCCTGCCAGTGCAGGGGACATAGTTTCAATCCCGGTCCAGAAAGATCCCACATTTTGTGGAGCAACTAAGCCCATGGGCCACAACTACTGAGCCTGTGCTCTAAAGCCCACGAGCAACAACTATGGAGCCCAAGCGCCACAACTACTGAAGCCCGTTTCTCTGCAAAAAAGAGAAACTATAGAACTGAGAAGCTTGAGCGCCACAGCTACAGACCAGCCCCCTCACTCACTGCTAGAGAAAGCCTGCATGCAGCAGTGAAGACCCAGAGCAGCCATAAATAAATAATCTTTTATAAAAGATTAATCACCACTATTACTATTTTTCTTATAAAATTTATTGAAAGATTAAATGAATATCCTAGTGATCTAAACACAATGACAAAAGAATCAGAAAGTAGTCAACTGGAGTGATCTTGGCTCATAGATAGTAAATGAAGGAAATGTTAGTTTTAATATTTTTAAAATACAGAATTTTAGCTCTTTCTTGCCTTTTAATTTCTTGGAAACTGTTTCTCTTTGAAGCTCCTCAAGGATGGCGAGTGGGCAACTGTATGTAAAATAAGTGCTAATAAAGAGACAAATGTCAGAATTTCCAGTGGTGATCCAGTGACTAAGACTCCACACTCCCAATGCACAGGGCCTGGGTTTGATTCCTAGTTGGAAAACTAGATTCCACATGACACATCTAAAGATCCTGCATGCTGCAACAAAGGTCAAAGATCATGTGTGCTGAAACTAAGACCTGGAACAGGGAAATAAATATAAATACTTTTTTAAAAAAGAGACAAATGTCTATGACCACTTAACCTTATGAACAATCTTAATCAGGACACTAATTAAGGCAATTTTCTGAAAGAAAAATAATTATGTGACCTAGTGATTTCTAAGCACCAATGCTTGATTTCCAAGCATTTTTGGGCACAGGCTTTCAAACTTTTTTGACCAGGGCCTTTAATAAGAAATATTTTATATTGTGACCCAGAACACATATACATGTGCATATAAGTATATGCTTGTGCATGTGTGATATACACAAACACAAAAATGGAAATAATTGGGTTTTTGTTTTTTTACAAAATACCGTGTATACTTACCTTTTGTGATATATACTCTTATTTTTTTTTTAAATTTTCACACAAATATTTATAGCAGCTTTATTCATAATTGCCAAAACTTGGAAGCAACCAAAACATTCCTCAACAGGGATAAACAGGGATAAACGGATAAACAAACTGTGGTACATCCATACAACGGAATATTATTCAGTGATAAAAGGCAATGAGCTATCATGCACATTAAGACATGGAGGAAATTTAAATGCATTATTAAGTGAAATATGCCAATCTGAAAAAGCTACATGCTGTATGATTCCCATGATAAAAACATTTTGGCAAAGGCAAAACTATGGAGATGTTAAAAAGGTCAGGGGTTGCTAGGGGTTCAGGGGTGGGAGGAAGGGATGACTAGGTGGAGAACAGGATAATTTTAGGAGTGAAACTGTTCTGATATTGTAATGGTGGATACCTGTTGCATCATTAAACATTTCTCAAACCCACAGAATGTACAACACAAAGAGTGAGCCTAGATGCAAACTACAGTTAAAAATGTATCAATTATCAATACTGGCTCATCAACTGCACCAGATATATCAAGATAATGCAAGATGTTAATAACAGGGCAACAGTATGTGATGGGATATATAGAAACTCTCTGTACTTTCCACTCAACTTTTCAGTAAATCTAAAACTTCCCTTAAAAAACCAAAGGAAAGCATAAAAGTGTAGGACAGAGAAGAGTTAAGATACTTTCCAAGTGCTGGACTTTTATTTGGAGTGGCTATGAGTGGGTGGTTGTTGTTTAGTTGCTAAGTCATTTTTGACTCTTTTGCAACCCCCATGGACTGCAGCCCATCAGGCTCCTCTGTCCATGGGATTACCTAGGCACGAATACTGGAGTGGGTTGCCATTCCCTTCTCCAGGGTATACTCTTATTTTTAAAATTCTATTTTGAAAAAGGAAAAAACAAAAAACCCTGGTCATAACCCACTATATAGATTACACAACCCACATAAGGATCATGACCTATAGTTTTTAAAATATTTTTGTTCTAATTTTAAGTAAAATTACTGTAATTCACTGTAGAAATAACCCTACATCATTCATAAATATTGGCAGGCATCACAAAATTTTAAAAACTAAGGATAGATTATTTGTTAGTGAATATTGATCATACTACAACTAAAAGAAAAGTTAAATTTATATTGCCATTATTGGTTATAGTCATCAAAGAAAAAAAAGCACATTGGTATGAGACAGCATTCTTCTGGGTAACCTGTGAACCTGTGCAGGTAACATTATTCCTGCACAAATTTCTAACATCTTTGGCTTGCTTGACTTCTATAGACCACCTCAGGAAGAGTGGAGACAGTTTCTACTCAAAAGATAGGATCCCTGAGTTCATGTTTTCCCCCAACTCACCACCACTCTGACCACCACATTATCTTTTTCTGTTGAACTTTTCATACACCAATTCATTCATTTATCAAATATTTACTCAGAGCCTACAATATTCCAGGTACTCTTCTGGGCTACAAATAAAAATAGTTTTCATCTCAAGGAATTTACAGTCATATAATAATAATTGACATTTACAGTGCTTTTATTGTACTAGGCACCATTTTAGATGCTTTATATGTATTAACTCAATTAATCCACAAAGCAACCACGAGTAAGGTACTATTATTAACCCCATGTTGCAGATGAGAAAACTGAGGCATAAAGAGTCTATGTCATTCACCCAGAGCATCACAAGCAGTTAGTGGTGAGGCTGCAATTCAAACCCAGAAAACCTACCTTTAGAATTCATATTCTCAACCACTATACCACTCTCTCTCCTCTATGTAGGGGGAAGAAGGGGACAGGAGGACGAAAGGGGGTCAAAGGGGCCAGACGATAACTAAATGTATGTCAAGTAGTGATAAATCCTATGCAGAACAATAAGTGTAAAGGATATAGTAAGAGGGAAGAAAAGTTTCTATTTTATGTGGGTTAGTCATGGAAGGCCTTGTTGATAAACTATTATTTGAGCAGAGACCTGAAGGAAGTGAGGAGCAAAACATGGGACTATGTGGAGAAAGACTGTTGCATGCACGGGACCATTGAGTTCTTGGAGGCAAGAGCATGTATGCATTTTTCAAGGAACAGTAACCAATGTGGCTAGAATAGAGAAGGCAAACAAGACAGGAACAGGAAATGAAGGCAGGTTAGGAACAGATCATGAGAAGCCATTATAAGGGTTCTGCCTTGTACTCTAAAAGACAAGGAAAGCTACTGGAAGTTTCAAGCAAGAGGGGTGATAAAATTTTACTCAGTTTTAATATAAAAATATAACTGACTACTGCTACAAAAGACTATGGGGAAAAGCAGAAGCAGGAAGAGAAGCTAAAGTAATAATCTAGGGGCGAGATGATGGTAGCATGAACCAGGTCTGCTGAGCTTGTTCTAGGGTGAGAAAGTTTGGGGTATAAATTACTCAATTAACCAAGAATAGGTTCAAAGGAATAAACAACCACTTTCTTAGTCAACCTTTCAGGCCCCTGAAAAATATCTTTTTTCTATTTGCTACCTATGCATCTTGGTTTCAAGTCAAAGTTTTTCTGTTCACAGACAGCGCAACTGAAGCTTTGAGCTCTGCCAATAGAAAACCATTTCTGATATGCGCGGGTGCTAAGTCGCTTCAGTGTGTCTGACTCTTTGCGACCCTATGGATTGCAGCCTGCCAGGTTCCTCTGTCCATGGGGTTCTCCAGGAAAGACTGCTGGAGTGGGTTGCCATGCCCTCCTCCAGGTCATCTCAACCCAGGGATCCAACCCGCGTCTCTAATGTCTCCTGCACTGGCAAGCAGGGTCTTTACCACTAGCGCCACCTGGTGCTATTCTGGTACTGCTGCTGCTGCTGCTGCTAAGTCACTTCAGTCGTGTCCGACTCTGTGTGACCCCATAGACGGAAGTCCACCAGGCTCCCCTGTCCCTGGGATTCTCCAGGCAAGAACACTGGAGTGGGTTGCCATTTTCTTCTCCAATGTGTGAAAGTGAAAAGTGAAAGTGAAGTCGCTCAGTCGTGTCCGACCCTTAGCGACCCCACGGACTGCAGCCCACCAGGCTCCTCCATCCATGGGATTTTCCAGGCAATAGTACTGGAGTGGCTTGCCATTGCCTTCTCCAGCTATTCTGGTACATGGTGTTTCAAATCTTGACTCAGATTCACTAAGATCAATTTCCCTCTTTGTCATCTTTTCTACTGATCAAAGCGCAACACCAGCGAGTGGGTGGGAAAACAGGTGTACACACACAAATGAAATGGCTGTTTCATCAGGTTTGCAGACGGTACACGTCCTCAAGTATATTCCTCTCTCTAAACTTAAATCCTAACTAGAAGTTCAGGATTACTAAGGTGCAAAAGGGATCGGACCATATTCAGATAAGGGAACTCACTTCCCTTACAATAAAGTTAATACAGAAAAAAAAAGAGCTGAATCAGCACGGCAAAGGGTTTAAGAAAATGGACTCAGAAGTCAGACTCCCTGGATCTGAATCCTGACTACACCCCATTACCAGCTGTAGAACCCCGGGCAAGTTACTCAACTTCATTTTCTTCCTGAACCTCAAAAAAAAAAAGGTCGGGGGACGGGGAAGTAACATACTACTAGTGTCTACCTCATAAAGTTATGAAAAGTAACTAAGTTAATATCGGGAAGGTGCTTTGAACAGTGCTGGCGGACACGTAAGTGCTATTTAAATATTCGTGTTTTGTTTTGTTTTCTTAAATCAACAGCTGGCAAGAGGCTATACATTCTTGAGTGAATCAGACTAAAAGAGGCTGTGGCAATGTTATACAACAATCATGCTCATTATTTAAGCCCCCAGTAGAGAATGGCAGCCATGGGAAAATACAAACCATTCTGGCTATCGGAACCTAATCTTATCCTAGGATGCGGGGAAAGAGAGTTCCGGTGCGAGGACACCGGTGCTAGGACCGAGTGTTTGAAGGGCTCAGGAACAGACGAAGGGGATGGGGGTGGGGACACGGACGCTGACTTTCAACTAACAAGGCCCTTCCAGGTTCCGGGGCAGCCTCCTCTGCCCCTCATCTTTCTGGCCAAGCCCTGGCCAAGAAGACCCGCTGCCTCCTCCCCACACCCAGTCCAGAGTCACAGCGTACAGTACGGACTTTTCAAAGGCCCTGCGGTAGCCCGACTCCGAAGCTCACCGGGCAGCCGTGGCACCACCTCTGAATCCTTGACAACCGCAGCCTGGATAGTGATAAACTACAAAGGCCGGAAGTGCGTCACACCGCGGCTCTTAGGGTGTGTTCCTTCTAGTAAGCCCGGAGGTTTTCACACCTCTGTGGTCGCTGCTCTGAATCCTCTGCTAGGCGTAGGGAGGCACTGGCTTTCATAGTCTCTTTCAAGGGACTGGGGGTGGGGTAATAGAATAACTGTCCAACATAGTGTTTTCTGTACGCTATCTCATTTACACATACTAACTCAATATTCTGCATAACAGTCCTGTGGGTTCGATATAATTATATCCGTTTAGCAGACAAGAAACCTAAGGCACATTCTGCCTACATTTATCAATTACTATTTCCTGCAAAGAAAGTTCTGTGTGCACCTTATTTTCTAGCACAAGATATTCCAGGCTCATTTTATGCTTTTCCTGCCTTAGACCTGGAATCCGCCATTGCTCCCTGAAGCTGTGGTTCCTTTTAATGTAGAATGATATATAGAAACTAAGATCTGAATTTTGAATAATAAACTCATTGCTACTGGGAGAGATCATTGTTTTTAAGCCCTATCATTAGACTTTTTTTTTTTTTAGTAAGACGTGTGCGTGCTAAGTCGCGTCACTAGTGTCCAACTCTTTTGCGACCCTATGGACTATAGCCTGCCAGGCTCCTCTGTCCATTCTCCAGGCAAAAATACTGGAGTAGGTTGCCCGGCCCTCCTCCGGGGAATCTTCCTGTGCTAGGGATTTAACCCGCGTCACTTACATCTCCTGCGTTGGCGGGTGGATTTTTTTACCACTACCGCCACCTGGAAAGTCATCATTAGACCTTAGGGTTGGAATAAATATACATATGATAAGTACTTTATAAAATATTTCCAATTCAAATACAACTTCACTGATTTCTTTTTCCTTTTCACCATTGCACATTTGATCCGTGTAGTCACTCAATTTGCTCTTACAATATATATATATTTTTTTTTTAATTTTTTTTATTTCCAAAAAAGAATTCCATTAAAAAAGCACAAATGCAAAGAAATGAACAGAGGAAAATTTATGCGTCGAACCTGGACTGGTCACTTATGATAATATACATGCTACAATTCCATTCTCCCCAATCATTCCACCCTCACCCTCTCCCACAGAGTCCCAAAGACTGTTCTAAATGCCTATGTCTCTTTTGCAGTCTCTTATACAGGGTTCAGGTTACCATTTTTCTAAATTCCATATATATGCGTTAATATACGGCATTGATGTTCTTCTTTCTGGCTTACTTCACTCTGTATAATTGGCTCCAATTTCATCCACCTCATTAAAACTGATTCAAATGCATTCTTTTTGATGGCTGAGAAATACTCCATTGTGTATATGTACCAAAGCTTTCTTATCCATTCATCTGCAGATGGACATCTAGGTTGCTTCCATGTCCTGGCTATTATAAACAGTGCTGCAATGAACATTGGAGTACATGTGTCTCTTTCAATTCTGGTTTCCTCGGTGTGTATGCCCAGGAGTGCGATCGCTGGATCATATGGCAGTTCTATTTCCAGTTTTCTGAGGAATCTCCACACTGTTCTCCATAGTGGCTGTACTAGTTTGCATTCCCACCAACAGTGTAAGAGGGTTCCCTTCTCTCCACACCCTCTCCAGCACTTATTGCATGTAGACTTTTGGATAGCAGCCATTCTGACTGGTGTGAAATGGTATCTCATTGTGGTTTTGATTTGCATTTCTCTGATGATGAGGGATGTTGAGCATTTTTTCATGTGTTTATTAGCCATCTTTATGTCTTCTTTGGAGAAATGTCTGTTTAGTTCTTTGGCCCATTTTTTGATTGGGTCACTTAGTTTTCTGGAATTAAGCTGCAGGAGCTGCTTATATAATTTGGAGATTAATCCTTTATCAGTTGCTTCATTTGCTATTATTTTCTCCCATTCTGAAGGCTGTCTTCTCACCTTGCTTAGAGTTTCCTTTGCTGTGCAGAAGCTTTTGATTTTAATCAGGTCCCATTTGTTTATTTTTGCTTTTATTTCCAATATTCTGGGAGGTGGGTCTTGGAGGATCCTGCTGTGATTTATGTCGGAGAGTGTTTTGCCTACGTTCTCCTCTAGGAGTTTTATAGTTTCTGGTCTTACATTTAAATCTTTAATCCATTTTGAGTTTCCAATTTTCAAAATTAAAATATCAACATCGTTAGCAATAACACATCTACTATGTACAGTTCAAAATTTCTTTGCTTGCTTTATTTGTTCTTGAAACATATATGCAGAGTACATCATGAGGAACGCTGGGCTGGAAGAAGCACAAGCTGGAATCAAGATTGCCGGGAGAAATATCAATAACCTCAGATATGCAAATGACACCACCCTTATGGCAGAAAGTGAAGAGGAACTAAAAAGCCTCTTGATGAAAGTGAAAGAGGAGAGTGCAAAAGTTGGCTTAAAGCTCAACATTCAGAAAACTAAGATCATGGCATTTGGGCCTGTCACTTCATGGGAAATAGATGGGGAAACAGTGGAAACAGTGTCAGACTTTATTTTTTTGGGCTCCAAAATCACTGCGGATGCTGATTGCAGCCATGAAATTAAAAGATGCTTACTCCTTGGAAGGAAAGTTATGACCACCCTAGACCGCATATTAAAAAGCAGTGACATTACTTTGCCAACAAAGGTCCGTCTAGTCGAGGCTATGGTTTTTCCCGTGGTCATGTATGGATGTGAGAGTTGGACTGTGAAGAAAGCTGAGCACCGAAGAATTGATGCTTTTGAACTGTGGTGTTGGAGAAGACTCTTGAGAGTCCCTCGGACTGCAAGGAGATCCAACCAGTCCATTCTAAAGGAGATCAATCCTGGGTGTTCATTGGAAGGACTGATGCTAAAGCTGAAACTCCAATACTTTGACCACCTCATGCAAAGGGTTGACTCATTGGAAAAGACTCTAATGCTGGGAGGGATTGGGGGCAGGAGGAGAAGGGGATGACAGAGGAAGAGATGGCTGGATGGCATCATTGACTGGGTGGACATGAGTTTGAGTGAACTCTGGGAGTTGGTGATGGACAGGGAGGCCTGGCGTGCTGTGATTCATGGGGTCGCAAAGAGTCGGACACGACTGAGCGACTGAACTGAACTGAACTGAACTGAAGGGAGATAGAGTATATATACATAACTTATTTGAATTCTTTTCTCTGTATAGTTATGTTATAAACTTGATATACAGTTAGTCATTTGTTTATGTTTTATTCAGTTTCAAGATTTGCTTTCCTTTCTTCCTTCTCCTTTCTGAATATGCAAAACAGTTCAAAATTAAAATTACATAAAAATATATATTCAGTTTTGTTTCCATCCCTAACTGTTTTATCTCATATATCCTCTTGCCCCATTTTTATTAGTTTTATCCTTTCCTTCTTCCTACTTTCTTCTCTCATCCCGTCCCTTCCTTTCTTGTACAAAAACAAACTTTTACCCCTTTATATCTATAAATAATGTTATATATACTCTTCTGCATGTTACTTTAATAGAATAAGCTGTTGCATGTATATGCTCAGTTGCTTCAGTCATGTCCAGCTCTTTGCGACCCCATGAATTGTAGCCTGCCAGGTTCTTCTGTCCATGGGATTTTCCCAGCAAGAATACTGGAATGGGTTGCCATTTCCTTCTCCAAGAATAAGCTGGAAATCATCCTAAATCTGTTGATGGAAATAGTCTTTTTCTTTTACAGTGACATGGTATTTCATTGCATTGGAGAAGGAAATGGCAACCCACTCCAGTATTCTTGACTGGGAAAATCTCACGGACAGAGGAGCCTGGCGGACTACAGTCTGTGGGGTCGCAAAGAGTCAGACATGACTGAGTGACTAAGCACACACACCACTGTTTTTTTAACCAATCTTTTAGGGATGGGTATTTGGATTCTTTCCAGCATTTTGCTTTAACAAATAATGCTGCAATGAACAATGAAGAGAGAAGGGAGGTGTCTTTGTAAGGGTTGTATCATTTTGCACTTTCAACAGCAATGTGAGATAGTGCCTGCTTTCACGTAACCTCCCTAATTGTATGTTTTCAGGCTTTTGAATATTGCCAATCTGATAGGTCATTAGGTACTGTATGCAGGTCAGGAAGCAACAGTTAGAACTGCACATGGAATAACAGACTGGTTCCAAATCAGGAAAAGAGTACATCAAGGCTGTATATTGTCACCTTGCTTATTTAACTTAAATGCAGAGTACATCATGAGAAATGCTGAGCTGGAGGAAGCACAAGCTGGAATCAATATTGCCAGGAGAAATATCAATAACCTCATATATGCAGATGACACCACCCTTATGGCAGAAAGTGAAGAATAACTAAACAGCCTCTTCTTGATGAAAGTGAAAGAGGAGAGTGAAAAAGTTGGCTTAAAGCTCAGCATTCAGAAAACTAAGATCATGGCATCCAGTCCCATCACTTCCTGACAAATAGATGGGGAAACAGTGGAAACAGTGGCTGACTTTATTTGGGGGGGCTCTAAAATCACTGCAGATGGTGATTGCAGCCATGAAATTAAAAGACACTTTCTCCTTGGAAGGAAAGTTATGACCAACCTAGACAGCATATTAAAAAGCAGAGACATAACTTTGTCCACAAAGGTCCGACTAGTCAAGGCTATGGTTTTTCCAGTAGTCATGTATGGATGTGAGATTTGGACTATAAAGAAAGTTGAGCGCCGAAAAATTGATGTGTTTGAATTGTGGTGTTGGAGAAGACTCTTGAGAGTCCCTTGGGCTGCAAAGAGATCCAACCAGTCCATCCTAAAGGAGATCAGTCCTGGGTGTTCATTGGAAGGACTGATGCTGAAGCTGAAACTCCAATACTTTGGCCACCTGATACAAAGAGCTGACTCATTTGAAAAGACCCTGATGCTGAGAAAGATTGAGGGCAGGAGGAGAAGGGGACGACAGAGGATGAGATGGCTGGATGGCATCACTGACTCAATGGACATGGGTTTGGGTGGACTCTGGCAGTTGGTGATGGACAGGGAGGCCTGGCGTGCTGCAGTTCATGGGGTCGCAAAGAGTCTGACACAACTGAGCGACTGAACTGAACTGAGAGAACTACAAACTAAATACTAAAATCCCTGTTAAAAATGAACTCACAGTGCCAAATGTTGGCGATGATAATGGAACAATGGAAATTTTCATACACTGTTGATAAGAATGTAAATTGGTAACACCATTTTTGGGAAATTCTTTGGTATATCTACTGAAGTTGAACATGTGCATATTCTATGACGCAGGAGTTTCCCTTTTAGTTATATTGCTGCCAGCAAGGTATATATATTTACATCTGAAGACACACTTTAGCTGCATTTTTTATAGTTCTAAACCAGAAGCAATCCAAAAGTCCATTAACAGTAAGATGAGTACAAAAATGGAAGTTTATTCATAAAATGGAATACTATGAATGATGAAAGTGAATGAACTACAGCTACAAGCCACAGTGATAAATTTCACAAACATAATGATGAGTGAAAGAAACCAGACACAAAAGATGCATATTTCATGATTCCATTTATATCAAGTTTAAAACAGGGAAAATGAATCTCTGTGTTAGAAGACACAACAGGGAGTAAGAAAGGAATAGTTAGGGAGGGAGCACAACTGGGGTCTTCTAGGGAACTGGTAATGTTCTATTTTTTGATGTTGGTGGTGGTTGTGTGGGTGATTTCACTTCGGAAATTTCATTTAGCTGTACACCTAAGATTTGTGTACTTTTTAAATATATATACTATATTTCAATAGCTTTTATTTTTTTAAATCAAACCATTTCTACAGATGAAGAAACTGAGAAATGGATTTAATTATTTTTCTTCAAGGCTTTTAAATATTATTATTATTACTGAAAAATATTGACATTACTGAAGTTTAGTGAGTTTAAGGACACTCCAACTCAGGAGTTTCATCGGGTCTCATTCCCCGGTTTCCTCTTTTCCTTCTCCTTAGTCTATTCCTCCCCTCTGAATAACCACTAGACTACTGTACCTCCGGGTTCTCATTTTGTTCCTTGCACCTGTTATCATCCATTCATCCATCTATTCACTGATCTTTTTTTTTTATTTTATTTTATTTATTCACTGATCTTTTAGCACACATTCATTAAGAGTAGGTACCTGCACTTTAGAACTCAAAATGCCATGACTTTATTTATTTAGGACTGAGGCAGGCTGTTGATTGCCCACTAAGTAAATAGCTCCTTTTTTTAGATAACAGAACTCGAATTTTTTGTCTGTGTCCATTGACACCTGGAATAAAAGTTAACTGAACAATGAAATTTGGAGAACTTCCTAACTGGTGACCACACTGAGATGCAGGAGAGGCATGCCCTGAAAGTGAATGGATGCTCTGCCCACTGCTCCTCCCTGTCATATCTTGCCCTATGCATATCTTGAATTTGGTAATTCCTGAGTTATATTTTTTATAATAAATTGGTGCATGTGTGCTAAGTCACATCTGACTCTTTGAGATGTATGGACCATAGTCCTCCAGGCTCCTCTGTCCTTGGGATTCTCCAAGCAAGAATACTGGAGTGGGTTGCTGTGCCCTCCTCCAAGGGATTGAACCCATGTCTCTTAGGTCTCTTGCATTGGCAGATGGGTTCTTTACCACTAGCACTGCCTGGGAAGCCCCCAAAAGGTGCTTTTCTGCCAAAACCCAGGATTGAACCAGGGACCTTTAGATCTTCAGTCTAACACTCTCTCAACTGTGCTATTTCAGCCCCAAGGTAAGTTGGTGAAAGTATGTAAAATGTTTCCTTGAATTTTGTGAACTGTTCTAGCAAATTATCAAATCTGAGGAGGGAGTTGTAGAAGCCCTAGATTTATAGTTGGCTGGTCAGAAGTACAGGTGGCCTGAATTTGTTTTTGGCTTCTGAAGTGGAAGTATGAGAGCAGGTAGTTAACTAGACGTGAGCTGAGAAAGGGGGTGGGAGCAAGAGCCAGGTGACTGGAAACAGTCCATCTTGTGGCAACAGGAGTCCTAGAGGCAAAGAAAGGCTGCAATAGATGGGAATTTCTGGTCTCTGAATGTAACCTTTTGCTCATTATGCCCTCATTACAATAAAGTTAGCCTTGCAGAAAAGAAGTACCCATCATGCACCAACACCATGACACTTCTGCTCAAGACCAAACAGGGGTGAAAATCCCTCTTCCCCTGGGGAAGGTAGAGCTGGGATGAAAATCAAGAGATTTGACCCAACATCCCTGCCTCTTTAATGAATATTATCTGTGCAATCATTTTCACATTCCATATAACCAGCTTGCTGAAGGAACTCAGAGCAGCTGCTCACCTGATCCTGCCCACTTACCCTCTTGAGAGTGTACTATTGCTTAATAAATTCTCATTTTGCTGTCTTAGCTTCCCTGTCTCAACTCTGAATTCTAACTGCAACAAGATGAGAACCTACTCTCCAAAAATAAAAGTTTGTGGAATTGAGCCCTCAATCTATGGGGTCTATGCTAACTCTGGGTAGTGTCAGAATTAAATTGAGGGGGCTTTCCTGGTGGTTCAGTGGTTTGAGAGTCCACCTTGTAATGAAAGGGACACTGGTTCCATCCCTAGCCCGGGAGGACCCCACGTGTCCAGGGAAACTGAGTCCATGCACCACAACTAATGAGCCTGTGCTCTGGAGCCCACACTGAAGCCTATGCACCCTGGATCCTGTGCTCCACAACAAGAGAAGCCGCTGCAATGAGGAGACCTCTCACTGCAGCCAGAGACAGTAGCCCCCACTTGCCGCAGCTAGAGAAAGCCTGCACTGAGCAAGGAAGACCCAGCACAACCAAAAAAAAGAACTGAACTGTAGGACATCCAGTTGGTTTCAGAGAACTGGTTATTGTGGGGAAAAAACCCAACGTGTTTGGTATCAGAAGTGGTAAACAGAACACACAAAGGTTTTCTTGACTTGACTTTTGAGCATGATTTTGATGGAACATCTATTTAAAGGAGGATATATTTCACATTATTGTTGAGCTTTCCTATTCAGAATAAAGCATCATATTCTCTTGGACAAAATGGCCCTCGTCAGAAGTCTCCTCAAAGCTCCTTTAACATCCTTGTTCCTCAAGGTGTAGACGAATGGGTTGGCCATGGGAGTAATTACACAGTAAAACAGCGTCAGAACTTTGATAAGGTCTTGAGGGCTGTCCCCTGAAGGCTGCATATAGATGTAGATGCCAGGGCCATAAAATAAAGACACCACTATTAAGTGCGAAGAACAAGTGTTGAAGGCCTTGAGTCTCCCATCAGCAGAAGGGATTCGAAATACAGCTTGTGCAATATAACTGTAAGAGACAAGAATCATAGAGAGGGGACCCATTATCAGGAAGGTGGCCACCACCGCTAAAGTAAGCTCATTGACTGTGGTGTCCACACAAGCCATCTTAATTAGACCAGGCAGTTCACAAAAGAAGTGGTCCAGTTCTTGGTTCCCACACAGGGGTAGCTGGACTGTGAGTGTGGACTGCAGTAGTGAATTGGCCAGACCAATGAGCCAAGCAGTGCTGGCGAGCTGCCGGCAGAGCTTGTGGTTCATGATTACAGGGTATCTCAGAGGCTTACACACAGCCACATAGCGGTCTAAGGCCATGGTGCCAAGCAAGACACATTCAGTACAGCCTAGCCAGTGAAATACATAGGCCTGGGTCATGCAGCCTATATAAGTGATGTTCTTGTTGGGTCCGCCTAAGTTGAACAGCATTTGGGGTACAGTCGTGGTGGTGAAACAGAGGTCCAGAAAGGAGAGGCTTGTGAGGAAGAAATACATAGGACTTTGGAGTTGGGAATCTAGTTGAGAAACCAGAATAATAGCACTGTTTCCCAATAGTGTGAACATGTAGGAGGTTAGGAGGGCAAAGAAGAGAGGAACATCCAACCATGGATATTTGGTAAAGCCCATGAGAATGAAATCCTCTGGAAGACTTTCATTCATGTGCTTCATTGAATTTTGATGGGAGACACCTGCTAAAATCAAGAAAAAGAAGGATGACTTTAAAAACCCTGATTTGGTTCTTCCCTGGTGATCCAGTGGCTAAGATTCAGATATTCCAATGCAAGGGGCCTGAGTTCAACCCCCGATCAGGGGTTGCCACAACTAAGACCTGGCATTGCATGCATAAATGAATGAATGAATAAAAACTTATCTTAAAAAAAAACCTGAGTTGGCAGAAGTTTTGACAATACCAGGGGGAAAATTACACCTTTATGGGGGAGCAATGGGCTATATCCTCAATATAAACACTAAGGAATATAATAATTAAAATTAATATTAAAAGTCACATTTGAAAAAATCCTCTCAGTAGAGAAAGTGGCTTCATTTTTTCCCCCTATATCAATACCCTATGTGACAGGTTAGTGGACATTCATCACTTGTTTTGGCTCTTCTTTATGATTAAAGAAGCCGCTAGGAGATGGTCTTCTCCTAGCTACCTTGCAGCTAAGCGAGTGTACGACCTAAGAGGTGGGGACTTGGGTAGGTGCTTAGATCATGAAGGTAGAGCCTTCATGTAAGGGGTTAGTGCTCTTATAAAAGAGAACCCACTGTGATTCCTGTCCTTTCCACCAGACAAAGTTACAGCTATAAGGTGCTATCTATTAACCAAAAAGTGGGCTCTAATCAGACACTGAAACTGTCAGTGCCATGATCTTGGATTTCCCAGTTTCCAGAACTGTGAGATAAATGTTGTAAATAGGTCTCCTGGTCGCTGACATTTTGTTGCTGCTGCTGCTGCTGCTAAGTCACTTCAGTCGTGTCCGACTCTGTGTGACCCCATAGATGGAAGCCCACCAGGCTCCCCTGTCCCTGGGATTCTCCAAGCAAGAACACTGGAGTGGGTTGCCATTTCCTTCTCCAATGTGTGAAAGTGAAAAGTGAAAGTGAAGTTGCTCAGTCATGTCTGACCCTTAGCGACCCCATGCACTGCAGCCTACCAGGCTGCTCCATCCATGGGATTTTCTAGGCAAGAGTACTGGAGTGGCTTGCCATTGACATTTTGTTACAGCAACCCAAATGGACTAAGACATACGTCATCAGGGAAATGCAGGTTAGAACAACAATCAGATTCCACGACACACTTATTAGAGTGAATGAAATCCAGAACAGTGACACCAAATGCTGGTGTGGATGTGGCACAATAGGAACTCTCATTCACTGGTGGGAATACAAAATGGTATGGCCACTTTGGAAGACAGTCTGGCAGTTTCTTACAAAACTAAACATACTCTTAATCATGTGATCCAGCAGTCACACTCCTGGGTGTTTTACCCAAATGAGCTGAAAACTTATATCCACACAAAAGCCTGCACAAAGATGTTTGTAATAGCTCTACTCATAATTGCAAAATTTGGAAGCAACCAAGATGCCCTTCAGAAGGTGAATGGGTAAATTAACTGTGGTACATCCAGACAATTCAGTGCTAAAAAGACACAAGCTGTCAAGCCACAAAAAGACATAGAACTTCGAATGCTAATTACTAACTGAAAGAAGCCATCTGAAAAGGCAACATAATATACTGTATGATTCCAACTATCATACAGTATGTTTGGAAAATGCAAACCTATGAAGACAGTAAAAAGATCAGTGGTGGCCAGTGTTTAGGAGGAAGGGAAGGATGACTAGGTAGAACACAGAGGATTTTTAGGCAATGAAACTACTCAGTATGATATAATGGTGTATGCGTGTCATGATACATTTTTCCAAACCCACAGAATGTAGAATACCAGAGGGAACCATAACGTAATTATGGATTTGGGGTGATTATGATTTCCTGGGTAGGTTCATCAGTTGTAACAATTGTACCACCCTGGTGAGAGATGTTGATAAAAGAGAAGGTTATGTGTGTGTGGGGAATAAGGGTTATATGGGAAATCTCTGTACTCTTGCTCAGTTCTGCTGTGATATAAAACTGTTCTAAAGATAAAATCTTAAAAATTCTAATACTTCCTTACTGAGTGGGATGCAGAGTAAAAGGAACAATTCTCCTCATGGCCCTCTCCACCAAGTAAACAGGGTTAAGATTGCTGCAGGCTCTGGCAGGGCAAGAAACACTACAGGTCCTTGCTAATTTGGGGCAGAAATTTGGAGACAGTATACAAGAATGAATTCTGAGATTATTAGGCCAAAAAAATTAGTTATGAATTTGTCATCATTGTTATCTTTACCAGAGAGGCTTGTTTCAATTTACTGGCTGGAGCCATAGGTATGATTATAATTTTTTTCCCTGTTGTTAACACTAAAACCTGGGTTTAAAGGGTCCCACCTAAATGATGTTGACTTGTCAGAATTCCCTTAGCATATAGTAGAAGGACCCTGAAGACATGTGTGGGTTATGCAATATTTGCATTAATTTGATTGATGAGAACAGACTGGTGATGAGGACAAGATTCCTTGTAATGTCTCCAAAAACAAACAAAAACAACAGGAATTGTACAATTTGATCATCTATGAGAACTGAGAGATCTATTTTTTAGGTAACAATAGTTCACTACATGATTCCACTGTGGCTAATGTTTATAAGGTCGTGAGAGTGTATACATTCCACAGTGATCAAACCAAAATGATATAAAAGGACCTGGAGAATGAAGCATAGATCTCTCTCTCTCAATCTCACTTTTGCTCTCTCTTTGTTATGTAAGGGTTAAAAGTTCTCATTTTTTTGTAGTAAGTAATAAATCATACTTAAAACTAAAAATGCAGATAGAATAAAAACATGTTATTAAGAAATATGGGTAAATAGAAGAAAACACTAAGTTATTAAAAATGTGTTACCTCAGGAGAATGGGAATTAAGAGTGAGAAATGATGAGGAATGGAACTGCTATTTTTCATTGTAAGCCTATATACTATTTTATTTTTTGAACTTTAAACATATATGTGTTTAATATAAAAGAAAATTAAGTATGAAGGAATGGAAGGGATCTGAATATTTACCAATGATGGTGAAGGCATTGGAGGGATATACATTATTGGAAAGCATGGAAAGCACACGTCATCAATTACTGCAGCATAGGGTGCACAATCGGAGAAGGCAATGGCAACCCACTCCAGTACTCTTGCCTAGAAAATCCATGGACAGAGGAGCCTGGTGGGCTACAGTCCATGGGGTCGCTACTAGTCAGACACGACTGAGCGACTTCATTTTCACTTTTCACTTTCATGCATTGGAGAAGGAAATGGCAACCCACTCCAGTGTTCTTGCCTGGAGAATCCCAGGGACGGCGGAGCCTGGTGGGCTGCCGTCTGTGGGGTCGCACAGAGTCGGACACGACTGAAGTGACTTAGCAGCAGCAGCAGCAGGGTGCACAATGTGAGGTGGTGGAAAACCAGGTTGTATAAACAGCTTGGGTCCAGAATATGGAAAATCTTGAATACTAGGCTAAGGAATCTAATCAAATTCATTTAAAAAATGAAGTTTTAAAAAAAGAAGAGGTGTGAAATGATTAGAGCAGCACTCTAAAATATTTATTGTGACTGAATAAGGAAGGATTAAAAAAGAGACCGGAAGTTGGGAGCTCAGCTGGGAGGTTACTACAAGAGTCTATGGGAGAGAGGCTGTGAAAGTTAGCTCTGATAGTGGCAGTGGGAATGAAGAGCAAAATAAGAATGTCAGAGAGAGGAAAGAGATGAAAGAACGTTTGAAGTTTCAATCTGAGGTGCTGAGAGAATGAAAATTCAGTTAACAGAAAGAGGCATGTATATGAGAATTGATAGGAATACATGATTTAACCAAGAAAAGAGCTCAGAAAAAAAAATAAATTTAAAACTTGACCTATAACGATTGGCCCTGAGGATCCATTCACCAGAGTGGATTAATGCTTCACCCAGACACCACTAGTTCAACTTGACCAACTACCCATTTATAAAGTATCATACAGCTACCTGAATTCATGACTAGGATGGTTTGTTGTGGTTGTTTAACTACCAAGGACAGGGACACAGATAGAAAGAGTCAGAAGCAGAGGCAATGGGGTATGTCTCCAGAAAAGATAATAGACTACATTTGCCAGGAAGTTCATACATTTGAGTATAAAATGGCTGAAAACCAAGATCCCATTGCCCCCACTCCACTTTGCAAATCCTCAATTATTTTTAACCATTGGTTATTGTTTATATTTTTTGATCCTCAAATTTATCTTCAGAGTACTGGCCTTCATTCATTCATTTTAAAGCAAAAAGATGAAAATTTTATTACTGAGAAATTCTTTCTGATCTTCACACTGGGGTGTAACAAAAACGACAGTATTGGTCTTTAGAGAATTAATTTTTAGTGGCTTGACCTGCCTTCTGATTCCTCCCCATCTCCTAGACAACTGGATTTTTTTAGACATAATTCTGGAATCAACGTAATTTTGAATAAATGACAACCATTGGTCTGGCATAATGAGAAATCATTTAACTCATAGAGGTAGCTTATCCTGCCTTATCTTGTCCAAAACTCAGAAACTTCATTTTCTATCTCAAAACAAAATAAAACTGAATAAAACCCAATATCATCTAGGATGGTGTGAATAGAAAGATATATCACTAGAACTTACCTCTTCTTATTTGAATTTGTATTTAGGAGATGTCTTTAGCTATAGAAGTTTAGTCAGGAGAAAGGTTGCAAAAGGGTTGGATTCTAACAATCCTGAGAGAGGGAAGCAAATATGGTAAGGTCAGGGCTTCAGTAAAAGTCACTAAGGGTCTTAATGTGCAAGTAGGGTGAATGTGATTCTGGAGACATCGAATAATCTGTATTGGTTCCAAATTTGATTTAAAGGCAGATAAAACCAGTTTGCACCCAGTGTGCCAGTGATCCCATAGGGGCTGTCATTGTTGACTTAATCTCCTTGGAGATACTCTCTATCTTTTGTTTACACTTCTGGTCATGATTGAAGATTGCATCAGTTCTTCCACTCATTAATCCCATCTTAATAGGGCTTCCCTGGTGACTCAGATGGTAAAGAATCTGCCTGCAGGAGACCTGCGTTTGATCCCTGAGTCAGGAAGATTCCCCTCACTCCAACCCACTCCAGTATTCTTGTCTGGAGAATTCCATGGACTCCAGAGTTTGGCTGACTACAGTCCATGGGGTCACAAAGAGCTGGTCATGACTGAGAGACTATCACTTTTCACTAGCTGACTAATACACTATTTTAAATCAAAGAATCAGGGCATGAAGAGAGCATGTCCAAGGCAAAATACAAAAACAAACAAAATCAAAACCAACCAAATAAACAGAGTCTAGGAGATGGAGAAGATTAATTCAGTTTGTCTATATGGCCTGCTCATTTTTTCATGGAGAACCTCCTACATAGACTTCTGAGGTTTTATATTTTCCTCCTCCCTAAGTTAAATGCATTAAGCAACTGTTCACTGGGCTGATTATCTTATAGCAGAAAACAGAAAGTTATCTCAGGATCCCTAACCCATAGGACTAAGGATTAAGATAAGTCTAAGTTGCTTAATTTTATTTAGCTCTGTGGCCAAAAACTTCATTCTTGACTAATGAAATAGGAGCTAGATATCCTGAGAAAAGCATGGATTCCAGAATTAGATCTGAATTTGAAATTTAATTTTGTCACTTTGTTACCATGAATATTATTGAATCTGTTTCCCCATCTTCAAAGAACTGATTATAACACATATTTGACAGGATTGTTGGGCTAATTAGATGACAGCATGTCTGGAAATTCTTGGAATGTAGTAGACTTCCAATAATGGTAACTTGATGATAATGAGAGTAAGCAGATGTTCATGAATCAGTACAAAAGTGCTAATAGTGTAGGTGGACCTCACTTTCAGTTCTGCTCTGTGTGCGATATTTTAAGCTGGATACTTGCAAATGTGATTCACTTACTTCAAAATCACTTGGAGTACTTGTGAAAAACACACATCTCTGGGATGCCCACCAAAACAAAATTAAAACCTCTGGGGATGTTTCAACTAGTTCCCAAGATGATTTAAATGTACACTGGGCTTGGGAATCATTGCATTATAGAATCATTCTGTTGTTTTCTTTTTAATTATAAAATTAAAGTTCAGGTTCTAGTGGGGCCAATTTGTGTATTCCCTTTGGGACTAAAGCCCTTCCATGAAAACTGAAGGCATATAAGTAAATGTAAATTACCATTATTATAATATAGTAATATTTGGAAAATCATATATAAAACAGATAACATAATGCTGAGTTCCCTAGAATCACTAATAAGTTGCATGGGAGTTCAGAAATAGGCTTTAAGTGGTGGTACACTTTTGTCCCCACCCCCAACCCCAACTTCCCAGCTAAAAATGAGAGGACAGGGAAAGATGAAAAACAAAAGGCCATTTTCTTTGTTTCCATAAAGTGACCCACCATCTTCTCTTCCAAGTTTTGTTTGTTGGTTTGCTTGTTTCTGGCTCCAACCCTGCAAAGATGAACCCTCATCTCCTGCGTTGGAAGGGCAGTGTCTTGAGGCTACATCGGGAAATCCTCGCCGTTTCTAATTTTTGCAGTTACAGCTGCTTTTGCGTGATTTAATCAAAATTTACAGTAACACCTAGTACAGTGGAGAATTGGAAGCAGTGGGGGGTTAAGGAAGAATTTGGACCCCTATGAAGGGGGTCTCGAGGAAAAAGGCAGAGGCCCCACTGGGATTCGAACCCAGGATCTCCTGTTTACAAGACAGGCGCTTTAACCAACTAAGCCATGGAGCCTGCACACAAACCTACATTAGCACTCGGTCTGTCCTTACTTTGAGATTAAATATTCTTGAGGCAGTTTGTGGGATTTAGAGCAGTTTACTGTGAGAAAAGAGACAAACTTCAGGAAGTCGTTTTGCTTACTTAGACGCGCTGCAGAACAAATACAAGCGGGAAAAGTTTCGGGCAGCTTGAATGTTGGAACCAACAGGACTTCGACTAGTTCAATGGGAATCGTCAATAAAAGTCGAAGCTACTCACTTTTTCCAAAAGGGATAAATTCTTCTAAAAGCAAACTTTGCTGTTACTGCACCTCGATTTTTGTAACTGAGATTCTTCATTCCAATATCCTAAGTGAGGGACCCTAAAAATGGAACTCCACTAAGAAGCCCGTTAGACCGCCGAGTCAGGGCACCTAGCGTTCCTACACATTTGCAGTCATCAAGCGCTGACTTGAAGGGGAAGGACCGCGAGAGGAGAAGAAGGCGGCTGGAAGTGTAGAGTTCAGCTACAGTCAGGCACATCGCTCTCTAAAAATCCAAAAACGCCAGTGTCAAGGTGGTTGTAAAGATCACAACCACGGCTGTAAAGATCACAACCTCAGTTGTAAAACCCCTCGGAGTGCGGAACGGGGAGAGGGCCTAACGGTCCCCTGCGGACCACAGAGTATTCACTGGATCTAGGTACCATTCTCCTTAGGTGGAGAGCCTTACAGTTCCAGAGAACCACCCACTGAACCCTACCCACCAAGCGCCGGCTTTCCAGAGCAATAGGTCCTCAACTCGCAAAGAAGGCAATGCCTTCTTCCCTCTAACCGAGTTCCTGCACTCTGTTTTGACCCGCCCTTTCCTCTCCCAAGTGGCATCCCCGGCGGGGACAGGCCGAGATCTAGGTCTGAGGTTAGTACCCTGATCGCGACTTCGGTCCAACTGAACGCCCAGAAGGCGATAGAGGTAGCTGACTGAGGGGATCGTTGTAGGATAAAGAAGGTGAGGCTGGCAGGTGGGCCTCTGATATTCCCAAGGGTAGGAATCAAAGCTCCTATTTTGTACAAAGGAAGCAGAAAAGGCAGTCTATTTAAACATACAGACTACAGAGGTTTCTTAATATGTTTTGGAAATGAGAAAAATGTTTAATTAAAAGCCCTTTTAGAGGTAGTGTGGGAGCCCTTCTAGGATGCAGAATTAAGTCTCTAATTTCTTTAGAAACATGGGTTCAGATCCCACTGACATACCCCAGGCCTCACAGGTTGGCAAATGGAACCTAAGTAAATAGGCTCCTCCTTAAAAGCTAAAGGAAAACTCCTGCTTCCAGAATTAGCATAGATGAGAAGAGTTCTTTCACCAAGGGTAAGTAGCTAAAGGTGTGGGGTTGTGTGTGTGCAGCTCAGTCCTGTCATACTCTTTGCAACCCTGTGGACTGTAGCCCACCAAGCTCCTCTGTCTATAGGATTTTCCAGGCAAGAATACTGGAGTGGGTTGCCATTTCCTTCTCCAGGGGGGGGACCTTCCTAATCCAGTCCTTTCCTCTCCTAGTTCGTGGAGTTTCCCAGAGACATTCAAACTAAAGAACTACAATGAAATAATATTTTCTATCAAGCAGAGTGGTAAACAAACAAAAATAATTGTTTGTAGTAGTGTTGCCTATTAGCACTTGAAGTCATTGTATGAGTTTCCTGTGGCTTCTGTAACTAACTACCACAGCTCAGTAGCTTTAAAAAACAGAAATTAACTTCCCCACAGCTCTGGAGGTCGGAAGTCCAAAGTCAGTATCACTGAGCAGAAATCAAGGTATTGACAGGGTCATACTCCCTGTGGAGACTGTAGGGGAGAATCTGTCCTTGTCTCTTCCAGCTTCAGGTGGCTACCAGCATTCCTTGATTTGTAGTTGCATTTCCTCTGCCTTTGTATTCACATCGTCTTCTGTTCCATAATCTCCCTATGCCTCTCTCCTTTAAGAACACTTGGCATGGCATTCAAGCTCCATCTGGATAATCCAGGATATCCCCATCTCAAGATCCTAAACTCAATCCCCTCTGCAAAGACACTCCCATTTTTAATTAATTAATTTTTTGCCATATAAGGTAATATTTACAGCTTCCAGGAATTAGAATGGAAATATTTTTTGAAGGATCATTTCTTCAGTCTGCCCTACAGTAGTAACATCCTGATTCCTCCACCTACAGACAAGAGATTAACTGGTTATAACTTCAATTTCTTTCTCTAAATAAAATAGGAATAATAATATGAACTTTCTTATATATTACTGAGAATATAAAATGACAATGTAAATAACTATGACAATATCTGGGGCTCTATAAGAATTTAATGGCTCTTAATTCTCAATGTCACAGCAATGTTCTGTGTGGGTCATGGTGTCAAGGAAACAAGCCATTCCTTGGCTCTCTGGGGATAAATTAGTAACATTTAGGTGAAGAGTTGACTCACTGGAAAAGACTCTGATGCTGGGAGGGATTGGGGACAGGAGGAGAAGGGAATGACAGAGAATGAGATGGCTGGATGGCATCACCAACTCGATGGACATGAGTTTGAGTGAACTCCGGGAATTGATGATGGACAGGGAGGCCTGGCATGCTGTGATTCATGGGGTCGCAAAGAGTCGGACACGACTGAGCGACTGAACTGAACTGAACTGAACTGAAGACAAGAACCACCGAAATTACCAAGACATATTTAATTTAGCAATTGCATTTTCAGAAATTTCTCTAATACACACACTTATGAAATGCGGATATTATTTATTTCAGTGTTCTTTGTATTGTTAAATGTGGCTTGTTAAATAAAAATATATCCATAACATGGAATATTTTTAAGACAGAGAAAAATAAGCTATTTCTATGCTGACATGGAAACAGAGGCTTAAAACTCAACATTCAAAAAATGAAGACCATGGCATCTGGTCCCATCACTTCATGGCAAAAGATGGTAAAACATTGGAAACGGTGACAGATTTTATTTTCTTGGGCTCCAAAATCACTGCAGATGGTGTCTATAACCGTGAAATTAAAAGACGCTTGCTCCTTGGAAGAAAAGCTATGACAAACCTACACAGCATATTAAAAAGCAGAGACGTTACTTTGCTGACAAAGGTCCCTATAGTCAAAGCTATGGTTTTTCCAGTAGTCATGTGTGGATGTGAAAGTTGGACCATAAAGAAAGCTGAGCGCTGAATAATTGATGCTTTTGAACTGTGGTGTTGGAGAAGACTCTTGGGAGTCCCTGGAACCGCAAGGAGATCCAACCAGTCAATCCTAAAGGAAATCAGTCCTGAATATTCATTGGAAGGACTGATCTGAAGCTGAAGCTCCAATACTTTGGCCACATGATGAGAAGAACTGACTCATTGGAAAAGACCCTGATGCTGGAAAGACTGAAGGTGGGAGGGAGGAGAAGGGGATGACAGAGTATGAGATGGTTGGATGGCATCACTGACTCAATGGACATGAGTTTGAGTAAGCTTTGGGAGTTGGTGATAGACAGGGAGGCCTGGTGTGCTGCAGTCCATGGCGTTGCAGAGTCTGACACGACTGAGTGACTGAACTGAACTGAAAGGCAAGATGATATAGAATAGATTTGAGAAGTACAAAATGAGAAAAGTAATAGGCTTCTTCTGGTTTGCATGCAAAAAGCACACCTTTATAACTTCAGGCATGAAATTATCATTCCTCATGTGTTTGCGTGAGGAATCAATCCAGTGCTGGAGTGGAATGAAATAGCCGATGAACACTGATTTTCAATTAATACATTCTAATAACTATCAACCAAGAACATTTCAAAACCATTTAACATACTATACTCTCTTCCATAGAAACTTTTAAAGGGTTCACACAACTGCTTCAAAGAAGTGGGTCTACAATAGAGATGGCAGCGGTGGGATTCGAACCCACGCCCCCGAAGAGACTGGAGCCTTAATCCAGCGCCTTAGACCGCTCGGCCACGCTACCACGCAAACACCTTCCTTTAACTTCTTCTTAGTAACTTAAAAGACTTGCACAAGCCTGTGTTATTTTTTTCTACTTTCCCCCTCCACATACAACTCTGTCATCTCATCCACGAATAAAATCCGCAAATATGTTCCTACTTTGGGAGATTCACATTTGCCTTCTGTGCTATATTTCTGATACTCGAAAGTAAAAGGAGAAGCAGCCAGTGCATAGTATCCCTCAAACTCGAAGTCATAAACTCGAATCAGTCATTAAAAAAAAAAAAGATTAGAAATCGCAGGCACAGTACCCACCGAAACTCGGGATCAGGAGTCTCCAATTTGTCAACTGCGTTTGGGAGTCAGCAGTGGGAAGTTATTTTTTATTTCTTCACCTAGAAAAGAGACGCTCTCCTCCCCGCTCACACGGAACTTGAGTCAGAGTTTGTGTGTCTGTGTGTGATTTCTTACTAAAGAAAACAACCGCGCAAACCTACTTACTTTTCGCTGAATGTGATCATGGTTTAATTTACAAAGTTCAGGGAGGGGATTAGTTTGCTTTCAGTAGGTGGTGTAGCATCCTCTCCAAGCCTTGTTCAAGCCGTCCAAGCCTCTCCAAGACTTCTTCTACCCGCTCCAACCTCACTTATGCGAACATGGCGAGTCCCTGGGTCTTCTCCCCACCTAATCTCTGTCTCCAGACGGCTCATCCTCTCGCTAAACAATCTGATCCATTTCATGCTGCACCGTTTAAGTGAGCCCTACTATGATCAGTGGAAGTGGTGTGTAATTCTTCAAAAGGTCTGATTATATTATATACAGGGAAGATGTGCTCAACTTTTTTTTTTTAATGAGATTAAATTACCCATATTTTTTAGTTAAAGAGAAAATGTATGGAAAAGTATCAGAGTGCCTGAGAGCAATTTGAAAGTAGAGACTAGTTAGGATATATTCAGTCTACTACGATTGCTGACATCACTTAATCCGTGATAGAGGAACAGGGGTGATTTTTAAAGTAACTGAAGTAGTTTGTGAAATATTTGGGATTTTAGGGTAAAAAGTACAGCATTTTGAAGATAACCTTTTGTTATAAAGTGTTGCTAAATGAAGTAAATTATGTAAAATAATGAAGTAATCACATAACATTTTTTTATCAATAATAAAATATTCCTGTGAAATTTTATCTGTGATTGTTAGCTCTGTAAAATCACAGATGATAACCACGCTGTCACTACACCTTACTAGCACAGGGCTTGACACATCATAGGTTCTCAGTAAAATTTTAGTCAGTTGTATAGTACCCATACATTGAGGTAGGGGTTTTCATTCAATAAAAACTTACTGAAACCATACAATGTACCAGTCACTATTTTAAGTTCTGGGATGGGAACAGTGAACAAGAAAAAGTCAAAGTCGATGCCCTTGTTGAGCTTATATTCTAGAAGAAAAGACAAATAAACAATGCAGAACGCTGGGGTTTGATCCCTGGATCAGGAAAATCCCCTGGAGAAGGAAATGGCAATCCACTCCAGTATTCTTGCCTAGAAAATTCCATGGACAGAGAAGCCTGGTGGGCTATGTAGTCCATGGGGTCACAAAGAGTCGAACACAATTGAGTGACTTCATAGTAGTCATAGTTAAGTGAGCCCGTGTTTTACTGCTTCTTATCCACTGAGTAGCCACAAGCCTATCGGCAAGTCACTTAAACTCATTCGGTCTTACTTTTATCATATGTAAATGACATGACAATAATAAAAGTTGCCTACAGTGATAGACAGATAGATGGCCACTCCATGTAACATACATAAAAACTGCTTTAAAAAGTACCTTGCCTGTAATATGCACTCAATACAGTTTGCTATCATCATTTGTATCATTTATTAGTATTCATTGAACAACTTTTTTGTGTGTCGCGTTGTCTTTTAAATAATACTGTGAAATATTATCCTATTTGACAGATAATGAAGTTTTTAAAAATTGACATATTCTCAAAAAAACCAAGTGAATTATTTTTCCTAACTTAATAGATGGCACACACAAGACTTACACGTCAGTCCTACCATATCTATTTTAGGACATTTTTCACTTTGCCAGATTGAAATCCAGTGTATTGTTTCTCCATTTTCAACTATCTTACCTCATTTCTTCCACCTTATCTCGCCTCTGTTTACATTATTCTGAACTTCTAGCCAGAATAGAAAGGCCTTCCAATCATGGACTTGATCAGACATCGATTTTAAGGGAAATACTGGCAGACAAGGAAGATGCAGAGCTAGCTAAGGAGCCTCCAGCTTCGCCCTCAGCAGAGCTAAGCATATTTCTGTGTCCCTCATTGTTTCAGTCTGGAAATCTTCCGGCCTATGGGCCCAACTCAGGCCCCTCGTATCTGTATGCCACTTCCTACACACGTAGTTGTAAAGTAGGGCACAGTGAAATCTAGTGAAGTCTGATGTCTGCCAGCAGTAAGTGGTATTTAAAGCATAGTGGGAGAAAAAATTCACCGTGTTGCATATTTATTCAAGGATGAAATCCTGAAATAATTTTGATCATTGTGACATACTCAGAGCAACAGTAAATATGCCACAGCACAAACTCTTACCTTGCACTCTGTTTGAAAAATAGAACTTCTCAGATTTGTATAAACGTGAAAGAGAATCGACAGTTCTACTGAAACTTTCTGTTTCTCAGAGCCTTCTTAGCGCAGTAGGCAGCGCGTCAGTCTCATAATCTGAAGGTCCTGAGTTCGAACCTCAGAGAAGGCATCGTAGTTTTGTCACTCCTAATACTTTCATTTGAGAAAGAAGCAGGATAATGAACAAAATTCCCTACCCCACCTATCAAATTCTGTGTGAAATCTAGGCCCCAGGACTAACTCCCTGTCAACACGATGCAATTATAAATGGAGCTGTAGTTCTTCAAGAAGTTTAGCTGATTTCTTTCGAACCAGGTTCCTTAGGCAGCAAAGCAGTTTTTCAATATGTTGCCTATAACCATATATCTGGATTAACTGTCTCTTTGCTGTACTAGAAAATTAGCAAAAATTTATTACCTTAAAATAGCATAAATTTATTATTTTACAACTCTGAAGGTGAGGAGTCTGAAATGGGTCTTGTGGGGTTAAAATCAAGGTGTAGCAGAGCTGCCCTCTCTCTAGAGGTCTTGGGGAGAAATCACTCCCTGCTTTTTCCAGCTTCTAGAGGATGCCCCTATTCCTTGACTCATGTTCACATCACTCTGACCTCTGCTTCTCTTGTCTCATCTCCTTCTCTGATTCTGACCCAGCTGCTGCTGCTGCTAAGTTGCTTCAGCCGTGTCCAACTCTGTGCGACCCCATAGGCTCCGCCGTCCCTGGGATTCTCCAGGCAAGAACACTGGAGTGGGTTGCCATTTCCTTCTCCAATGCATGAAAGTGAAAAGTGAAAGTGAAGTCGCTCAGTCCTATCCGACTCTCAGCGACTCCATGGACTGCAGCCCACCAGGCTCCTCTGTCCATGGGATTTTCCAGGCAAGAGTACTGGAGTGGGGTGCCATTGCCTTCACCCTCTTATAAGGACACTGATTACATGAAAGTGAAAAGTGAAAGTGAATTCGCTCAGTCCTCTCCAACTCTTTGCAACCCCATGCCATGGACTGTACCCTATCAGGCTCCTCAGTCCATGGAATTTCCCAGGCAAGAGTACTGGAGTGGGTTGCCATTTATATCCAAGATAATCTCCCTATCTCCAGATTCTTAATCACATTCCTTTTGCTGGCAAGATTACATATTCCCCAGGTTTTAGAGATTAGGAAATGGGCATCTCAGGGTGTGGGGTGCGAGACTTAATTACACCTACCATAGTCTACCTGCTGGTCCCCAAAAATTCACACTTGTGCCACATGAAAAAAATATTCACTCCATTCCAATCTCTCCCCAAATTGTAACTCATTTCACCATCAACATGTCTAAATCTTGTCTTTTCAAAACTTCCAAATATCATCACCTAAATCATCCAGATTTGGAATGAGTGAGTCTCTGTGTATAATCAATTCTTATTTTATTGATTGCTTCTTTATGTGCTAGATAGCCTTCTAAAATATTTTATGTGTATTTACTCCACAAGTCCTCCTATTAACTCTATTAGGTAGGCTTATTACTATTTCTGTTTTATACATGAAGATAGTGATGCCCATTGAGAGAAAGCAATTTACCAAAGGTCCTGTAACTAACAAGTGGAACAGCTGAGATTTGAGTACAGGCAGTGGGAACTAGTTAAATAAAGCCTTAATCGTAAAGAACAGAAATGAGATTCAGGCAATATTGCTACTCAAGTTCTTAGAGTAATAATAGTAGCCACTTCGTAACTATTTCTCATTAAAAAGCTAAAAAATTATATTTTAACATGTCAGTGATCTTATTAAAGAATAGATGACACTCTGGTTAGTCCAGCTCTATCCTATGCTTTCCTCATACTCTTTCATTGCTTTATTTTTCTCCGCAGACTTCATCAGTATCTTGTATGCTGACTTATTTTATATACTAATTTCTTTATTTTTCACGTCACCCCCAGCAGAATGTGAGATTCACGACAGCAGTGTTTTTTGTTAGCTACTGTATTTCCTGCCCTTAGAAATATTCCTGGGGTGGTTATCGGAGGCAGGGATGAGGGGTGGCAGGCAAAATGAGTGAACGTGGTCAAAAGGTACAAACTTCCATTTATGAGATAAATAAGTCCTGGGGATGTAATGCACAGGTTGGTGACTATAGTTAACAATACTGAATTGCATATTTAAAAGTTGCTAAGACAGGAGATCTTAAAAGTTCCCATAATATGGGAAAAAGTGTAACTGAAAATAAAAGGAAAGACAGAAATATGCCTGGTACAGAAAATCCCAGCAGCTTACATTGTTGAATTAATTGATGAATCAATAGGAGACAAAAAGATAAGGAAGCTCCATAAGTCTCTAGGGCTGAATCGAAGTTTCTTTAGATATCTGGCAGAGTTCTCCAGCTTGCTCTTTTCACAGCGACTTTGTCCTAGCTCTAGGGTGTTTGTGTCTAGGGCATTTTTCCTTCCAGCCGATCATCATTCCTGAAATACTCTAATGTTTTCCTTAAGAGAGATAGCACGGGAATATATTATTCTTCCTCATATTCCCTTCAAAATGTCAAGCACGACCCTGCAAACATCCTAATTTTCCTTTGTAGCTAGTAATAGATTCATTGTTCATTATCTTATTTAATGAAATCAATTATAGAGCTAGAGATTGTTAGAGTCTAGAGAGATTTATACATATCTTTCTGTCTGGATACTTTAAACAGTAACACACTGCAGGTGATCAAAAATATTTTACCACAGTTTAATGCAAAACCTACTTGAAAAGTGATTGAGGTATAAGGTCACATGCAGTATTAGGTGGTTTGCATTTGAATTGTCATCTCCTAATAATTTACTTCTTTTTAAAAGTAAGGAATCTGAGGCAGTTGCAATCAAACAACCTGTAACGTATCTGATAGAGTTCTAGGGCTGTAACTTCGGTGAGAATTTGTGGAGGGATCAGTAAGAAGACACAGTTAACTAGCCAACATAAAATTTTTAGGAGTTTGCCCTACCTTCGAGCAAGAAAGAAGAGGCCCTACTGGGAGTCGAACCCAGGATCTCCTGTTTACGAGACAGGCGCTTTAACCAACTAAGCCATAGAGCCACCTGAGTGTTTACAGGAGAGTTAAATCTACCTCGTTTTACTTTGCTCCAGTAGTGAGCAGGGGTGGGGGGAGGTTAAGGGGAAAAAAAAGACTACACTACCCTGTAGTTGGCTCTGAGATGAATTGAGAAAGTAGCATTGACATTTGTAAGTACTATCATATGTAAAGTGGGAAGTTGCTATATAACACAGGGAGTCCAGCCTGGAGGGTGGGGGATGGGAGGTGGGAAGGCTAGAGGGTAAAGGAGGGAAGTTCCAGAAGGAGGGAATGTGTATATAATTACGACTGATTCGCATGGCTGTAGGGCAGAAACCAACAGAATATTGTAAAGCAACATTCTCCAATTACAAAAATAAAAGGTTGACAAAAAAGTTTGCACAATTCATCATGAGTTATGAGTGAGAAGTTTCAACAGGTAGGAAAACTAAGAGCCATCTTGAGTAGCACTGAAAAATTACCACACACAAGGCAAAGTCCTAACTGGAGGTGCCGGGGATTGAACCCGGGGCCTCATGCATGCTAAGCACGCGCTCTACCACTGAGCTACACCCCCTACAACATTGTCTACTTTGTGGAAAATATTTAATGGCAATAGCTATCTGCATTATTTTTCAAGAACCCTGGCCTAGTACAACCCAGCTCTGTTCTGGAGAATCTTGTCTGTGCATTTGCCCTCCTCATACGGCACTCTTGGCTCTACAAGAGTATGAAGAGCTAGAAACCAGAGAAACATCTTCTGACTTGCAGTGGTTTATTCTATTCTACTCTAGGGATATAGTTGATTTAAGGAAGGTTCCTTACAACCTTCAAGAAGAAACTATTGCTTTGAAGATTACAAATTTAGAGCAATGTAGTAACAAAGTAACTAGGGAGGAAATTTGTAAACTAGGAAAGGGACATTACTTTGCCAACAAAGGTCAGTCTAGTCAAGGCTATGGTTTTTCCAGTGGTCATGTATGGATGTGAGAGTTGGACTGTGAAGAAAGCTGATCACTGAAGAACTGATGCTTTTGAACTGTGGTGCTGGAGAAGACTCTTGAGAGTCCCTTGGACTGCAAGGAAATCCAACCAGTCCATTCTAGAGGAGATCAATCCTGGGTGTTCATTGGAAGGACTGATGCTAAAGCTGAAACTGCAATACTTTGGCCACCTCATGCGACGAGTTGACTCACTGGAAAAGACTCTGATGCTGGGAAGGATTGGGGGCGGGAGGAGAAGGGGACGACAGAGAATGAGATGGCTGGATGGCATCACCGACTCGATGGACATGAGTTTGAGTGAACTCTGGGAGTTGGTGATGGACAGGGAGGCCTGGCGTGCTGTGATTCATGGGGTTGCAAAGAGTCGGACACAACTGAGCGACTGAACTGAACTGAACTGAGGAAAGGTCAGTTAAGATTTTTGTTTTACAAATCACTGATAAATTAGAAATCTGAACAACTTATTCCTAGACAAGATGACTGAATTACTGGGTGTGAATGAGGAGGTAGCCAGCATAAAAAGATTTCCAACTTTTTCTCTGGGGATGGTAAAGAGTGGTTATGATATCTGTCAAAGAATTTGGGGACTTCCTGAGCTTAAGTTTGACTTGAGAGACCAGTGCCCAAACAAACTAGTCAGACACGTGTTGAATAAAAGTTCTAAAATCTCATGTATTTTGGCTAGAGTAAGACTCCATACATTCTTTGTGATTTCATTCGTAGAAAAATCTAGGGCCATTTTGTGATCATCAGTATTGCCTGAAAGACTGGTGAGCTAGAAGATACAAGTAACCACAACATCTTAAAATAGGGCGATTATCTCTTGATTGCTGTCATGGCTCCATTGTTTGAATAGGCAGGAAACTTTGGAAGCAGTGACTGAACACCAGGAACTGATCACCAGATTCTCTGCCTTGCAGAATATGGTGGGAGAAAGCTGAGAGAACAAAAATGTAGCCAGTGGTTTCACTGGGATGATTTTTTCTTTCATTGAAATTACCTCAAAATCCCATGTTCTTCTCTATAGAGAATATACATTGCTTTACCCATGAAACTAGAGGAACTGGCATGAGTGTTTCAACTTTTTTCTTGTCTTATGCCATTTAATTGATTGTTTCCAAACTTTTCTCAAACCTAGGAACAAGGACACTTGAACTGAATCAAGATGTCTTTTCCCAGTGAGTAACAGATGATGCTAACAAAGTAATGCTAAAAATCCTTCAAGCTAGGCTTCAACAGTATGTGAACTTCAGAACTGCGGAAGTTCTGGAACTTCTGAACCAAGAACTTCCAGATGTACAAACTGGATTTAGAAAAGGCAGAGGAACCAGAGATCAAATTGCCAACATCCGCTGGACCATAGAAAAAGTAAGGGAATTTCAAACAAAACATCTACTTCTGTTTCATTGACTACACTAAAACCTTTGTGTGGATCATGACAAACTGGAAAATTCTTCAAGAGATGGGGATACCAGACCACCTTATTTGACTCCTGAGACACCTGTATGCAGGATAAGAAGCAACAGTTAGAACAGGACATGTAACAATGGACTGGTTCAAAACTGGGAAAGGAGTACATTAAGACTGTATATCATCACCGTGTTTACACTTATATGCAGAGCATTTATCGTGCAAAATGCCAGGCTGGATGACTCACAAGCTGGAATCAAGAAATCCATGGAAAACACATAGCTTTGTCTATAGGGACCTTTGTTGGCAAGGTGATGTTTCTGTTTTTTAACAGGTTTGGTATAGGTTTGTCATAGCTTTTCTTCCAAGGAGCAAGTGTCTTTTAATCTCATGGCTACAGTCATAGTCCACAGTGATTGTGGAGCCCAAGAAAATAAAATCCTCAGATATACAGATGATACCTTTCATAGCAGAAAGCAAAGAGGAACTAAAAGCCTCTTGATGAGAGTGAAAGGAGAATGAAATAGCTGTCTTAAAACTCAACATTCAAAAAACTAAGATTATGGCATCAGGTCCCATCACTTCATGGCAAATAGATGGGGAAAAAGTGACAGATTTTATTTTCTTGAGCTCCAATATCACTGTGGATGGTAACTGCAGCCACAAAATTAAAAGACGCTTGCTCCATGGAAGAAAAGCTATGACAAACCTACAGGGTATATTAAAAAGCAGAGAAATCACTTTGCTGACAAAGGTCCCTATGGTCAAAGCTATGGTTTTTCCAGTAATCACATACAGCTGTGAGAGTTGGACCATAAAGAAGGCTGAGTGATTTGATACTTAGGAATTGTGGTGCTGGAGAAGACTCTCAAGAGCCCCTTGGACAGCAAGGAGATCAAACTAGTCAATCCTAAAGGAAATCAACCTTGAATATTCATTGGAAGGACTGATGATGAAGCTGAAGCTCCAACACTTTGGCCACATAATGAAAAGAGCCGACCATCAGAAAACACCCTGATGCTGGAGAAGGGCAAGAGGAGAAGCAGGTGACAGAGGATGAGATGGTTGGATGGTCGCATGGACTCAATGGACATGAGTTCAAGCAAACTCTGGGAGATAGTGAAGGACAGGGAAGCCTGGAGAGCTGCAGTCCATGGGGTCGCAAAGAGTCGGGCACTACCTAGTCACTGAACAACTATCCAGTTGTTGGCTCAGTGATAAAGAATCCACCTGGCAATGCACCAGACAGGGATTACCTGGAGAAAGAAATGGCAATCCAGCCCAGAATTCTTGCCTGGGAAATGGCAATCCACCGCAGTATCTTGCCTGGGAAATCCCATGGGCAGAGGAGTCTGGTGGGCTCCAGTCCATGGGTTCGAAAAAGAGTCAGGCAGGACCTAGCGTCCAAACAACAATCCAGTTAATCTGTTGCCTTCCGAAACTATGCTGTACTATGCCAACTCCAGGGAGATGCTTCACTTTCTAGAACATGTTGAAGGCAGAAAAATAGGACAGTAACGGTAATAGGCAGGTGGAGCGTTAGACAAGGATATTTCCGTTATCCCAAGGAAAAGAGTCACAGAAGGTCGCGGCTAGGAAATAAGTGATAAAGACTATTATGTATTTTTTAAAATATATGTAATCTAAAAAATAAAAAAACTTCAAGGATTTGCAGGAAATAACGGGTCACGTGTGATAAAGTAATTTATTTGAGGTACCTGGAGGCGCCAGACTGGTGGGAGGAGGAACCTGCATCTTTCGGGTGGAGCCGAGGGGCTGGACCCAAGGGCCATCTTCCTTCAGCTACAGGTGTCAGCCCGTGCAGTTTCTCTTCAGCTCCCGCGCTGTCATTCTCGAGAGCACGGTCAAAACCTGTCGTGCCATCTTTCCACCCGCAGCCTTTTGAGACGGGTGTGGAGGTGGGAGTGGGGATGGGGTCGGCAGGAACCTCGGCAGCTTCCGCCTCAGGAAATTTGGTGAGCGCTTGAAAAAGTCCAACCCGGAAAAAGACTGTTCACTTCAGTTCCCCCCGACTTCTTGTCCTCCTCTGTTCCTCTCGGACTCAGGTCGTCCTGACAATCAGCTCCTAGAAAAGGTAACGCCGCCTCCCCTCTAACCCAGTCCCTGCACCCCGCGGCGAGCCCCTCCCCGGTGCCCTCCACCCTCGGTCGCAGCCCCCCTACTCCTGGGGGGCGCGAGCAGAAAGCCGACCTAGGGGGCGCTGCGCACAGGTCCGTAGCTGCGCGTCGCCAGCAGGCCGCGTGTGAGTGGGGGAAGGCCGTGGGAGCTGGGGTGGGTCTGGGGGCCGCAGGGACAGGCGGGAGCTGAGACGACTGAGGTGACGTCGGCAGGGAGGCCCGGGACAGGGGAGGAGAGACCCGAGGAGCGGTCCCGACTCCGTCCTTAGGGTGGGAACCCGCAGGACCCGGGCGGGTAGGGATATGCGCATCACGGATCCCAGCCCTGAACTTTAGGAATTAAGGCCATGAACGTATTCAGCGAAAAAGTGCGTCTGTCGCACAGATGTTTCTTTCCATATCTTTTCCAACAGGTTCTTTAAAAGGTCGGGCCTCGAATTCCAGGTGGTTAGAGATGAGGGGGCTGGGAGTGCTTATGTAACTTGTTTTCGCGGACTCCTAAACTCAACCGGCAAACCTGAGACTCTTCTCAGGGTAGTCACAGTTCCAAAGCCAAGTCTCATTATCCTCAGCTGCCATCTTCTTCAGAGAATTTCCTCTAACCAAGGGGAGCCGTCTCACATTTGTTATGCCTCTGGAGTCGGAGGGTGAGCCCACAGCTGATGATTGATGGACGTGAGTTACAAAAGTCCATCCCTCTTCCTTCAGCATGGAAATAATTATAGTGCAGTTTATCTGAAGCTAAACTCCATCAGACGTTGCATCCTTACTTCTCTCTTTCCCCTACCCTATCTTTCTTCACTGATTTCCTTTTCTTAGATTACTCTCTCAATAAATTTTGTGTACCTGAATCCTAGTCTCAGCTTCTGTCTACTGGGACCTGAAGCCAAGTCAAGGAGTATTCATGAGATCTCAGAGCAAGATTCAATGTGCTGTGGAAGAGGCTTTGGCTACTCTTTATCAGGTTTGGGGAATCCAGCTTCAGAACTACCATGGGGACTTTCAAAGCCTAAGAATCACACAGTCCACAGGGAAAATACCATATCTCTGCAGCATCTGTCATGGGGGAGACTGTATTGGGGTCTTACTTCAGGGATGGGCTACTTAACAAACTGGGAAAGGACCGTTTGAGAAGGTCTGAGTCCTGGTTCTCTGGGACTTTAGAACACTAACCCCAGGGACTCCCCTCAAAGGTTTTGTGATTAGCAGAGCCTTACTGATTCTAGATGCCTGCTGGGTGGTGTGTACTGCCAATAGTTTCATGTCACAACACTGGTTTTGGAACCAAATAGCTCAGGTTTAGTTGCTCAGTCGTGTCTGACTCTTTGCGATCCCATGAATCACAGCATGCCAGGCCTCCCTGTCCATCACCAACCCCCGGAGTTCACCCAAACTCATGTCCATTGAGTCGGTGATGCCATCCAGCCATCTCATTCTCTGTCGTCCCCTTCTCCTCTTGCCCCCAATCCCTCCCAGCATCCGGGTCTTTTCCAATGAGTTAACTCTTCGCATGAAGTGGTCAAAGTATCGGAGTTTCAGCCTCAGCATCAGTCCTTCCAGTGAACACCCAGGACTGGTCTCCTTTTGGATGGACTGGTTGGATCTCCTTGGCTAATTACACTGCTGCTGCTGCTAAGTCACTTCAGTCATGTCCGACTCTGTGCGACCCCATAGACGGCAGCTCACCAGGCTCCCCCGTCCCTGGGATTCTCCAGGCAAGAACACTGGAGTGGGTTGCCATTTCCTTCTCCACTAGTGCCTAGTAAAAGATGTATGGTGTCTCAAATGCTGTGGGTTATGAGCAAGGACAGGCTTCCCAGGTGGCTCAGTGGTAAAGAATCCCCCTGACAATGCAGGAGATGCAAGAGATGTGGGTTTGGTTTCTGGATCAGGAAGTTCCCATGGAGTAAGAAATGGCAACCCACTCTGGTATTCTTGCCTGGAAAATTCCATGGACAGAGGAGACTGGTAGGCTACAGTCCATGGGGTCACAGAGTCAGACATGTTCAAGGATATTCAGCTTTTTAAAATTATATAATGTTATTTATTTTTGGCTCTGTTGGATCTTTGTTGCTTTGAGGGCTTTTCTCTAGTTGTGGCAAGCAGGGGCTATTCTCTAGTTGCGGGACCTGGGCTTCTCATTGCTGTGGCTTCTCTGGTTGGGGTACATGGGCTCTAGGGTGCCCAGGCTTTGATAGTTGCGGGCTCCTGAGCTCTAGAGCACTGGCTTAATAGTTGTGATGCATTGGCTTAGTTGCTCTGTGGCATGTGGGGGCCTGTGAGATCCTCCTGGATCAGGGATCAAATCTATGTCTCCTGCATTGGCAGGTGGATTCTTTATACCACTAAACCACTAGTGAATCCTCAGCTTTTTTTTTTTGGCTGTACTGGGTCTTAGCTGCAGCACACAAAATCTTCAATCTTTGTGGCAGCGTGTGGGCCCTTAAGTTGCAGCATGTGGGATCTAGTTCCCTGACCAAGGATTGAGCTCAGGCCACCTGTCTTAGGAGCATGGAGTCTTAGCCACTGGACCACAGGGAAGTCCGCCCCTCCCCCCGCAGCTTTGTTTTTTTTTTTTAATCCTTTTTTTTTCTTACTAGATTTTGAGTTCAAGAAGACAAAACATCCAAACATTTTGAAAATATTTTCCATTTCTCATGTGTGTCTATCATCTATGAATATTTAGAGTCTTAGGAATCACTTTCCTGGTCATTTCTGGCTTAGTCTGTCAATTTTCACGTTGCTGTATAAAGATTAAGTCAGGGATCACATCTATTTAGGTACAAACCAGGATTATATTTGATATTACTCACTGATACTTAAATTTTGTATACCTTTTTAGGGACAAAAAGACCCTTCAAAGTTCAAGTAGCTGTGTTAACTGTAATTTGTGAAAAGGGAAAGAAAAAAAAAACACCTATTTTATTCTTCACACAATCTTTTCTTTCCTGTTTCTGATATTCTGAAATTTGTCTTCATATAAAGATTGAAGTTTAATTATAAAACAGCATGGGCTAGATAGGGCTTCCAGTATATTCTTGACTCCTCTGATTAGAAGTGGGTTTTGGTATGCTCTTCTTCTACTTTTATGTGTTTTTCGATTTTTAATAGCGAGCAGAAATTAATTTTGTAAACAAAAATGTATGCATATTTGTTGAGAGAGAGAGAAGATTCAAAAAGGGACTTCCCAAGGGATCTGAATGAGGGAAGTACAGGGGGCTGACTCCAAGGGTTCCGTGTTCATGTCACAGCAACTCTGTGTGCAGCCAGTCCCACCCAGTGTTTTCAGATGAGCCAACAAAAGGTCTAGAGCACTAATGAGAAAAACAAAATACTTCAGAGCTAGGTGAGCTAGATGCTTAAGGAAGCAGAAACAAAGTGAGAGCAGGAAGTGGTATGACTCCACACATAATGTAGGACTGGAAAAACACCACGGGAAACCAGCTGCTGCAGAATTTTTTAATTTGAGACAGTGATAAGGATGAGTTTAAAGGCGGGGGAGAGAAACCCATCATTCTGAATGAAGGAACATCCCTGCCCAGGTGCCATGACCTGAATGCACTAAGGGACAGGCACCAAGGAAGGTTCTGGTTGGGTCCTGCCCACAGGGGCTTTGGGACCCACCATCATGGAGATGCCCCTCTGCTCATGTGAGATGAAGTTTCTGCTCTCATTCTGCCTTCAGAGATCCTACAAGAGAACTCAGGGTGTCAGGGGACTAAATGAAAACTAAGTAGGGAGAGGAAGAATTTAACACCGCATGCTGGTCTTGGAGAAGAGAAGAGGCTATTATTAAGGAGATGGTGAGAGTCTTGCTGCCAGTTTCTGCTTTTCTTAAACCCTCAGCATTGGGAAAGGATGGATGTCAGGACTTCTGGGGATTGCGTTTTTAGGGACATGGGTAGAACCTATTTATAATATGATTTTCCTTTGGAATGGAGTGGAAAAAATTTTGATATTTTGAGATCGGAGAGTTGAGAGACAGGTTTTCTTTTCCTTAAGTCTCTCTCTCTCTCTCTCTCACACACACACACACACATTTGGGCTGTACAGGATGGTTTGGTCATATGCAGGCTGGGTGGGAAAGGACCCGAAGCAAAGATGGGATCCTTAAACATGTTCTTCAGATGGGAAGCAACTTCTGACGGTGTCTGGCCCTTCCTATTCGCTTTTGAACTGCTTCAGGTACTCCAGCATGTCTGATTTAACTGTGCTGACTGAAGCCCGGTGGTACCAACGCATGACAGGGATGCCATCAGGACCCACTAGAAACTTCTCAAAGTTCCAGCGAATGTCATGGACCTTCATGGGCTCCCAGAAGAGCTGACTTGATGAGCCCAAAAGATCAGAGGTTGGAGGGCAGGAGTTCTGGAGCAAAGATACAGAGAAATTGACAATGTTTTTTTCTGTTTCTGTGTGGTCTTGTCTTATCCCCACCCCTAGAATGTCTACTCACCAGTATGTATCTCAGTGTATTAACTAATTGACATGCTCCTAATGAACCACAGACATTTCAATACATCATTACCAATACAATCAGCAACCAAGAGTTAGTATGATAGCAAATAGAAAAGTTTATTCCTTTCTCTGCTTCTCCCTCAATCCCATGATTATATCATAGTGCTTCAGAGAAAGAGTATCTTCTGTTTTTGTTATTTTGGTAAGTCACAACACTTCTAAGGCTTCAGTTTCTTTAGCTAAAAAAAAGGGGGTCCTTCTGTTCTGGGTTTCTGTGGTTCTAATACTCCGTGACACTCTTTATTACCTATTTCTGTGTTTGTCTCCCTGATTAGATAATCAAGGAAAAAATTATGCCCTATTAACATTTGTTAACACATTGTGTAGCACAGTTCTTGCGCATAACTAAAGATTTGATAAATGTTGAATAAATGAATCATTACCATTCAGTAAGGAAAGTTAGTCTATATTAGAGCAATCATATTTATACGTTTCCATTACTTGAAGCTAAAGCTTCACAACAAATATTGCCACCATCCATGAACTTATCTGAGAATTTCTTTTGAAGGAGTCCAGACTCAATCCTAGACTTGAGCCCCATGCTTTCAGGGCATTGTCACCTACCTGACCAATTCTTGCCAGGTTTATGTTCACTTACCTTCAGGAAAGTAAAGACCTTCTGTTCTTTTTCTCCATTCACATCCCCTTTCTCAAAGAGCTGAAAATTGGGAACAAAGCCACCACCTGGACGAACATACCTGCAATGAACCAGAACAATCCTGAGACCATTCAAATTAAGAAAAGGGTGGATAATAATGGCCATCACAATTTGGCCACAAAGTGAAATTAGAGATCAAGAAAGAGAGGTTGTAGATAGGGAAGATGAGGAAAGAGTGGTCTTTGGGAATCAGGACTTCATGCATATGCTTTAAGGAGCCAATAGAGAATTCCAAGAAAATTGGAAGCAGGATATTCCTCAGCCATAAAAAAGAATTAAATAATGCCATTTACAGCAACATGGATGGATCTAGAGATTATCACAGTGAATTAAGTGAATTAAGTCAAACAGAGAAAGACAAATACCATATGTTATCAGTTATATATTGAATCTTTTAAAAATGGTGCAAATAAACTTATTTACAAAATAGAAATAGAGTCACAGATATGGAAGAGAATCTTATGGTTGTGTGTGCTCAGTCCTAGCAGACTAATTGTGGCCCCATGGACTCTAGCCCACCAGGCTCCTTTGTCCATGTAATTTTCCAGGCAAGTATACTGGATCAGGTTGCCATTCCCTTCTCCAGGGGATCTTTCTGACCCAGGGATTAAACCCAGGTCTCCTGCATTGCAGATTCTTTACCGTCTGAGCCACCAAGGAAGCCCAATGTTATGGTTACCAAGGATAAACTGGGAGATTGGGATTGACATATACACACTACTATATATAAAATAGAAAAGTAATAAGGACCTGCTGTATAACACAGGGAACTCTATTCAATACTCTGCTGCTGCTACTGCTGCTAAGTTGCTTTAGTCGTGTCCAACTCTGTGCGACCCCATAGACAGTAGCCCACCAGGCTCCTCTGTCCCTGGGATTCTCCAGGCAAGAACACTGGAGTGGGTTGCCATTTCCTTCTCCAATGCATGCATACATGCTAAGTCGCTTCAGTCCTGTCCAACTCTGTGTGACCCTATGGACAGCAGCCCACCAGGCTCTTCCGCCCACTGGATTCTCTAGGCAAGAATACTGTAGTGGGTTGGCGTTTCCTATAATGCCCTATATGGGGAAAAGATCTAAAAGAGTGGATATGTATACATGGATAACTGATTCACTTTGCTATACATCTGAAATTAACACAATATTGTAAATCAACTATACTCCAATAAAAATATTTTAAAAGAAAATTGGAAAGCAATATTTTAAGGTTAAAATTCTTGATTCATTTCTATTTCCTAGGTTTTCTCCTTTTTCATGAGCTTCTTTTTCATTAGATTTCCTGTAGTCTTATCATTAAACAACTCAAAGGTAGAGAGAATTGTTGAGCACTACCAGCAGGGCATAACTGAATTCAAAACATCAAAATGATGTTCTTGAACCAATTAATCTGTCCATCACCTCAGAAGTCTCCAGAATGAGAAGCCTCTAGGTGGACTGTGGAAGGAAAATTCTAACACGGTCTTGCAGGGTCCCAAGTAGGCACTTACTTGAGCCCCATAAGGATCTCTGAGTTCTTTGCTGGCTCTTGTTTTCCAAATTGGTTGCAGGGAAAGCCCAACACAACTACATCGAAAGGCTTCAGCTCCTCCTGTAGTGCATTCAGTTCTGTAAGCAGAGGGTGAACAGCATGGGTAGCTCTATCTTGAGCAGTAAAAGCACTATCTGTCTATCACATGAATAAGCTGAGGACTATGAAGGGAAAGATTCAAGATCACCAAGTTTGAGAAACAGAGCAAAAGGCTAGAACACAGATTTCCAGAAACACATCCAAACAGCTGCCTTTTTTCTTATGCAGAAGTTCCCATAAGTAGCTCCACTTCATCATCCAATAGGAGCCCTTCTTTAAAAGCAGATTGCTTAGACTGTTGTATATGGGTGTGTGTGTGTGTTGGGGGTGGGTCCCATTTGATTCTGGAGAAGTCAGATTTAAATGCCATTGCCTTCCTTAGTTGATTGATCAAAAAATGTTTAAAGGAATGGCAAACAAAATGGACATTCTATCCCCATCCTCCCACTCTGCCCCATGGTGACACAATGTTACACTCCAGTCACCCTCCCAGGAGCACTCTCTGGTGCTCTAACCGCGGAGTTATAGAGGGAATCAGAGAAATGCTAAGTCTAGCTCCAGAACATTCTTTTTGTCAGTTCCAGTGACATAAATGCTGCCATTTCCCTGAAAGACTCATTGAGATTCTAAGGCTACAAACTCCAAACTGCTCTTTCCCACTGACAGGAAGCTTACCAGTGTCTGTCTGGACTTGTGCCATTATTTCCAACTTCAGCCATTTTCAATTCAGATTTACTGCATGACCAGCACCAGCCAGTCCTAATCAGACTCAGCTTTATCTGCTGGCATCTCCTCTTAGCCCTCACTCCAGTTAAAGAGTGCATAGATGGTAACTACATTTCCTTTTCTCTGCCATTTGGAAGTGCCTGCAGAACCCAAGGGTATTTTTCCAGAGGCTCAAAGGTCAATCTTCTCTCCTTGTTACCAGAAATTACCAGTGAGAAAGCTAAAATTAGCCCCTGAAAGCTAGGCTCTGGCCTGGGAGTTATAGCTAGAGCCTGTTGTTCTCCTCTTGAACATAAACAGTTTCACAGAAGATCAGTATCATACAAGCGACCTTTAACCAGACAAAACATGAACTTTATTCAAATCACAAAAATGACCAAGTATCACCCTATTCTTACCAATCTAAGTGATTGCTGTTTGTTTATCCTTGCTTTATTCCTCCTACCCTGTAGATATGATTTATTAAGATACCAATCACTTCACTGTGCCCGTTTCCTCATTTCCTGACAGCATCCAATCCAGAAACAAGCGTCGATCCCTTGAACCCTTCCCCAAATCACATAACACAAGCTCAGATCCTCAAATAAGTCCTTTCTATTAATAACATCTTCTTACTGAGAAGCCCCATGGTTCCCTACAGTATATGTTTTCCCTCAGAACATTGAGCAACAAACTCAAATACAGATACAATCCTGGTGGTCTTTGCTAAATCTTTGGGAGAATCTTAGTTCTCAAATCCCAAGATAATTCTCCTGGCATTTCTAAGGAGCAGAGCAGTGGCAGGATGTAGGGGATAGAGTCACATGATCACCTACCTTCCCCGCTCCTTGTTTCCTCCCAATAACAAATTAGCAAAACCTTCTGGAGTTAGGACTTCCCTGGTGGCTCAGACAGTAGAGTGTCTGCCTACAATACAGGAGACCCGGGTTTAACCTCTGGGTCTGGAAGATCTCCTGGAGAAGGAAATGGCAACCCACTCAGTATTCTTGCCTGGAAAATTCCCATGGACGGAGGAACCTGGTAGGCTACAGTCCATGGGATCACAAAGAGTTGGACACGACTGAGTGACTTCACTCTCACTTTCTGGAATTAGACTATGGCCATCTGACAAAGCTAGCTCCAAAAGAGTTGAAACATGAGTTCTTACCTGGATACTGAGCTGTCAAGCCTCAATAGGTGGCCACATTGACAAACAGGACATGCTTGCCCGCATACTGCTTGAACTGGATATACTCCTCACCATTGAGGGTGAGGGCTCCATACTCATAGATGGTGCCTGTCACCCCCTTATAGCAATCCACCTGAAATATAACAAAAATAACCATAGTGATGCAATGATAAAGCAAATGATAATCTCTAATATCTGTGGACTTTTTGAAACTCTAAGAACTGAAGAGAATATTCCCAGTAATATTTTTAGTTACGGCTAATGCCACAACTGGGACTTTCTAGGTGGTTCAGTGGTAAAGAATCCGCCTGCCAAGCAGGAGACTCAGGTTCGATCCCAAGATCGGCAAGATCCCCTGAAGAAGAAAATGGCAACCCACTCCAATATTCTTGCCTCGGAAGTCCCATGGACAGAGGAGCCTGGTGGGCTATAGTCCATGAGGTCACAGAGTTGAACACAACTTAGCGACTAAACAACAACAATGCCACAACTAGAATTTATACCTTCTAATTTAAAATCTTTTTTGCAATGGTGGGACAAGCACTTTATAATCATCTTTCCATTCCTGGAATCTTAATACAATTCACTGCCATCCTCCGACTGACAATTTACAGTTTACCTGCACTCTCTGCCATATCCTAACACCCCATTCCAGTCATCCTATCTCTTCGCAAATATTTGTAACAGATTTTGGCAGAGTTTCTCACAACAGAAATATTTTTACATAAATTTCTCATCCATATGTTCTCACACTGTAGTTTCCTTCCCCCAGAGCCCAGCAAATAACTTGTTCCTCCTCTAGATCCCAGAGGCATTTTCCAAAGCTTTGCCAGTAGGGGCTTTTTGGTACCTACAAAACTCATCTTCAGTGCCCTTTCTTATCTCTGTGTGAAATAGGAAGCAAAGGGAACAGACTTCCTACCTACAAGCATGGCAAGGGAAAAAAGCCGACAGGATCTGGAACAAAAAGCTAAAATACCTCAACAACTTCCGGCTGTCTTTATCATGTATGTATGCTACCTTGTGAACTGGGGTGTAGAATCCCAAGAATACTGCAGCTTGGAAGAGCCCAATCTTTCCTTCTTGGCTTTCAGTTCTGCTCCAATTTGCTTAGGTCTGTTTGAAGAGATCAGGATACCCTAAAACACAACCTTTTACTCACAAGATAATATTCTACAGCAGAAATTCCACACCCAATGAGGCAGCAGCTGCTGACACAGACGTGGATGGCCCTCAGTGGATGCTTGTTGTGTATTTTTTTTAATTTCAGAGAAGGGAAATGATCTTACTACAGCTACCAGTCTTGATATTACATTTATAATGCTGCTGCTGCTGCTAAGTCACTTCAGTCATGTCTGACTCTCTGCGACCCCATAGATGGCAGCCTACCAGGCTCCCCCGTCCCTGGGATTCTCCAGGCAAGAACACGGGAGTGGGTTGCCATTTCCTTCTCCAATGCATGAAAGTGAAAAGTGAAAGTGAAGTCACTCAGTTGTGTCCGACTCTTCTCGACCCCAGGGACTGCAGCCTACCAGGTTCCTCCGTCCATGGGATTTTCCAGGCAAGAACACTGGAGTGGGGTGCCATCGCTTTCTCCACATTTATAATAGATTCATGTTATATATACCATTTTACACTTCACATGAACCCAATAATAGAGCTCTTGAAGTGTGGTTTGAGGACCTGCACAAGTATCATCTGAGAACAAATTAGAAAAGCAAATTTGGACTCTACTAAAACCTACTGGATCAGAAGATTTGGAGGTGTGACTCAGTAACCTGTGCTTTAACAAACTTTCTAGGTGATACTTATGTGAGTTGAAATCTGGGGATCACTGCACTACAAGATAGGTTTTCTCCAACTTTTAGAGAGGAAAAAAGGGGTCAATAAAAGATACCTAAGTGGCTTAACGTCACAGTGAAGCTGTGTTTCTGAATGAATATGCCCGATTTTAAACTTAAAACTTGCTGCCTCAAGTCATTTACTTCAGTCGCCACTTTGCATCCTAAGACACATATACACACCTTTAACAGGGTACTGATGACAGCAAATGTGGACATTTTTCCTGGAGTAGAGGGGAAGCATTGGGTGATTTGGAGCAGTACCAAGACTTAAAAGCAAAGAGCTTACTCTGATCTGAGCTCTTGCCACATCACTTCCCCTGAAATTAAGATCAGCGAGCAACTCTCCTTGCCTTTTGCCTTTTATTATTCCCTGAAAGAAAAAAAAAAAAAAAAGCCCCTCTTTCCCGACTCTGGAACTCCTTCAGGCACATTTCAGCACCAGCTTCTTTTTTCACCTGCCCAAGGGTTTCAGCTTCTCCAAGAGCTGCCAGTTCAGCCTCCTTCTCAATCCAGTTACTACTTCACATCCCTGTTTCCCAGACCTGCAAGATTGCCCAGTGTTCCAGACAAGGGTGGAGGGGATGGGTTCTGGGCTATCCAGCGGCCACCAGGGGCAAGTGGCAAAGCAGAATGCAGGGCGAGCAGCCTTTGTCCTTCACCCACTTTTCCACTTTCTGCCCAGTGACCCACCAGGCTAAGGGGAGATGATCCACGTAAAGACAGGCAGTTTAGCAGAGCCTCTGCCTCAGAGAACAGCAGTGGCAGATGTCAGTTAGGAAAAGCTGGGGATGTGAATCTCGTCCTTCCTAGGAGAGAAGGGAGAACTCCTGGCTTCCTTGGCAGCCTAGTTCACCATCAGTGCTGGAATCCACCTGGGTTCCCTGCGGGACACTTACCTTCATCTGTTGCTGCTTCGGAGTCAGCTGAGCTAAACCGACCAGGAACAGTGGGAAAAGACAGGAGGCCCAGAGCTGCAGGATCATGGCTTGAGCTAGGAGTTCCAGGCAAGTCTCAGATCCCCAGGGATCTCAACCCCTTTTGAGCTCCCGGCAGGGACCAGTTTGAAGATTCATCCTCCAATCACAGAGAAGCATTAACACACGGGCAAACCTCCCTCCACCCTGCGATCCCTCCCCCTTCCTCTTCATCCCTCTCCCCAACATCCACCTCACCCCTCACTCTCCCGGCCCAGACCACAAGCCCTGAAGGCTCAGTGCACCCAGTACCTCCCCCTGACAGGCCACCCGTATCCTGACAGGTGAAGGTGGAGGCTTCCCCCTTTGGAACTTGAAATACTGTTTCTACCTTCTCCAAGTGCCTGGCAGTTCCCAGGTGCCAGCTCTGCACCCAGGAAGTAAAGTCACCACCACTGAATCAGAATCTGCTTTTTAAAATCAAGATTCTCATGTAATTTATATGCAAACTAAAGTTTGAAAAGCATTGTCCCGCATGACTATTACTCCTTTGTCCTGTCCCCTCAAGCTTTCATCACTTAGTCCACAGCACACTGTATTTTCTAACTATGAAGTCCAGCTGTGGGGGCTTCAGTGTCTCAGATACTCTTGAACCTGTCCCCTGGAGAAGGGCTTGTTAATACAGGAGTAACACAAATGAGGGGTACACATTCACAGGGCAAGTTATCTGGGAGAAAACTCTAAAATATGAGTTAAGGAACTTCCCTGGAGAAGGAAATGGCAACCCACTCCAGTATTCTTGGTGGGAAAATTCCACTGATAGTGGAGTCTGGCAGGCTACAATCCATGGGGTCTCAAAGAGTCAGACAAGACTAAGCATGTAAGCAGGAGAATCCTCCTTGGTTGCCTTGACTAAGCTTCATTCGCTATAAATAATCATCTCTACCCCCACTTACTCCATGAAACTATTTCTAGTAAGGTCCTAATAAGGTAACAATCTGAAATTTGTTAGTAAGCATTAATATTTGAATTGGTGAAGACTCAGAGTTATTTCTCCCACCCATTCTTACTCCCATCTGCTCCCCTCCAGCTTTTCTCTGACAGCTCAGCTTTACGAACTCCCCTGTTTATTGAAGTGATACCTTCTTCCTCTTCAGTTCTAAGCCCTTTTACCTCCAGGCCCTTCCATCTGCCCTGCCTCTTCCAGGCTCACACAAAAGGCTTTCTCTGCTCCTGAAACTGAAGTCTGGATGGGGTTGAATTCTCATGAACTCTGTTGGAAGATAAGCTTTCTGTTATCTCAAATTTCTTCTCTAAGACCTTATAATCTGTGGCCTTCTCGCTGATATCCGATCCAACCAAGCAGGTCCTCAGGCATTTGGAGCGGTCATGCGAAAGTGTCCTCCTCTTGACACAGGCCTACACACATTCATGAGCTCTTTGGCCTCTCACCATTCTCATTTTTAAAAGTGGCTAAACCTTAGACTCCACGGAGAAAGCAATGGCACCCCACTCCAGTACTCTTGCCTGGAAAATCCCATGGACGGAGGAGCCTGATAGGCTGCAGTCCCTGGGATCGCTAAGAGTCAGACATGACTGAGCGACTTCCCTTTCCCTTTTCACTTTCTTGCATTGGAGAAGGAAATGGCAATCCACTCCCGTGTACTTGCCTGAAGAATCCCAGGGACAGGGGGGAGCCTGGTGGGCTGCCGTCTATAGGGTCACACACAGTCGGACACGACTGAAGCGACTTAGCAGCAGCAGCAGCAGCAGCAAACCTTAGACTATGATATATACCGATGATAAGGGTATTGACTAGCTCCTTATCTCAGAAAAAGTTAATGTCTCTGTACCTTAGTGTTCTCACTTGTAAAATCAGGGTAGTAACAATGTTTACCTCCTAGGGCTGCTTTGAGAGTTGAACATGATTCTAACTGTAAAGAACTCAGCCCAAGGCCTGAAACATTTAAGAAACTATTTATCATCCATATGTTCATCTTTTTGCATGAGAAAACAGAAGCTCACAGAGAGAGTGACATCTCAAAGATCACAGGTTAGTAACGGTGAAATGAAAGCAAATTCTTGACTCTTACCATAGGGTCCTCTCTCTGGTTCCACGTGGATCATCAATTGTTGCAACTAAATCTTCACTGTTTGAGGTGATTTACATTTGCTCTTTTTGCAATATCTAGCCCCTGAGTGGTGAGGAGACACTTCAGAATAGAGCTTATCAGTAAGTCAAATGGTCTAAAATCCCAACTGCCCAGGTTCCTATTCCAATATTCCTCATAAGCTTTTGAGCACCTTGGGTCCTGGCCTTTAGCAACGAGAATCAAAGGTACAGAACACACTGAGCAGGAGGAAAGGAGGCAGATGTGGTCCAGTGGCTAAGAATCTGCGTTCTAACACAGAGGACTTGGGTTGTATCCCTGATTGGGGAACTAAGATCCCACATGCTGTGGGGCAACTAAGCCTAGACGCTAAAACTAGAGAGCCCACTCAGAACAACAAAAGATCCCGCATGCCGCAACTAAGACCCAGTGCAGCCAAGTAAATGAATATTTCTTTTTAAAAGAGAAAGAAATGACTGATGCAAGAGCAGAGAATCTATATAAACCAAATTTGTTACTTCCTTACTTTACTACCCCAAGCCCAAACTCTATTTAGATTTTTCACTAACTCAGCGCCCAAGTCCAAGTTTCTTTGTCCTGTCAATTCCTCACAAGTTTATTGTCTTTGTCTGAAAAGTGTAAAAGCTGCCTGCTTTGACCACTTCTGAGGACACATTTCTATACGACCTCCTTGCATACAAATTAAACTGTTCCTTTTCCTCCTGTCAATCTGTCTTGGGTCACTTTTTTTATTAGTCCAGCCACAATCTTTCAAGACGGGTGGGAGGAAGGTTCCTCTTCCTCACACTTCCCAGATCTTTCCCAGTCTCTTCTTCTTCTTCTACACCCAGCTTTTATTCTATGACTTTTCTAAAAGTCTGTTTTGTTGGCATCACTCTTATATTAAAAATAATTGGATTCCTCCCTAATTCTTACATTTTCAATTTTAAATTCTCCCATGGAGCACTCACCCTTCCTGATTTGACATTAGTTAAAATTTTCAGATGTACCCTTCCCTCCATAAATGTTATGTTTCTGGCAGATTGAACTGTCTTCAACACTCAAAATCCATCTATTTAGGTATTGATTCTTTTTAGGTAAAATCAGGGGCAGTACTTTGGGGTCATTTTTGAAATTTTTTTTTTTATATATGAATTACATGTTTTTATTTAAAATGATGCCATGCAATTATTAAGCCTGAGTCACAAATCAGGTTCTGGGAGCTTGACCAGGCCTTGAATTGGACTCAAGGTCAGTCTTGCTGCCTTTCTCAATTAGCCTAGGTAGGGCTAGGGCAGAAAAGACTGGGAGATTCAGATTGATTTGTCTCAACCACTATTTCTTTGACCCAGTCAGGATGAAGCAGTTTAGATGACATAGGATTCTTAAGAAATGATTTGTGCAAGGTTACAGGATGTTACAGGCTGAGTTATATTCTCCCCAAAAGATATATTGAAATCCTTCCTTGCAGGACCTCAGAATGTGACTTTATTTGAAAACAGGATCTCTGCCAATGTAATTAGTTAGTTAAGATGCGGTCATAACTAGAGTAGGATGGACCCCTAATTCAATATGACTGATGTCCTCATAAAAAGTTGGCCTTGTAAAGGATGTCCTGTAAATGGAGACAGAGCTTGGAGTTGTGCTGCCACAAGCCAGGGGATGTTTGGGCTTAGCAAAAGCTGGAAGAGGCAAGGAAGGATCCTTCCCTACAGGTTTCAGAGGGAGCATGGCCATGGTGACTGTGAGTTCAGACTTCTAGCCTCCAAAACTGTAAAACCATCCATTTCCATAGCTCATCACTGCAGATGCTGATTGCAGCCATGAAATTAAAAGACGCTTGCTCCTTGGAAGGAAAGTTATGACCAACCTTGATAGTATATTAAAAAGCAGAGACATTACTTTGCCAACCAAGGTCCGTCTAGTCAAGGCAATGGTTTTTCCCGTGGTCATGTATGGATGTGAGAGTTGGACTGTGAAGAAAGCTGATCGCCGAAGAATTGGTGCTTTTGAACTGTGGTGTTGGAGAAGACTCTTGAGAGTCCCTTATACTGCAAGGAGATCCAACCAGTCCATTCTAAAGGAGATCAATCCTGGATGTTCATTGGAGGGACTGATGCTAAAGCTGAAACTGCAATACTTTGGCCAACTCATGCGACGAGTTGACTCACTGGAAAAGACTCTGATGCTGGGAAAGGTTGGGGGCGGGAGGAGAAGGGGACGACAGAGAATGAGATGGCTGGATGGCATCACCGACTCTCTGGACATGAGTTTGAGTGTACTCCGGGAGTTGGTGATGGACAGGGAGGCCTGGCGTGCTGTGATTCATGGGGTCGCGGAGAGTCGGACACGACTGAGCGACTGAACTGAACTGAAGCCACTTAGTTTGTGGCACTTCCTATGGCAGCCCTAGAAAACTAATTCTTGCAAGTAAGTTTCAGTTCAGAGATAAGAATTGGGTTTTCTCTGATTTCTCACAAGTTTCATCCATTGCCTTATGTCTACCCCACATTCACCATAAAGTTCTTTCATTCTTAGTTTTTTTGATCATAAAGGAAACAAGATTCTTTATTACTTCCATACAAGACTTCATTTTAGTTCCAGAATGAAATTACTACTTTATTAACCTGAATCTCAACTTAGAGATTCAAGCCTATGCTTGATTCTGCCTGAAATATTTTTCTGATTTACTTTATCTCCCTATGTACATGGGCCTTCCTCTCAGGACTCTAGGGATTTTCTTCTCTGCTTTGCAAAGGAAAGACATAGACTCTCATTGCAGATTGGCCATAATTTTGTAATACCATCCCTTTCGTATTGTAAATAATATTTTCATATTTATCACCTCACTATCAGAGTAGAAATTACATAGGGAAAGCATACTTTCCTCAATCGATAAATGTAAGATTTAAAAATAGAGAGTCACTTAACTTCAAATCTAACTATTTTTGTCTGTTTTAAAATCTCCTTAGACTTCTTTAAATTAATTAACTACACATATTGGGAATTTGAGTGTGTAACAGGGAAGAACAAATCTGACTCCATATCGAATCTATTTCTTTAAGTTCTAGACTTTGCACTCTATAGCCAATTGCCTCCTGCCCAGCCTTGCTAACTCTGTATGTATGTATGTTAATCATAAAATGAATGGCTTATAGCTTGAAGTATAGAGGATAGCCCCCTTCCAGAAACTCTGCCTCCCATGCCTAAACTTTAAAACTTTTGCTTAGCTTGTAGGCATATTAATCATTAGAAATATAATTTTCCCTTGCTTGGTGACCACTCATCCACATAGAGATAAGGAGTTGCAGAACAGGAAATAACATCCATTTTGTTGAATATTTATAGTTGGAACATGGCCAGCCCTATGTTGAACAACTCAAAAACAAAGGATTACCATGTCCCCTCCAAGACCTGGCAGGCACCAAGGAGTCTGCAACAATTCATCACCTCTTGACCTCTCTCCCTCCCATTTCTTCCTTTTTGTAGCATAAAAGAAGCTTTATTCAAACCAAGAAAGAAGAGTTCTTTAGCACATTAGTCTGCCATCTTCTTGGTTTGCACACTTTCTAAATAAAGTCTCTGATCCTTGCTCCAACACCTTATTTCTTTACAGTTTGGCCTGCTGTGTGATAAGCAGTGTGAGCTTGGACTTGGTAACAAGATGAATGATGGTATGCTATATTTCCCTTTTTGTTACATTTTTCCCCATATTTGTGTCTACTATTGCTCCATCCTTGAGGACACCTCAGATTCAGGCTGGCTATGGCCCTAATCCTGAGTCTTCATTAAGGCAGCTGGCCTTGAAGCAAAGTACTCCTGTAGGCTCTGCCCCTATTATCAAAATTTCTACCTAAAAATAAATAAGAAATATTTCAGACCCAAGAAATAATTGTAGGGTCTGGTGAAACAAAAGGGATAATGTGTAAAGAAGAATGTCTACTTTCCCAGGTAAGGCCCAAGTCCATTATTTCTACCTTAATGTACCAGGGAGGTGCCACTGCGTCCATGCACAGCCATGGGTATCTGAGACCCCACAGCACCCATAGGACCAAGCAACTCCTTTGGCCTCAGAATCAGACATCCCCACAGGCGTAGTCCCAAAGCTTCTGTGACTCAGGCCTGTTACTCCCACAGAAGGAAAGAATATGCCCGTCTAATCAATACTGCAAACCACAATCCAACAGTTAACCCAGGGGTAGGGGTTTGGACTAAAAGATGACTGCCTTCATACTCTTTCACATTTAATAGTCTCATCTTTTAGGAGATTAAGTTCTCTTGGTCATCTTATTTGACCAGTTTTCACCTTGAGAAGACTGGGGAGTGGGAATATTGATCCAGAAAACTCTTAAAATTTTAGTGCTCAAGTACTGCAGTTTCCTTATTCATGTATGGAAAGGCAGAGGCCCAGAAACTGGAGAGATTGAAACTTCTGACCTGGGAAAGCTTCTTTCAGTGGACCACGCTTGGTCAAGTGAGGGGCAACTGAAAGAAGTGGGCCAGGCTTGACTTCTCCCATTTGATTTTTTTTTTTTTTTTTTGCCTCACTGAACCTACTGAGGGATCTGAGAATCTGTGCCACCTGTAGTGGAAATGAAGAGTCCTAATTGCTGTACCACCAGGGAAGTTCCTCCCATTTGTTTCTTACTGACAACTGTTCAACACTAGCTGGTAGGTTCCTGCACTTCTCAACTGATCTCAGGGCCAACTGTGTCTGTTCCCTGAACAACCTCAGGAAGAAAAGTCAGTAGAAATGAGAGATGCTAGGAGGAATTTGGTCCCAGGGATAGAATGGGGAGGGGAGGGATAAAGAGAGATGGGAGATAAAGGAAAAAAAGAGAGAACAAAATATGAAGGAGAACTAACATGCCCTGACTCTCTTCTTTCTCTGTATCAGGCATATTTATACAGATTTTCTTAATCATCACCAATATAACCATAAGGTTAATATTTTCTCCATATTATAAATATGGATATGAATACAGAGTAGAAATAGTTAATTTTCCTACGTTACAGATCAATGTCAGACTGGGACTCACATTCAAGTGGGTTCTGATCCCAAATCCAAACTCTGTAGTCGCCTAAATAATAGCATCCAAAGATATCATATTTTAATCCCTGGAACTGGTAAATGTTATTTTATATATTTTATCAGCAAAGATTTTGCTGATGAGATTAAGTAAAGGATTTTGAGATGAAGGGATCATCCTGGATTATCTGGGTGGGCCCTAAATATGATCACATGTATTCTTAAGAGGAAAGTAGATGGAGATTTTACTATAGAAGACAGAGGAGATGGAAGCTAGAGGTTGGAGGGATGCCAAAAAGGAGTCACAAACCTCCTTTTCTATTTTATATAACATATTCCTTATTTCCTTCTGATTTTTTACCAGAAGCATCCTTGAATATCATATTCCTACCAATAGTTAATTCAAAGCATTCTAGACTTTTCCCATCATATATTTCAAAATTATTCCAGCCTCAACCCATTTACCAATTCCAAAGCCACATCAATATTTTTAGGTATTTGTTATAGTAGCACCCTGCTTTTAGGTACTAAAATCTGTTTTAGTTTCTTTTGGCTGCTGTAAAAAGTTACCACACAGCTGATGACTTCAGAGCAAACCTTTAGTCTCTCATAGGTTCTAGAGACCAGAAATCCAGTCAGTTTCATTGGACGAAATCAAGTGGGGCCTCTAGGGGAGAATCTGTTTCTTGCTTCATCCAGTTTCTAGGGCTTCTGGCTTTCCTTGGTTTGTGGCTTACATCACTGTAATCTTTGCCTTCATGGCCACATTGCCTTCTCTTTTTCTGTCTGTAGTCTAATATTTCTCATAAAGCACTTGAGAACTGGTAAGATGATAATGGACTACCAAGCCAATTGTGCAAAAAAAGAAACTAACACTATTAACATTTATTTTCTCAAAAAGGGCTAGTATCTCTGCAGGTAGACTTGAGTTTCTGATTTGAAGGCCTCTTGTGTCTAGGGGGTCTCCAGAGATCAATTTGGTATTCAACAGTTCAATTCAATTCTGATACCAACTCCCAACTCTTCACAGTTTAAAGATCCAGTTTCATAAGACTGCCCCTACTTCAGGGACCCATTGTAAATTCCAGCCAGGGGGCATCCATCTACTAGTTGGCTAACATAAATCAGGGGAAAAGAGAAGCTACATCATGAGGAAAGCTGGGCTGGAAGAAGCACAAGCTGGAATCAAGATTGCTGGGAGAAATATCAATAACCTCAGATAGGCAGATGACACCACCCTTATGGCAGAAAGTGAAGAGGAACTCAAAAGCCTCTTGATGAAAGGGAAAGAGGACAGTGAAAAGGTTGGCTTGAAGCTCAACATTCAGAAAACAAAGATCATGGCATCTGGTCCCATCACTTCATGGGAAATAGATGGGGAAACAGTGGAAACAGTGTCAGACTTTATTTTGGGGGGCTCCAAAATCACTGCGGATGCTGATTGCAGCCATGAAATTAAAAGACACTTACTCCTTGGAAGGAAAGTTATGACCAACTTAGATAGTATATTAAAAAGCAGAGACATTACTTTGCCAACAAAGGTTCGTCTAGTCAAGGCTATGGTTTTTCCAGTGGTCATGTATGGATGTGAGAGTTGGACTGTGAAGAAAGTTGATTGCCGAAGAATTGATGCTTTTGAACTGTGGTGTTGGAGAAGACTCTTGAGAGTCCCTTGGACTGCAAGGAGATCCAACCAGTCCATTCTAAAGGAATTCAGTCCTGAATATTCATTGGAAGGACTGATGCTGAAGCTGAAACTCCAATACTTTGGCCACCTCATGCGAAGAGTTGACTCATTGGAAAAGACCTTGATGCTGGGAGGGATTGGGGGCAGGAGGAAAAGGGGACGACAGAGAATGAGATGGCTGGATGGCATCACCGACTTGATGGACATGAGTTTGAGTGAACTCTGGGAGTTGGTGATGGACAGGGAGGCCTGGCGTGCTGTGATTCATGGGGTCGCAAAGAGTCTGATACGACTGAGCAACTGAACTGAACTGAACTAGCGACAGAACAATAACAACAAAGTAAATGTATTATGAAGACTGTAAACATATTTCTCTTTATATATTTAGATAGTAATATCTATTTATGTTCAAATATACCAGTGATATATAATTATATAATTTTTGTAAATAATTAATAACAGAAGCCTCAGTTAAATAGAGCTGGGAAACCAGAAGGGGGAGCTCTCACATACTGTGGCCACAGCAGAGCCCAGCAGGAAGAAAAACTTCTCTGGCAGTTGAACTCAGCCAATGAAAAGCCATAAACTCTTTGTTTACTGTAGCCCTTCCAACTTTCTTTTCCTCACTATAAAAATCGATCTCTTTTCCATGCCTGTGGGGACTTGCACGTGACTTGCCATAGTTGCAAATCCTGAAATGAACTTCTTTGCTCATCTTGAATAGACTCATCTTTGCTGGAGAAGGATCTGGCAGCCTATCTGTTTCAGAACAACAACTCATATTTTAAACTCACAGCAAATTAATAAAACAAGAGACCTTTTCAACCTGATAAAGAGTATCATCTAACAAGTAATCATTACCCCTTGAAATAATGTTCAAAGAAATAATCTCTTTTACCACTTTAATTCAGTATTGTATTGGCAAAACTGGACAGTGAATTGAAGGCAAAAAAAAAAAGGAAATTAAATGTACAAAGATTAGAAACAAATGAAACTACTGTTAGCATACCTTGTAAAAGTGAGAGTCAGTCAGCTGTCTCCTGCTCTAGACTCTTCCATGGAATTCTCCAGGCAAGAATACTGGAGTGGGTAGCCATTTCCTTCTCCAGGAGATCTTCCTGACCCAGGGATTGAATCCCAGTCTCCCTGCATTGCAGGCAGATTCTTTACTGTCTTAGCCACCAGAGAAGCCTACCACCTTGCAACCATATAGTTTAAAAAGAAACGAGCAATAAATTATTGTGTGAATATAGCAAAGTTGTTAAATAAAACATCAATACAAATTTTATTTATGTTTCTGTATATTTTCATGTACCATTAAAAATCTAATATTTATTTAATATGTATTTATTTTAATCTAATTAAAATAACATACAAATAATCAAACACCTACTAGAAAGTCAACAAAAGATGTACTAGATCTTTATGATGAGAAATATGTCTTAATTGCTATAATTTGCAAGAGCTCTAGGTTAATTTTGATGTATATCATTAGGAGAGTAAACAATGTAAAAATGTCAGTTCTACCCAAACCATTCTATAGATTCAATACAATCTCAACCAAAATCCTAACAGACATTCCTGAGGAATTTTAAAAAGATGCTTAAGAAACTTAAGTGTATTAAAAAAAGAAACTGAAGTGTAAGTGGTCAAAAATAGTCAAGGGACTTCCTGGGTGGTCCAGTGGTTAAGAATTCGTCTTGCAATGCAGGGATCATGGATTCCATCCCTGGTCTGGAAACGAAGGTCCCACATGCTGCAGAGAAAACAAACCTGTGCACCACAACTACTGAGCCCTCACACTCTAGAACCTGTGCTCTGTGACAAGAGAAGCCACCTCATGGAGGAGACCACGAACCCCAATGAAGAGTGGCCTCCTCTATCTTTAACTAGAGAAAGCCCACACACAACAGTGAAGAGCCCCTGCACCCCAACAAAGACCCAACATGCCAAAAATAAAACTAATAACACTTTAAAAAATAGTCAATACAAAAAAATAGACACTTTTGAAGAGGATGGGAGAACTTGCTTTATAAAATATCGAAATTCATTTTTAAAACTACATGTTTAAAAGCTACATTAAGCATTATTTTAAGGATAAACAAGTAGAACAATGGAAAGAAATAGAGAGCTCAGAGTTAGATTTGTGTCTATGAGGACTCTTGATTGAGGACAAAGCATCTGCATGTGCGTGCTCAGTCGTGTCCGGCTCTTTGCAACTCCATGGACTGCGGCCTGTCAGGCTCCTCTGGCCATGGAACTTTCCAGGCAAGAACACTGGAGTGGATTGCCATTTCCTACTTCAGGGGATCCTCCCAACCCAGGGAAGAAACCTTCATCTCCTGCATTGACAGGTGGATTCTTTACCACTGAGCCACCTGAGAAGCCCCCTATCATAAAGTACAATATAAAGTAATAGAAAAATAAAGGATGGTCTTTTAATAAATAGTGATGATTCAATTGGATATATATGAGAAAAAAAATTACAACTTTATTTCTACCTTAAACAGGCATCCGTCTGCAGTTGGTTAAATCCATAGATATGAAACATGCAGATGAAAAGGGCTGATTGTAGCAATTGTATTATGACATTTTCCATGAGGAACTTGAGCATCCGCAGATTTTTATATTCATAGGGGCTCCTGGAACCAATCTCTGGCAGATACTCAGGGATGACTATACCATTCACAAAATTCCAGTCCATCTAAGTTTTCAACTTCACTGCCAAAACAAGAAATATAAGCACACCTTGGAGATACTGTGGGCTTGATTACTTCCAGACCACTGCAATAAAGTGAGTCACATAAACTTGTTTGTTTGTTTCCCAGTGGGTATAAAGATATGTTCATATTATACTGTAGTCTATTAAGTGTGTAACAGAAACAGTGTCTAAAAAAACCCAAAACCCAGTGTACATGCTTTAAAAACTAGTGCTCTTTGAAAAATGGCACCAGTAGACTTGCTCAACTCAGAGCTGCCACAAACCTTCAGTTTATAAAAAATACAGTATCTGTGAAATGCAATAAAGTGAACAGCAATAAAAACAAGGTCTGCCTGTGTAAAGGAAGAATGACACTTTGAGGAAACAATGAGACAAGCAAACATGTGGGATATTTATCAGGACAACTGAACTTCCATCTTCAAAAATGCCATAAAAGAGAAACTTAATGGGATTGTTCTAGACTTAAAAGATATGAAGAAGACATAATCAATATCAACGCATGAACCTTGAGTGAATCTAGGTTTGAAAGAAAAGTTATTCAATCAGTTTAAGAAGTATTGGATAAATTGCTTATTCTAAACCTGATCTGACTGCAACAAGGATAGAGACTGTTGTGGGCGCAGAGCTGTCGATGTGTCTAGCCTTGGCCTTGTGACTTGGAGGAGGCAGTCTCTCCACTTTACTGAGCATCTTCTCATGCATAGAGTTGTGGCCTGAGAAACATGACCCATAAGACACGTTAGAGCTTAAAATTTGTAAAATTTCTCTTTTCCTATTCTTGTTTCCTAATCATCTAGGGGTAATAACTGATCAAATCAATTTTAAGGGTGTTCAGAACCTCTGAAAATCTAAGAAAGTAAACTAAGAATGTCAGCTTTAGAAGGGACTTTGGTGATGTATTTTCTCAATGTCCCAGAGTTCTGTTGAGTTGTTGGTGATGGATTGCAGTGTGTGTTGGTGATATGGGCATACTTATTTTTTCTCTGGGAGCAGCAATTGCCTGAGACACAGACTGGAGAATTTCCAGGTGGCAGGACATTTGAGTTTGAGTGGTGTGGTTTATTCCAATTCTTGTGGCTGTGCATGGACACAGAGCTCTCTCTCCCACGCCCTCCTCCAGCCCATTAAGACAGGGGTAATAGACAAGAACATCACCCAAGGGAGTACACATCCTTCCTCTCACTGCCTCCCCACCCCAACCTCCAAGAAGCAGAGTTCTTCCTGTAGCAGGTTGGAGGAGGAAAGCTTGGCACCAGTGACAGACCCTTCAGAAGCCTGGGTGTCAGGGCCAGCTGTCTTAGTGAAGGCCCAGGGCCAGAATCAGCCTGGACCAGAGGTGAGCTTCCTCTTCATGTTTGAAGAAGGAGACCAGAAGGTTAAGAACACATGAGGATGAAAATTAAATGAAAAAGGACAGTGGTCTCTCTAGAACTTCCCTCCTTTTCCAAACATATATTTTATGGAGAATTGAACCTAGAGTGGGGAGACGGGTGGATGTGAAATAACTCAGGTTTACAGTGGTCATGTATGGACGTGAGAGTTGGACTGTGAAGAAAGCTGATCACCGAAGAATTGATGCTTTTGAACTGTGGTCCTGGAGAAGACTCTTGAGAGTCCCTTGGACTGCAAGGAGATCCAACCAGTCCATTCTAGAACAGTTCAGTTGCTCAGTTGTGTCCGACTCTTTGCGACCCCATGAGTCACAGCACGCCAGGCCTCCCTGTCCATCACCAACTCCCAGAGTTCACTCAAACTCATGTCCATCGAGTCAGTGATGCCATCCAGCCATCTCATTCTCTGTCGTCCCCTTCTCCTCCCGCCCCCAAACCCTCCCAGCATCAGAGTCTTTTCCAGTGAATCAACTCTTCTCATGAGGTGGCCAAAGTATTGGAGTTTCAGCTTCAGCATCAGTCCCTCCAATGAACACCCAGGATTGATCTCCTTTAGAATGGACTGGTTGGATCTCCTTGCAGTCCAAGGGACTCTCAAGAGTCTTCTCCAGCACCACAGTTCAAAAGCATCAATTCTTTGGTGATCAGCTTTCTTCACAGTCCAACTCTCACATCCATACATGACCACTGGAAAAACCATAGCCTTGACTAGACGGACTTTTGTTGGCAAAGTAATGTCTCTGCTTTTTAATATACTATCTAGATTGGTCATAACTTTCCCTCCAAGGAGTAAGTGTCTTTTAATTTCATGGCTGCAATCAACATCCACAGTGATTTTGGAGCCCCCCAAAATAAAGTCTGACACTGTTTCCACTGTTTACCGTCTAGGTCTACGCTATTAATGAGACTTTACCCAAGTCACTTTCCCTCTTAGCCTCATTTTTCCATTGAAAATCTGAGCAAATCATGCTGGTTCTACCTTTATAACTGGCTGATTGTGAAGGCCAGATGAAATCCTTGATGTAAAAGAGATTTGTCAACTATGAATTCCATGTAAGCATGAGCAATATAACTTTAAAATGGCAGGCTTAGGAGTAGACTCTATGCTCACACTTGTAAGCCACACTTGCAACCCAAGAAAATCCTAGAGACCTGAATGGGGATCTCAGATAACAATGAAAATTGTCTAATTCAGGGAAAATATCCAAGTAAAGCTAAATGATGGACAAAAATCTCTAAATCATATTTGGGTGGTTGTAGAGGCTGTGATTGAGTCTGGTTTGAAAAGGTGGACTACGTCTCAAAAAAAGTTTAACTTGTTTCCTCTATTATCAAAGAAGCTAACAAAGAATCCACCTGCCAATGCAGAGCAAGTAAAGCCTGTGTACCACAACAACCGAGCCGGCATGCTGCAATGACTGAAGCCCACAAGACTAGAGCCTGTGCTCCACAAAGGAGAGGCCACTGCATTGAGAAGCTTATGCACCTCGACTGAGAGTAGCCCCCAACCCCTGCAACTAGAGAAAGCCCAGTTGTTTTACTCTTGTAGCAATAAAGAGCCAGCACAACCAAATCATTAAATAATAAATGTTGACTCAAAAAAAAAACTAACAAAAGAAACTTGGTGTTGATTTTCAGGTAGGATTAAGTCATTAACACAAGCTAAGACAGAGAATCTGAAAGGCTTTATTTCAGTCTTTAAATGGCCACTCAGTAGTTGTGTGACCTTTGGCAAATAAGTTATCCTCATAAGAAATCTACCTCAAGGAAATATTGGAGTCTGACTAGGAAAAATAGGCAGTTGTTGAGACTTGTTTTTAATCAGATCTTATTGAGTAATTTAGAGAGATCTTATTGTGTAATTTGGATCTGGACTGGTTTTCAGACTTAATCTGTGGCTCAGATCTAAACATTTCTACCTAAAAACCTTGTTTGGTAAAAACTAATGAATTTGCTTTCTTGATCTTTCAATGGAAATAAATATATAGATAATTTGGGACAAGGAACGTGAAATCCCCGAGTAATTGGCCTCCAAGATCAAGAACTTAAATCCCAAGAGATATGTTTCAGGGAATGGAGAGGATTTAGCTTGTCTGAAGGCTGAGATTATTGAGAGTGAAGACTGAGAAGGAGGCTGAGATCACAGGAGAAATTTGGATACCATGCTGGGGATTCTGGATTTGATTCTATAACAAATTGTTAGCCTCATTGGCTCACTATCGGTGGAGGGATATCATGAGACAAGAGTTCAGCAGCTCCAGTGGCAGCAGAGGGAAGAGGAAAAAAGCATTGAAGGGGAAGAACTCAGAAGAAGGAAGACAAATAGGAAATGGCTTCAGCATTCCAGAACGAAAATGATATAGTCAGATAGACGACGACAAGAAGTGCCCCTCATGTAGTCTCGCCTGCTAAGCTTGAGCTCCTAAACTTTTCCTTCTCCTGACTGGAACTCTTATTTCCAGGGAAACTAAAACAATGGGACACAGAGATGGGAAGGCAGAGATTTTAGGCCCCTTGATCTGATCTGCACACTCAGGAAGAATTATGACAAACGTTTCTCTTCTGCTCTAGGAGTTAGTTACTGTGTGATGAGCAAAGAGAATGTAGCAAATAAAGTAAGGAACTTATAACAGCAGGAAAGAAGCAGGGTATAATTCCACTTGGGATAAGTCAATTTTTCTCTCTGAGCACCAGTTCCTTCATCTGTTAAATTAATGATGGGCATTTGCCTTGGGCTAAATCCAGTGCTAACTGTGACTGGACAAAGGCAGGAGAATCTGTGGGCGGGAAGGTGCCACAGAAGCAGGAAATCTGTATAGCTGCCCTAAAGGGCTTTAGGAGCTCTGTAGCTGGGCCAGCAGTCATTGTTTTGGGCTCCTCCCTCTAGATTAGAGGCCTCTGAGAAGAGATCAGAAATCTGGGATAACAAAAAGCCTCTGTTTTCCAAGAGAATTCATGAATGCCCAGACTCCACCAGCAGCAAGAATTAAACCCTACTCAGACTTCAGTTTTAAGGAGGGGGAGGCAGCTATTTATGTGAACCGGGAAGAGAGAGGGCTGGGACTGTTTAAAAAAGAGTAAGAACTGGAAAGACTTCTGTTGTTCAGCCGCTCAGTCATGTCCAACTCTTTGCGACCCCATGGACTGCAGCACGCCAGGCTTCCCTGTCCTTCGCCATCTCCCAGAGTTTGCTTTAAAGATGACTTTATCATTTCAATAAACGTGGGAGTTAGTAAAGCTGAGCTCTCAATGCAAATCCTATGGGAGGAGGAAGAGTGTGGGAGAGTGGTAAAGACAAACAAATCTGATCCTCTGCACCTAATCCAAATATTTTTCAACATCTCTTTGTTAGTTATCTCCTTAGAGCACAGTTAGTTGCTAAACTCACCCCTCTAATCCCACAGCACTAGGAAACACATTAATCCTTGTTTTAGTCATTTTCCCTCCAAGACAACAGTTTTACCAAATGTTTTGTTGCAACATGACAAAGGTTGCCAACTTTCCAGTCTGTAGTAAGTGTTGCCTTGCCACTCTTCCTCTCTGAGAGGTAGGAAAATGGGATTGGATTGGGGACAAAAAATGTTTTTAATTAATATAAGAAGAGAATCATTGCACAGCCTAATGATGATATAGTGCCATAAATTTAAAAGTGTGATTAATTCAACCCTTTAAATCTGAGATCCAAATTTAAAAAAGAATTTTTTAAATTTCAAAGAGGTAATATACAATATACAAACGTTTCAAGAATAAGAACAATATGCATATTAAACATATTTCACCTATAGGGAGAAGGGAATAAAAAAAAAACAATGAAGTTTGAATATGAATATAAAACAAGAGGGGGACCTCGCAAGAACAAATAATCATGAATTTAGGAGTATGATTAACTCAAACCTTAGCATTAGAGGTCCAGAAAGTAAAACCATACTGTAGATAAGAGGGAGAAAGTTATTGGTCAGCACCTCTGCCATGAGGTTTGTGGGAATTAGATATATGTTATTTATGTGAGAAACTCAGCAATTCCAAGTGGTCAATGCTTGTTACATAAATCATCTATTCAAAATTTTGGCTGATACTATTGAGCAGTGGTTAGAAACTTTTGCTGAATGGATGGGGGTTCTTAGGATGGTTGAGAGGTAAAGCATTTTTATCCTTAGAGGAACGTGAGCCTCACTTCCATTATCCTTCTTGGGACCTGGGGCTTCCAGGAGATTAACAGAAGTGTTTGCGACTTCCAATATATTTATAATCATCTCAAAATAAAAGAATTTTTAAGTTACTTACTTAAAAAAAAGCATTGTATTTAAAATGGCAGATTATTCTCCAGAAAGTTGGTGGCTATTACTTTCTGCCCTCACCTGGAGTATGAGAGACTTCTATACCAGACTGACACCTAGACTGGTACCTCCATTCCTTTGAACTTAGGCCAATCTGATAAATGCAGAATGCAACTTTTCTTGTTTCTACCTCTTTGATTATTGGCAAGGGAGAACACTGTATCCTACCACAGATGCCATTTGGTTTACTGTCTGGTGCCCAAGTTTCTCTTGGGCTGCTTAGTTTTTCTTACTGACTTATAAACATGTGAAAACACTTAATGTATAGTGAACATATTATTGTGCAAAAATGTTTCCCTTCCTCGGGCCCAATTTCCTACTAACTCTCTTAGAGAGATCACATGTGATCCAGTCTTTGATTTTTTTTTAAGCTCAAATAATAATATTAGGAATAGTATTTGGAATATCCATGTCATGCGTCTTTGCATTGACTGTACTGAGATGTCTGGGGGACTACGTCTGCACCTAGATATGGCTATCCACTCAGAAAAAATAGACAATAGTCTTGAAGGAGTGTGGAGTGCTTGCCCTCACCTTTTCGTAATTCTGCAAGAATTTATGTGAGTCCCAGGTCCTCATCGCACTAGTGAGCGCTGAGTGCTCACGGGGGTGTGTGTAGGTGAGGATGTGGTTTGAATTCTATGTCCTCTTGCCCTACCACGCCCTAGAAATCCTTGCCACCCTGCGATTGGCCTACATAGGTTTGGGCCAGTCCCTGGCAGAGTATCAAAAGGTTACTGGGTGCCCAACAACCTCAGACTCTCAGACCAGTGATCTGAAGATACTATCATGACTGTACAGTTAAGGGCCTCTTTTTTTTCCCTCCTTTTCCTAGCCGGCTTTGTGCAAACAAATTCCAGTCTAGACAAGGTGAGTGACTTCCAGAGAGGGTGGGACAGGGTTCAAAGATGGAGTCTTGGGTCCTGCTCCAAGATTCCACCCTCGTCCCTTCTTGTAAGGCTCTGACCTCTGCTTCCTCCCTCTAAACCTTTCTTCGCGTCTCCTCAAATCTTCTTCACTTCTATGGTGTTTCTTGAGCTGAATATGGGTAGGGACAAGAGAACCTTTTTACTGTGGTCCTTTCTCCCCTTCTTCTCCAGGTAGAGGTTGCCTGGACATCCCTCTAGCCACCCATCAGTATGCATCAGAGTTGGGTCTGAGGCATGGGCTGTACACTACATCGGAGAGAGTGGGGATCAGGGTTGGAGGAAAGTTTGAGTTCAGTCATCTCAGACACAGCTAAGCAGGAAACATATGAAGAGGTGGAAAAACGAATGTGGAAGTTTTAGGGATGGATAAAATCGGAGTTATCAGAGAAACATAAAACATATGGAAAAAAATAATTGGAGGCCAAAACAATTCGATTTGAAGTTAGAAGTCTTGAATTCTGGTCTCAGTTCTATTTCCAATTCATGACTTATTGATAAAATTTTAAAAGTTGCCTTATTGATAAAAATGTATGTATGGCAATGGCAGGGGTAGTTTAGGAAAGAACAACAATAAACTAGAAGACCCAGAAGCAGAAAACAATCAAAAGTTAGGGGCAAGCAAACTCTCATTCACATAATCAGTTATCATTTTTGGCCTTAGACAAGTCACTTCACCTCCATTAGTCTCTGCTTTCTCACCATAAATGTGTGTATAAGAGGATCTACCCACTTGTTCACCCAGTTATGGGGTCGGGGGGAGTGGTGGTGAGCAAAAATTATCGTGCATATGATGTGGTCTATAAATGCAACTCTAGGAAGATCTTCCTTCCTCTTGATTAGATAACCTCTTGAGTCATTTCCCTTATTTTTGAAAGTTGATACAGTGTTTAAGCTATCCAGTGCTGGCTCCTTGGGTATGGAGACCCGTGGCTGTAGAACTTGCTTAATAAAGGCTGAGTCTGGAGATATTTGAGACAGATCATACAGACTTAAATAAATGTGAAATAACAATGAATATCAGGAGTAAGCTGGACTGGACCTAGAGGAGTCTTCAAGATCAGAGTCTAAAGCCATGCATTCTGGTACCCAACAAGATTTTCAGGAATTTTCATCACAGTAGCAAAGGCAGGAAAAAGGCAAGTTCTTAAAAATGTTTAGCTGGGAACCGGGCATAATGGAGACAGGAATGGATACTCTGATATAATGTTCTCTTTATATATGTCTCAGTTTTGCTGGTGTTTATTTGTGTGTGCATTTAGGGAAAGGTGCAAAAGCCTGCATAGAGAAAATGCCTCTCTCCCCAAGAGTAAAAGCTAAGTAGCTAAGTGTGCTAGGGATAGAATCAGTGGTAGAGTTTGGTTTGGTTTTGTGTTGGATCACTCCTTTAGGTGGAGCAGATGGTGTCTGACTAAAATCTTTTATAGTCCTTGCATTTCCAGGGAGTCTAGTTTAATCCTAGTTTAATATGAACCTTTCTTGTTAGATTATGTCCTTCCCTCCTTTCTCTGGTCAGTACCTCTCTGCCTTTTTCTGACTGGGTGGTTTGGATGTTAACTTTCTTTTCATACTTTGGGATTTTACATTCCCTATATTCCAGAAGCCATTTATAGCAGCTTCCCTGATATAGGGAAGGAAATCAGGATGTGCTGGTGAACCCTGTGGAGTCAGCACATTTTGGGTACTGCATGGACCCTGCATGGATAAAAACAGAGGAGAGATAAGATGAGATCTGCCTGTAGAGGAATTTAACCTAAGGACAGGCAATGAAAATTTCATGCTGAACTTATTTCTATTATGTGGAACTTTGCTCAAATATGTTCCATAGATTGGATAAGGATTAAGGTAGATGGAGCTGGTGGTGAAGGTAGGTATTAGATAGCTAGAGCATGACGGGTAAGGAGTTGGGCGTGTAATAAGTTGGATGCTGCCAGACACAGTTTAGTGTCCTGCTTACTGATGGATTTTTGAGCTCTCCATCTCTTTTCCTGGCAGCTACAAAAAGTTAGAATTTCATAGTATTGGCTTACAAGACCACCATATGAGTAAGAGTGCATTGAGAGAAAACTACTCAAGGTAGGAGTAATATTAGATTCTAGAATGTTAACCTGGAAGCCTTTCAGGATCTAATAGGAATCTAGACAAATGTCTTCATTTTTACCAGTGGGGAAACTAAGGGCCAAGGATGAGAACTTCCCAGGATCATAAGGAACTCTAACAATAGAGCAAGCTTCAATTCCCAGGTAGAGCTCTTTCCACTCCACCATGCTGATGAGTGGGGGAGGAAGTCAGAAGACCTAGGGAAAGTTAAAGAAGTAATAAGGCTATCCTGAAATACTTGGGAAATTATAAACCTTCCCTTCACTGAGGGAGTCCAGGCAAGATGCCTTCAACCAGAGACAAGGTGTAGGTTCATTTTCAGAGAAGCAAGAAAGGGAGTATGTTTTTCAGTTTGACTCTACTTACTTCCAGGCCATCCCATTCCAGCTCATGAATCTCTGCTTTTTTCCATTCATCCAAGCAGTTCCTGGTATTTTACCTCTGCAAAGATAATAAACAGACTTGACTGCCTGTTCCTCAAAAAGACCATTGCCTTTCAAGTCACAAGACCTAGTTTCAATCTTGTCATTGACACATTAGATGACTCGTATTTGTTTTCTGGATCTCAGTTAATATATGTATTGTTCTTGGAGTGGTCTGAAAGATTATACTGACATTAGGAATTATTTATTACTAAAATTATGATTTTTTCAAATCTTTCAGATGGATTGCTACAAAGATGTGAAAGGCACCATCTATGATTATGACGCTTTCACTCTTAATGGAAAGGAACACATTCAGTTCAAGCAGTATGCGGGCAAACATGTCCTTTTTGTCAATGTGGCCACCTATTGTGGTCTGACAGCTCAATATCCTGGTAAGAGTTCATAACCAAATCTCCTTGGGACTAATTTTCCAGCTTGTAATATTTTAAGTCATATTGGTATTATATTCTAATTTTAATTCTATATATCAAAATAAATACTCATGATCAAGTGACTTTATTCCCTAATGTCAGGAGTCAGCAAACTATGGTCCACAGGGCAAATCCAGTCAGCCTAATTTTGTAAATAGAGTTTTATTGAACACAGCCATGACCATTCATTTGCAGATTGTCTGTGGTTGATATGCTGCAAGGCAGAGTTGAGTAGTATGAGTGTTGGTGCCAGAGGCCATCTGAAATGACTAATCTGGACCTTCACAGAAAGCGTTTGCTGACCCCTTCCTACGTACCGCCTCTGCTTTGCTCCTGAGACTTCCAGGAGAACCAATAGTGTATTTGAGAGCTAGCAGCCTCTCTGAAGATTCAAGTCTTCTTGTCAAATACAGGAGGTAGGATTGATGTTTTTGAGACTTTTCCAGATAACTTACAAAGACAGGGAAAGGAAAAAGGGCTTTATACCTGGAGCACATTTGACTGGACTGAGGGCTAGAGAGGAGACTGTAAGAGAGGCTAACGCTTCCTCTCCAACCTCAACACCTCCTTTAGGTGTAGATTTTTCCCCTCTCTGTGCATTATTCAGGGTAGAATGTTATCTTTCTCATATCTTAGGCCATATTGATTGAAAGCCAATAAATAATGAACAGGACCAGTTTTTATCAGAAATAGATGCCTTTCTTAAATTTGAACTAATAAGAACTTCATTTTTAAGTTTTTCATTATTATATTTTGAATAGGTACTGAACTAAACTGAACTATATTCACAAGGCTCAAAATTAAAGGAATAAAAAAGTTTAGAGTAAAAAGTCTTTTCATCTCTTTCCCTTCCCTTCTGATGACCAGTATTATTGTGTTTACAAAATACATATGTATTCTTTTCTTTTACTTTTCTACCAATTGATGACATATAATAAATGATGATGATGACAGTCACTCAGTCATGTCTGACTCTTTTTGACTCATGGACTGTACCTGCCAGGCTCCCCAGTCAATGGGATTCTCCAGGCAAGAATACTGGAGTGGGTTGCCATTTCCTTCTCTAAACAAGTAATAAATACAACCTGCCAATTTGCCTTTTTAAATTAATAAGATACCTTGGAGTTCGGATCATTTCCTCCCACTGTTTTAAGACTGAATAATATTCTATTGGACCATACTTCATTTTGCCAGTTTATAGGGATTTTAAAAATCAATTTATTCAGTTCCAACTCTGTATGTAATAGGTGCGAGAACTGGGGAATAGTTTCTCAAGAACTGGAAGACAGGTTTCCTAATTAATAGTCTGTTTCCTAGAGGAGTTATTATCTATAGTGACTAAAGACAAGAGGTGGGGAGGATGTGGGGAAAAGTACTCAGGAACCATGTGAAATTGGAAAGCAATCTTATATTGCAGAAAATATAAATAAAAGGACTCAGAGGAGATATCAGTTGATGCTGTTGCCTGAGCAGACTGTTCAGTTAGGGACTGGTTAGTGTTTGTTATGGAACTGAAGATGTCTGGCTCACAAAGGGTGAAAAAGATGATTATAAAAGTCTGGGGAAGCAAACTGAAAAACTTGGGGAAGAAGGCAATTGGAAGCTTGTGTTTTGGTATATCAGTGAGGGTTTTTAGGTAGATGCATCTTTAACATCCTGAAGATTGTTAAAGAACACTAGAAAGCTCAACTTGAAATTTCTCTGGTTCTTACCCCCACTCCACCTAGGGTGAACTAGCTTGTGAAGAGAAGTCCATTCTCATTGTGCGTGTCTTTTCCTTTAAAAAAAAAAAAAAGATTCTATCTACCAATTAACCAATCAGGGAAGGCAAACTGATGGTCAGTGATGTTTAAATGTGGTTTTGTTTAAAATTAAAATTAAATTAAAATTTTCATTTTTAAGTTGTGATACATAAAGACAAAATATAAAATTTACCATCTTAACCATTTTTAAGAAGACTGTTCAGCAGTGTTAAAAATATTCATTGTTGTGAAACAAATCTCTAGAACTTTTCTATCTTGCAAAACTGAAACTCTGTATCCATTAAATAACAGCTCCCCTTTCTCCTTTCCCCCAGCCTTTGGTAACCACTCTTCTACCTTCTGTTTCTATAAATCTGACTACTTTAGATACCACATGTATTTGTCTTGCCTGCTATATTTGTCTTTTCATGACTAGTTTATTTCCCTTAGCATAAAGATTAATTCATGTTGTAGCATGTGACAAAATTTCCTTCCATTTTAAGACTGAATAGTATTCCATTGTATATGGATATACCACATTTTGTTTATGGATTCATCCATCAATGGACATTCGGGTTGCTTTCACCTCTTGATTTTTATGTATAGTGCTCCTATGAACATGGGTGTGCAAATATCTCTTTGAGACTCTGTTTTCAGTTCTTATGCATATATGCCCAGAATTGGGACTGCTGCTTTATGGTAGTTCTATTTTTAATTGTTTAAGAAACCTCCTAATTATTTTCCATAATAGTTATACCATTTTACAATCCCACCAGCAATGATCTGGTGAGCTTTAGTAAAATAAAGATGACTGGGGAGCCACCTCAGAATAATGTAACCAGAAGAACTTCTGGAAAGGAATCTGGGCGTCCCTATTTTTAAGGAAAAATCCCATCTGATTCTGATGTGCTGCAGATTTGGGAAATACTGCACTATATATAACAAAGGGTTTTTGCATACATGTCTGGAGTTCTAGTTATCTCATTTCAGCCCTGCCATGAACAGTCTTTCTGACTTAGATATTTTTCCCCTTTTCCTGGACCTCTGTTTTTTCCTCTGTAAAATGGATATTTTCAAGGATCACTTTGTCTGTATACACAAGGCAGGCTCTCTGGCCAGGCCACCACATTGTCCATTCTCTACCCATAGAACTGAATTCACTACAGGAGGAACTGAAGCCCTTTGGCCTAGTTGTGCTGGGATTTCCCTGTAACCAATTCGGAAAACAAGAACCAGGAGAAAACTCAGAAATTCTTCCAGGACTGAAGTAAGTGCCTGCTTAATACCCTATAGAGGTCTATCTCTGTCTACCTTTCCTCCATTTCCAGAGGCACTTCCATGTTGGGGACTTCCAGGATGGGCAGTGGGTTAATAGGTTTGGGGCATCTACTAACTGATTTTAACTTTGGCCTCCACTGATGTGAGTCTGGCAGTGTCAGAGAGACTCTCCCCTTTCCTGGGAAGTGAGACCTGGATGGATGGTGGAGGAGTGGGAGCACAGAAATAGCTCCTGGTGTTGCTGGTACAGAAACAATACAGATGGGAGACAGTGACAGCTTGTGGAATAGAGAAAAATAAAGTGTCAGGGAGCCCAAAGTTTAACAATGGTCTTATTTTCCCTTCCCAGCCCTGTTTTCTATATCTCCACATCTGTTTCCCCTTTTTTGTAACCTCAAATCCTAGTACCCTATTATAATTTTCTCTCGTATATTCTGGAGCTTCCTGGGAACATTATGGTTCATTGCAGGTATGTCCGTCCAGGAGGAGGATACGTACCTAATTTCCAGCTGTTTGAGAAAGGGGATGTGAATGGTGAAACAGAGCAGAAAGTCTTCACCTTCTTAAAGGTGAGTTAATTACTGACCTAAGCTTCTTCCTCCTTAATATTCCTAACGTAGAGTTGGTGTGGTAGAAATGGACGCAAGGGCTCCTGCCTGGAGGAGGGGTTGGACTCTTTGGAAGAGATCTCCTTATAAGCATAGGGACTAGGGTTAAATTTGTTAGTATGTGTGATGCTCTGGCTTTGTGGTACAAAGCATTATGTAGACTGCAATCTTTCACTGGGACCACTCTCTTTTGTTCATTGACATTCATTCATTCAAGGAACATTTGTTGAGTGCCTGCTATCTATAAGGCAGTTTGCTAAACAATAAGGGTATAAAAATGAACAGATGCAGTCCCTGTTCCTTGATGAGTTCATACTGGAGAACACACACACAAAAAAAATGGCAGATGTAATACAATGCAATAAGTGCCTTTTATGAAACACTGGCTCTTAGATACAGAGAACGTAAGAGCTGAGAAGGGCCCTTAAAGATCATCAGAGTTCAGTGTTCTTAAATGCTGCCAAGGTTGACCCATGTTGAGATTTTTATATATATGCTCAGTAAACTGTAAAAACAGGGCAATGTAAGGAGGGTTTCATAAACATCAACTGATTTACAGAGCTGCCCTCTATTCTAAGATTAGGACACATATGTAATTTATTCTTATAATTATCTTTAAAACTAAATGAAGTAATAGTGTTTTAAAATGTTTCTCTTATTTTTCAAAACAAAATATTGGAACTCCATTTTGGCCCCCAAAAGGTATTTTCAAAAGATGACTGGCCCATGGAGCATCAAGATCTAGGAAACCACATTCTAATCTATTCCCTTTGCAGAAAAGGAAATTGAAAGCTAGAGAGATGACATATCTCATTCATAGGAATAAAATTTTGTGATGGGGTCACAGGGAGAAACAGAAAGAAGGAATAGACTTTTGCTATAATATCTACAACTTTCTTGGTAGTTAGCATGGTTGTGATTCAGAGAATATATTAAGAATCATAGGAAATGAAAATATCTCAACATAAGAGGAAGTGGATTATCTGTGGGTGAAAATAGCCTGGATCATCCATGAGCAGAAATGATTCCATCATTTCTCTTTTTAATCTCTCTGCTGCAGCAATCCTGTCCTCACCCTTCTGAGATTATGGGCTCAATCAAACATATATCCTGGGAACCCATCATGGTCCATGACATCCGCTGGAATTTTGAAAAGTTCCTGGTGGGACCTGATGGCGTCCCTGTCATGCGCTGGTTTCATCGGACTCCAGTCAGTACAGTCAAGTCAGATATTCTGGCATACATGAAACAGTTCAAAACCAAATAAGAAGATCTACCTGGGGGCAGGAGCCATCCTGCTTCTTTACCTGAAGACCTGTTTAAAAAAAAAATCTTTTCTCTACGTTCTCTTCCTAAATGCCCTCCACTTGACTAAATCACCTCTATAGTGCCAAAATTCCCACTCTCTATCAAGTAGATTTATGTTCAGAAGGCTACTCCTATTTCCCTCTGCAGGAGTATGTGGGTAAGAGAAAAGAATGAAAACCCTAAACCCTCAGCTATCTGTTACAAGTTTAATAAAGCATATATATATATATATATATCCCTAGGGGAGGGCATGGCAACCCACTCCAGTATTCTTACCTGGAGAATCCCCATGGACAGAGGAGCCTGGCAGGTTGCAGTCTATGGAGTCGCAAAGAGTCAGATATGACTGAGTGACTAAGCACAGTATATATGTATAGATATATATATCTACACACACACACACATATATATATATATCAAAGGAAAGTCATTCATCCATGAGGATAGGTCAATTTGCCATGATATCCTGAAAAAGAATGTTCCTATATATTCTGAGTCTTCCTTCTCTCTCTACCCTAAATGTGTAGAATTGACAATGTAGTGGATAGCCATACAATTCAAGTTCTACTTCATAACATTTGTCTTCCCCTAGAAGAAACATGTAAAGTCAATTTCCAAATATTTTCAGATCAGTCTTTTTCCATGACACTCCACCCATCCCTGCCTCCACTGATCTGTCACTCTTTTGTAGGAGCCCTAGATAGAGTGGGAGCAAGAAATCGACTCACATGAAGCGAAGAGTATCTCCATGATGGTGGCAGTCAGAGTCTCTTTCTAATTCATACCCTACAAAAACTTTCCTATGTCTGATCTTGGGCAGAGCATCCTTTGAAAGATAGGCTTTCCCTTCTCAACCCTAGAACCCTAAGCTTCAGAACCAGCCCTGCAACTATCTCCAATAAAATGTTTCCTACAGCATCTGGAATCACTGTGGTGGTTTTCAAATCCTATCCGGAGCTCAAACTCATTTTCTCTCTCTCGTTTTCCTCACTGTGACTGTCACAGATGGTGTATTGACTAAATACCTGGACCCTTTGGATAGAAGATTTACCTTCCTAGATCCTTGGAAGGTTGTTACTTGATGACTCTCAACTATCATCCCTCCTTAGGAACTGTCTCAGGTCAAGGTCACATTTCATTTCCGAGGGCAGCCTATATCCAATTATTGGTCTATGAGAGGTGTAACAGCCAAGATCTGACTTCTCAACTTGGGACACATCTAAAGGGCCCATTCAAGTGGTGGAGACCCCCCAGGAGTAGGCAAATGCCCTTTTGCATTTGCACTGTAGCCCAGTTTTTTCCTCTGACAAATTTTGATTCTTCATTGCTTCTCAGGTGTTCACCCTGAGATAGTGCCCCAGTAAAGTTTCTGAATGCAAATTCCTATATTGGAGTCTTTCCAGGGAACACAAAATGCAGTAGTTGGTACCAAAAGTATCTGAGAAAGAAAATGCTAAAATGAGTTTTTCGGTTTTTTTTTTTTTTTTTTTTGCCACAACCATGCAGCAAGTGGGGATATTAATTCCCTGACCAGGGATGGAACCCATGCCCTTGAAGTGAAAGTGCAGTGTCTTAACCACTGGACTGCCAGGGAAGTCCCTAAAATGAGATTTTTGAAGCTGGGTTATCCATCTGGTTGGCAGTAAAGGATTGGTGGAACACAAACAGCCACTGGCAAAAGTAACAATTTTTAAAACTTTCACCCAACCTGAATTGAGATGCTGGTGGATATGCAAAAGCAGATGTGATGTATCAGGTGCTTGATAAATATGGGAGAGATGGTAATAATAATGGAATAGAATTCTTCAGTAGAAGAAATTGATGCCTTGGAGAGAGATGATTAAATGCTGAGGATGATATCTCATCAAATAAAGTGAAATTCACTCAGTTGTGTCCAACTTTCTGGGACCCAGGCCAGAATAATGGAGTGGGTAGCCTTTTCCTTCTCCAGGGGAATCTTCCCAACCGAGGGATTGAACCCAGGTCTCCCACATTGCAAGCAGATTCTTTTACCAGCTGAGTCACAAAGGAAGCCCATCAAGTAGAGGCTAATGTGAAAGCCAAAGTCTCCATAGGAGGGTATTAAAAAACTCTCATATCCTGCAACTCAAGGGCATGAAAAGCTAAGGTTCAGCTCCAAGATTTAATCACAGGAATAGTAGGACTCCAAAGTAGGCCTCAATTGGAAAAGAACAGAATATTGAGACATTGGATGGAGACATCTGGTGGGATGCATTGTTGTTGCTATTGAGTCACTAAGTCATGTTCGACTCTTTGCGACCCCATGGATGGTTCCTCGGTCTATGGGACTTCCCAGGCAAGAATACTGGAGTGAACTGCCATTTCCTTCTCCAGGGGATGCATTAGAACATCTAAATCTCCAGATTTCCCAAGATCCTTTGAACTTTTTAGAAGTAGCCCAATCCTCCTTTTCAAGGGTTGGTTAGTCCTTCTTCCTTGAAGACAATGCAGAGATCTCTCCTCTGCCAAACATGTACCTCTGCCACCCATTCAGCATCCTTCCATACACAACTAAATTCTAAGTGTTCTGGATCAAGGAGAGTAGAATGCAAAGTTAGTTGATGTAGAATACGCTGATACTAGAGCATTCTCCCAAAGTACAGAATTTTATATGCTGGCAAGAACTCAAGGTACTGTTAGGATTCTCCTGCTTAAAAAAGCAAAGTTCAGTTCAGTTCAGTCGCTCAGTCATGACCGACTCTTTGCGACCCCATGAATCACAGCACGCCAGGCCTCCCTGTCCATCACCAACTCCCGCAGTTCACTCAAACTCATGTCCATCGAGTTGGTGATGCCATCCAGCCATCTCATTCTCTGTCGTCCCCTTCTCCTCCTGCCCCCAATCCTTCCCAGCATCAGACTCTTTTCCAATGAGTCAACTCTTCGCATGAGGTGGCCAAAGTATTGGAGTTTCAGCTTTAGCATCAGTCCTTCCAATGAACACCCAGGATCGATCTCCTTTAGAATGGACTGGATGGATCTCCTTGCAGTCCAAGGGACTCTCAAGAGTCTTCTCCAGCACCACAGTTCAAAAGCATCAATTCTTTGGCGATCAGCTTTCTTCACAGTCCAACTCTCACATCCATACATGACCACTGGAAAAACCACAGCCTTGACTAGACAGACCTTTGTTGGCAAAGTAATGTCTCTGCTTTTTAATATGCTATCTAGGTTGGTCATAACTTTCCTTCAGCATCCACAGTGATTTTGGAGCCCCCCAAAATAAAGTCTAACACTGTTTCCACTGTTTCCCCATCTATTTCCCATGAACTGATGGGACCAGATGCCAAGCTCTCACTAAATGTGGTAAGAATGCCAGGACTCTTGAGATTGATGGCAGAAAGAGGGATCAAAAACTCAAAGAAGTGGACATGCTAGAGTGGATTTATCATGTAATATTGGAAAACCCACTAGATGAATGGGTAACAGGAGAGCCAAAGGATATTCTGTTTGGGGGTGGGGGAAGGCATGTGATGGAAGAGGGACACTACCATTACTAAGAAGTTCCATGGTGAGCGTCCTCTATTGGCCCTGCCCTGGTGATACGAGATTCTGCTATAGAAGTGGCTTCACTGACAGCAATGGGAATTATAGGATCTTGAAACAATTCAGGCCAGAAATAGCAGCATTCAACTGGTCAGAATCTGGTCAGTGTGTGCATGTGTATGAGCCAGGTGTGGGTGGGCAAAATTACTGTAATGAAAGACAATTTCAGAGAGGTAGCCAACTTTGTAGAGTGTTGAGATGGTTAATAAAATACAGCATCCCTAGAAACAAAATAGATGGGCAGTCAACAAGCGTACTGTCTATACAGAAGAAATCAAGGATAATCAGAAGACTGAGGGTAGCTGCCCCAGTTAAAAATAAAATAACAATACCTTGCCCAGTTTCTGATCTTAAACCAGTTTTCAGATCTGACCTCTTGGATTAAAGGAGAAGCCAAGTCCTGAGAACCCTGCCGTGCCACTGAAAATATATAGAATATAATTCCCCCATTTCTTTCCTAAATGGACTTATAACCACTTACTCAACAATCACAGACTCAATAAAGATTAAAACCCTCAAATTTCAAGGACTGTTGGAAACAAGGTCCCAGTGAATATTGATATGGGAAGACCCAAAGTGTCATCATGGCCCCTCTGTTAAAATGGAGGTAATGGGGGTCCGGTAACAAGTGGAGTTGTGGTTCAGGTCTGGTTCACAGTGTGTCCACTCAGGCCATGGATCCATCTGGTGGAAGTTTCTTTTGTCCCAAAATGTATAACTAGAATGAAAAAAGCTTGAGATGAACCACAGATATAAACACTATATTTCTCTGAGTATGAGACTTCAGAAAATTTTAAAGTTACCACCTTTTTGTTTTTTCTGCATTCCCTTAGTCTGTATTGCATTTAATATAGTTTATTTAAACTTAGTACATTTAAAACAGTGCTTTTTCTAAAGGAAATATTAGCTCTCTGAATGTTTCAGGATAGCAAAGTATTTTAACATTGTTAAGTTAAAAAACAGTGACTGAGTCGGGGGGGGGGAACAGGTGGCATCTGAAGCAGAGGGAAAGTCGGCCGAGCGTAGGGCAGAGCCGAGACAGAGGTGATGCAAGAAAGTAGACCCGCTGAGATGAAAGTCCCCGGGAATTCGGAAGCAATGAAAATGCACTGTGGTCTTACAGATGGAGTACACACTTCTGAGTGGAAAGCTTCCTGCCTTCATGGAACCAATGTGATTTTCTTTTTCCATTCAAATGCTTTCAAATAAGTCTGAATTTAGAGAAGCCATGGGAATATGAACGGAAATCAAGATGGAGATGACTGCGACGCTCAACCGCGGCTGCATCTCTGTACAATGGGGAAAACGGCGGCAGATTGGCTGATACCAACTGATCAAAGACTGCTGCTGTGAATCACATATCAGATTCAAAGAGAAAATCCCATATCAGAAGGCGCCATTTTATTCATAATATTGACTACCTTAAACAAGTCTTCATCTGTGAAAGTATATTCACTTACACCTCCCCAAACCTTTACCTAACAGAGCTCCAGTGGCGCAATCGGTTAGCGCGCGGTACTTATAAGACAGTACGCTTGTGAGCAATGCCGAGGTTGTGAGTTCGAGCCTCACCTGGAGCAAATTTTACAACTCTCTAGCCTGCTACTGCTGCTGCTGCTAAGTCGCTTCAGTCGTGTCTGACTCAGTGCGACCCCATAGACTAGCCATATGAGACAGGTTAAATTTGAGGTCCCCACAAAGAGATCAACGGTTGGGATTTACATACTAGAGCTTGGTTGTGGTTTGTCTTAAAATTCTCTGTTTACAGTCGTGCATGGTTTAAGTACCATCCCACTGATTTCGGTGCCTTCCTTCTTCCGACACTTTGGCAATTTAACTTTTCTCTCTTACCAAGACTGTTTCACAGTAATACACTACGTCTGACTTGTCAACTATGTGAAATGTGGACGATCTTGGTTTTTAAACGTATCTCAGTGGAAATTTTCCTGTATTTTAACCCGCTTTCCTCAGTTTCTCCACTCATCGGGGCTTCCTCTAAGGTGCTTATTACTCTTTATAAGTCCATTAGATATATCAGACACTCAGGAACTCAGTCTCAGAAAGGGAGTTGAACCAGAAGTCTGTGTGTGGGTCACTTAATCTCACCCTCTCGATCTTAAACGTTATCAGAGTCATCCTGAGACAAGGACATGGAGCTCTCTGGCTTTACAAAAATTTACAATTGCACGTGTTCAACTGCTCAGCACTTTTTCAGCTGCTGCTACATTTTGGAGTGCTTACATTCTCCCTGGCCCCACTCTGAGCTGCCCACCAGGTAAACGTGGGTTCAAAACAAGGTTCACAGACCAATTCAGATTAACACTGGTCAGTCAGTCAGTCAGTTCAGTCGCTCAGTCGTGTCCGACTCTTTGCGACCCCATGAATCACAGCACGCCAGGCCTCCCTGTCCATCACCAACTCCCGGAGTACACTCAAACTCATGTCCACAGAGTCGGTGATGCCATCCAGCCATCTCATTCTCCGTCGTCCCCTTCTCCTCCCGCCCCCAACCTTTCCCAGCATCAGAGTCTTTTCCAGTGAGTCAACTCGTCGCATGAGGTGGCCAAAGTATTGCAGTTTCAGCTTTAGCATCAGTCCATCCAATGAACATCCAGGATTGATCTCCCTTAGAATGGACTGGTTGGATCTCCTTGCAGTATAAGGGACTCTGGTAGAGAAGTGATAACAGATGATTTACTTACCAAAATATATCAATAGTGGCTATTCACGGTGTTGTTTTTAGTGTTAAATGAGGTAACAAATCATTGTTTGATTGATTGATTGTTGTTGTTCAGTCACCAAGTCCTGTCACAAATTCCCACTATGTATGTCCCTTTGGAATATGATTGTGCAGCAGCTGCCATCAAGAGGTGGAGTCTATTTCCCTCCTTGTATGTGAGCTGACCTTGTGATTTGGCCAATAGAATGCTGTGGTAATGATGTTGTGGGAGTGAGGTTGTGGGAATTTCAATACTAGGGTTCAAGAGTCTTATAACTTCTCCTCTTGCCATATTGGGACCCTGAGACATCATGTGATGAAATCCCACCTAACTTCCTGAAGGATGGAATATCATGTGAAGAGAGAGTCCCAGTCATCCCAGCCATTCCAGATAACACTCCAGACAGTGAGTGGGAACATTTTGGACCATCTAGTCCCAGTCAGGCTGCCAGATAACTGCAATCAGTGAGTGACCACAAGCAAAACCAGCAAAAGAATTGCCTAGTTGAGCACAGCCCAATAACTGACCTGCAGAATTGGAAACTAAATGTTGCTTTAAGTCACCCACAAAATTTGGGTGAGGTTTGTTACAAAGATGTAGATGACTGACAAAAGCATTTAGCATGGAATTAGAATCCATAACAAGCAAACAGATTGATTTAGTGAGTAAAATTACCCATAAAGAAAAGCCCAAGTCTATACATCTCTACTGCTAAATTCTACCATTTAAAAAAAATTGATATTAATTCTTTACAAACTCTTATAAAAATTGGAAAAGGAAGCCATTATTACCCTGATGCTGAAGTCAAACAAAGACATCATGAGATAAGAAAACTACAGATCATTATCTCTTATAAACATGTACATAAAAATTCTTAACAAAATGCTAACAAAATCCAGCAACAGATGAACATATTACAAAAGGGCCTGAGGAAACGTTTGAGGATGGTGTCTGTGTTCATTATCTCTTTTGTGGTGGTGGTTTCATGAGTTATACATATGTCAAACTATAAGTTTAAATACATGCAGTTTAAGAAAAGTATGCCTCGATAAAACTGTTAAAGAAGTACACTCACGGGAAAAAAATCATTACAGCATTCGGCATAAGCAGTTGTGGGTTTTTTTTTTTTTTCCTTTCTCTCTTTGCTATACTGTGGAAGAGCTGTGTCTGGTTAGACTTATTTCTTCTTTGAATGTTTTAAAGAAGTACATAGTAAACAGAAGGCCATGTAATTTTCTCAGTAGGAAGACTTGACAACTAATTCAAAATATTTCATAGTTTAAGACCATTTAAAATTTCCTACTTGAATCTAATTTGAACCGTCATATTGTTCTATGAATGTGTCCATTACACCTAAATATTCAAATGTATTTGACCACGTTCTTTCCACTTGTGCAGAAGCTGCTCCCTCTTCATTATAATTTGCCTGACTGGTTTCTTCTCATGGTACCAGGTTTCTGTTTTAACCCTGGCTCCTCAGATACCGCTTAACGTTCAACTAATTCATCCCGCAACGCGTGGGAGAACACACAGCTGGTCTCTGAGAACCCACAGAAAGACGGTGCGCCTCTCAGGTGGCATCCACGTGAATCAGGAGCCAGCTGCTCTAAAATGTGGCGAGTTTCCTGTCGAAAGGGGGCGCCATTTAAACTGCCTTCCAAAAAGCAAATCTCAACATTTTCAGCGTCAAAGTACAGAGCGGCACCTGAAAACCAACGGAAGAGTCGTACTCTAAGAGACGTCCAGACACCGCCGGACGAGGAGAGCAGAATTCCTTGACATTCGTGCCTTGTGGCACCCAGCTCACTCACTGGGTCCACCCAACCCCCTGGAAGAGGGTCCAAAAGACCAGGACTGTCACTCTTCGCAATCCCCACACCTGCGTGCCTGCCTGACCAAGGACTCCTACAGTACAAAAGGCTCGATGGAGAGGGCTGGCGCCGACCCCACTTACTGAATCACTTATACCCAAAGTGATGCTATAATCTGGGATTTGAGAGCTGGGACAGTGGTATCTGGGTAAAGGTAGCAGGAGTGTGAAAAAGGAAACCACAACCACGAAGGGATTCGAACCCTCAATCTTCTGATCCGAAGTCAGACGCCTTATCCATTAGGCCACGTGGTCCTCCGCTCCTAAGGTGAAGGAAAATATTACAAGTATTGAGAATCTGGGCTATTCTTGTTACTATATGAAAAGATACCTTTCCCATCAATTTTACTTAAAAGATTGTGTCATTGGTACAAAACCCAAGTAACTTCTTTTAAGAAGTTATGGTTAGAGACTAGGGCAAAATGGAAATTCCGCTTTTCTCCAAACTCCTACCCTTAGCCTGACACCAAATTTCTTTTCTGAACAAAATTTTACACTTGCATTGTAATGCCTCTTTAGTCGGTTGATTAACCTGTAAAAAAAAAAAGAAGAAGCAGCAGAAAAGGATTGAAATATCTTTCTGTAATCACGGCTACAAAGGCTCGATTTACCTTCAGAATGAAGACAAAGTCAAAATTAAGATCCTATGGGAATAAGTGAAAATTACAAAAAAAAAAAAAAAATACAACAAACACACCGCTCCTAGCATCCTTTCAGCTGGACCCCCAATCCTGCCAAGACGTCTTCAATTAGGATTGAATTGAGAAGCGTCTTCCTAGGCGGGACACTTCTTGGAAAGCACGAAGAACAGGCCCACTGAGTAACCTCCAGGGACACCTTAGTAAAAAACCCCAACGATTGTACTTACTGAGAAATTAGAAAATGTCCCACCTCTTGTGCAGCCACTGGGTTGAGGGGTTGTGTGACTGAGAGGGAAGGAACCATTCTTCAGGTTAGAAAGCTTGGATTTTGAGTCAGTTTGTTGTAGTTGTCTGTTTCCTTTCCAGTTCATTTCCCCCAGCCACTCTCATCTCAGCGGATCTCGACCCCCCATTAATAATGATGCGGACGAGGAAAGCACACGGGTGGTGGGAAGGCGCGCGGGAGGCCTGGAGGAGTTAGTCACACCGCCTGCTTTGGACCCTGTTTCTGAGGGGTGCGGTGGGAGCGGTGAAAGCAACCCAGATGGAATCTGAGGCATTTGGGGGGCTTCATTCCCCATTATTAGGAACTGCCAGGGCCTGATATTGGTCTTCATCCAACCTGCCTTCTCAGAGCATTCGGGCTCCCCGCCCGGAAAAGTTGAGCCACCAGGGAAGCCCTTATATATGTATATATAAATGTATATATAACTGAATATTTACAAAGAGAACATGTCTATGAACTCTCAGATCTTTTGTTCCAATTTATTGCCACTATTTCTATCAAATTGAATCAAGAATTAAGTTTTGTCACCTAGGTTATATGTGTCAAGAAATACCAGAAGCCCCTCTCATGTGCCTCCTAACTACTTTCTTCTTAAGGGTAATCACATTTTGGACTCTGATTATCATCTATTAGCTTTGCACATTTTAAATAACATATAAATAGAATTTTACAATATGTACTCTCATGTCTGGCTACTTTTGTGCAGCACTATGAGGTTCATCCAACAGCACAGTTCAAAAGCATCAATTCTTTGGCACTCAGCTTTCTTCACCGTCCAACTCTCACATCCATACATGAACACTGGAAAAACCATAGCCTTGACTAGACGGACCTTTGTCGGCAAAGTAATGTCTCTGTTTTTTAATATGCTATCTAGGTTGGTCATAGCTTTCCTTCCAAGGAGTAAGCGTCTTTTAATTTCATGGCTGCAATCACCATCTGCTGTGGTGTTGGAGAAGACTCTTGAGAGTCCCTTGGACTGCAAGGAGACCCAAACAGTCCATTCTAAAGGAGATCAGTCCTGGGTGTTCATTGGAAGGACTGATGCTAAAACTGAAAGTCCAATACTTTGGCCACCTCATGCGAAGAGTTGACTCATTGGAAAAGACTCTGATGTGGGAGGGACTGGGGGCAGGAGGAGAAGGGGACGACAGAGGATGAGGTGGCTGGATGGCATCACTGACTCGATGGACATGAGTTTGAGTGAACTCCGGGGGTTTGTGATGGACAGGGAGGCCTGGCGTGCTGTGATTCATGGGGTCACAAAGAGTCGGACATGACTGAGCAACTGAACTGAACTGATGAGGTTCATCCATGTCGTTGCATTCAATGATGTTATTTGTGTTTATATATATATATAGTCATACACATATATAATCATATTGTATTAATATCCCACAATTTATCCATTCTAGTGGTGGATATCGGAGAAGGCAATGGCAAGCCACTCCAGTACTATTGCCTAGAAAATCCCATGGATGGAGGAGCCTGGTAGGCTGCAGTCCATGGGGTCGCTAGGGGTCGGACACGACGGGGCGACTTCACTTTCACTTTTCACTTTCACACATTGGAGAAGGAAATAGCAACCCACTCCAGTGTTCTTGCCTGGAGAATCCCAGGGACGGGGGAACCTGGTGGGCTTCCGTCTATGGGGTCACACAGAGTCGGACACGACTGAAGTGACTCTGCAGCAGCAGCAACAGCAGCGGTGGTGGATATATGACTTATTTTCAGTTTGTGAAAATTGTGAATAGGGCTGTTAGGAACACTTTTGTATATGCTTTTCTGTGGACCTGTACACAGATTTCTATTGAAAACTGTAATTAAGAAATTGACCCCATTTTTTATATTTGCTGATAGCTTTCAAGACCTGTCACTAAGCCAGCCCATAAGAAAGTGCTTACACTCTCTCAGAGGGAAGATCAAACCACGCTAGTCCTGATTCTCACTTAGGAATCTTCACTGCCCTCTCCCTTCCACAGCCTGCCCTCTAACCCTGTAAAAACCAAAGCCCATCACCCTCCCTGCTCTTCCAAGCCATTTTTAGACTTACCTGAGAGCTTCCCCTAGTCTCCCCAGAAGACTTCATTATGTGAAAGATAAATGTTTTCACATCTCCCTGGTACATCTGTAGCATTATCGATCTCGCCATTTGAATCATTTGGGTACGGTGACCATTTCATTTCAGCTGAATGATTGCAAGATAGATGCACACTCATGAGTGGACTTACAGAGTCACAGCAAGTGACTTTACTACACTTTTTTTGGCAAGCAACATATATGATTTCCATATATCTGTAATTACATGTAAGAGAAATGGACAAACTGAAAATGGGGAAAAAATATGACAAACTAGATAAAAAGATAGATGAAAAACAATTATCCATAACCAAACAAATTCGGCTGGTGAATGCAAGACTCTATTTCAACTCTATTTCAATGCTATAGAAATGCTAGTGCCAGCTGGGCTAGTGAAAAAAACTGTTATGTTGATTCAGGTTTTCTTTTGTTTACAGAAAGTTTCTTTTTTTAGTTGAAGTATAATTGACCTACGAATTCTATGTTAGTTCCAGTTGCACAATATGGTGATTTGATATTTCTATTTCAAAATAATTACCATGATAATTCGAGTTACCATACAAAGATATTACAATTTTTTTTTACTGTATTCCTCAGGCTGTACATTTTACCTTCATGACTGATTTATTTTGTAACTGGAATTTTGTGCCTCAATCTCTCTCACCTGTCACTCATCCCTCCACGCCCCTCCCCTCTGGCAACCACAGTCAATCCATGTTGCCCGAAACTGCGGGAACGTGCGTATTCAACACCTCTCTGACCCCTCCCGGGATGGGGACAACCATCCCATAATGGAAGTGAAGAGGTTTATTTACCCAGAAAATGACCTTCGCAAGTTCACTTGCCTTTTTGTGACGGGAAGAAGAGGGTTGCAGAGATTTACGATCATTCTTAGGGGTCTGCCTTTTTCGGGATCGGAAGGAGGCAGGGGGTTGGTACTTCTGTGAGGGGAAGAAGGGTTTGTGATCATTCTTAGGGTTCTGCCTTTTTCGGGATCGGGAGGAGGCAGGGGGGTGGTACTGTAGTACGGAAATCAGAACAGAACTGTAGTACTGAAATCCTCATCCTTTCTTAGGAACAAAGAGGCGTGCAAAATAGGCCCTACTGGGATTCGAACCCAGGATCTCCTGTTTACAAGACAGGCGCTTTAACCAACTAAGCCACAGAGCCAGACAAAGTACAATTTCCGAAAGAAACTTTAAATCAATTTTCTTTCTTACTTTGACAACTATCCAGATCTTTTCCAATCTTATTTATATACAGGTTGTGCCCATTTCAGTGACTGAACAAAGGGCTTGACAATGTGATTACTATGCCTCACAGCGACATAGATGTTAAAATGAGGCCACAGACACCACATCTGAGTCCTGAATTTGAGTAAAAAGATTGTAATACATTATATTTCTATAGCACTTTGGAATTTACCAAAATTTGCCTCTCTGAACATCAAAAGCAACCCCAAATACTGAGCATATTATCATTCCTATTTTATATTCAACTCCAAAAACGTTTAAGGACTTGTTCAAGTTTGCACAGATGGCGAAGAACTGGAGTTAAGACGAACTCATTTTCTGATGCTAATTCATTACCATCAGGGAAGCCCTCTGATGCTAATTCAACCACATTGTCAGTACAGCATTTTCACATGCTGCAGAAAGAAACAACCCCAAGAATCATGGCAGCTTAGAGTAAAATATCCTGCTCCTGCTATTTTTCTACCATGACTCCAGGATGAGGGAGCCATCTCTACCTGAAACATTGATGGTCTCTTGACAAACGAAGAAAAAAAATATGGCAAATCAAGAACTGTTTCTTGGTGCCCAAAAATACCACGTCAATTCTGCTCACATTTCATTATCCAGAGTGAAATAAGTCAAATCTGGTATCTGTGGAGTGGGGCAATACAATCATATCCCAGGAAGAGGCAGTAAATACTTTTGAAAATAATAATTTTTCACAACTACCATCCCATATAGTCTCATTTGTGAAACTCAGAACTTTTTTCTTTTTAAAAATTTATTTGTCCATCTCTTCCTTGTCTGTGTTGAAAATGTTCAGTTTTGTGGCTTTTAAGTTTTTAGTTTGGGAAACACGAGCATCAGTTTGTAAAGATAAGCTGGGCTAATGTGGGCACTGTAAAAATTCAGTCAATATAATCTGTCATTGCTATGTATTTGGGATGGGAGTAGGAGAAAAGATGAAAGATGAAACCACAGTTAGTTAAGAAGAGTAAGAACAAGGTAGTTCTTGACAGCAGCTGTACACCCAGATACACTCTCATCTGAGACTGTGACTGACTACTTTGCATATGGCTAATAGTAAACACTATTAATAGTGAACACTACCACAAAGAAGATAGAACATTTCATCACCCCCCAGGATTCTCTCCGCAATATCTCACTTTTACTACTGTATTCAACTACTGTTGAATAAACATGATACATTTTATCCTGTGAAAGTTTATTTAGGCTTTTTCCCATTGAATTTTTATAAGCATTTGATGGTTTTCCCCCACTTTACCCACTTAAACACTGCATCTAAACATGCACCTGCAAAACAAACTTATCATCAACTTCCAACCAAACCACCCAAAATCAGTTTTACAAATTTAACATCTTACTGACACCCACCCTTGCATTCAAATTCTAATTCTACCCCTTGAATTCACTTCACTGATTAAGTCTGCCATTTCAAAGAAATTATTCCCCATCTTGAAGTCATCCTTTAATTTTAGTAACTTAATAAAATAATAAAAATACATACAATATAAAAGACCAAAATTTTTAATGTTAGAATGAACAGATTTAAAATTACATCCTAATAAATATAACAAATTTGACAGGGAAAATAAGAGACGTATAAAAACCGCACACTTTAGTGTACATATAGGCAATTTATATATAGAATTGCTAATTTAATCAAAACTTTTCACAGTTCCATAATGCCTATACGTATACTTTGAATTAACACATTATAAATCAGTATTTAAAATTTTTAATGTGATAAGTGAGCTTGCTTCTTGCTTGTTAATTTGTCTAATCTAGGTTGGATTGATGACAATGCTACTCTCAAGGGATAATGTATATTTAAACTGTTTCTATGTTTTGTTTTAATAACACTTAAGGTAGAGAACCCAGTCTCACAGAGGTATGTTGAGGGGAACAGAAGAAGAGATTTTAAAGCAATCTCAGCAAGCTCAGGATACTCATTTTTAACTTTTATCCAAAATGAAGCAAGTGACGCTGTATTTTCAAAATTCATTTTCAATCCTTCATCAGTAGCCAGCTTCAACAACTTATCCTGTAGGATTATAGTTAAATTTAAATTATCTTTTGATGAAAGAAATGGATTTTGTATCCATGAATTTCCTATGCGTGGATCTTCTTTTGAAGGAAAGTACAATTCAAAACAATCTAACAAATTTGTAAGATGTTCACTGACAACTTTTCGTAGATGTGCAGTATCAAGATCATTAGCTACTTCATTGATAACTGTTGTTAAATTATGGAACATGTCATAACAATCTGTAGAAACTCTTTTTTTCCAAGCTTTTAACTTTTGTTTTTGTCCTTCAATCTTATCTGCCATCGAAAAACATGTTGCACTCTTTCCTTGCATGCAAACATTAAGATCATTAAAAATACTGAAGATATCAGATAAATAAGCAAGTTTGGCAATCCAATTCACATCTTTGAAGAGTTGGGACCAAACTGGCTTCTTGCTTTGCAGAAATACTAAGAGTTCATTTCGTATTTCAAACAATCTTGATAGAACTTTTCCCCAGGATAACCACCGTATTTCAGCATGCAATAACAGTTGCTTATGATCAGCTTCCATATTATCACACAATAAAGAAAATAATCTTGAATTTAATGCATTAGATTTTACATAATTCACAATTTTTACTATGTCAGTAAGCACACTATTCAGTTCAGCTGATATTTTTTTCATAGCAAGACTTTCTCGATGAATGAAGCAATGTGTTATTTTACATTCTGGTGCAAGTTCTTTAATCTGGGTAATCACTTCAGAATGTTTTCCTGTCATTGAAGCTGCACCATCAGAACACACTCCTACACAAAACTTAAATTCCAAACCACATTTGTTGACAACATAATTCTTCAGAGCTTCATACAGTTCTGAGCTAGTTGTGTTTGTTGGTAAAGAGGCTGAAAAAAAGAATTCTTCCTTTATATCATCATCATGTTCAAACCTCACATATACTAAAAGAATTATCATGTTAGCAATATCTCTGCATTCATCAAGTTGCAATGAAAAATATTTGGCTAGTTTTATTTGTTCTATGAGTTGGTCTTCCATATCATTTGCCAATTCCTGAATACGACGAGCTATGGTGTCATTGGAAAGTGGTACTTGAGCTACCTTCTTTGCTGCAGATTCACCCAACATTTCTAAGCAAACTTCTTTGATGCAGTCCTTCACTAGTGTCTCAGCAATTGTGTATGGTGTTTTAGACTTAGCAACTGGAAGTGCTACTTTATAAGAAGCCCTCAAAGCACTAATGTTTATGTGAGAAACATTGAACACATGCTTTGGTTGGCTTTTCAATTCATTACTCTTTCTTTCAAAGAATTCTTTTGGTTGTGAACTTATTTCTTTATGTTTTGAATATAGATGCCGCTTAAGTTTCGATGGTTTCATCGCTTCATTAGCCAGTACATCGCCACAAATAATACACTGTGGTTTCAGCACTTCACCATCAATTATGGCTATGAAACCAAACTCAATATATGAGGGATCATACTTCCGAGTAAAGCTAGTATGAACTCTTTTGGTTTTCACTCCCTCAAGATGACTTCCATTGTTACCATTTCTTTTGCTACTATTGCCATATTCAGAACAGGTGTGTCTTTTCTTCACAAAAAAGTCCAGTGAAGCTTGCTTTGTCATCTGAAAATTAGAATTAAAAATAAGCAATACAAATTTTATTTTCCTCTTTATTAATAATGTTAAACTAAAAATTAAAAACTAGGCTTGCATCATCAAAAAATCTACAAATAATAAAGGCTGGAAAGATATGGAGAAAAAGGAACCCTTCTTCTACACTGTTGGTAAGAATGTAAATTGGTATAGCCGCTATGGAGAACAGTATGGAAGTGCCTCAAAAAACAAAAAATAGAGTTATTGTATGATCCTGCAAATCCACTCCTGGGCATATATTCAGAGAAAACTATAATTCAAAATGATATATACACCCCAATGTTCATTGCAGCACTATTTACAATAGCCAAGACATGGAGGCAACCTAAAGGTCCACGAACAGATGAATGGATAAAGAAGATGTAGTACATATATACAATGGAACATTACTCAGCCATAAAAAAGAATGAAGTAATGCCATCTGCAGCAACATGTATGGACCTAGAAATTATCATATTCAGTGAAGTAAGCCTGAAAAAGAAAGATAAATAAATGACATTGCTTATAAGTGGAATCTAAACAAAAGATACAAATGAACTTATTTCCAAAACAGAAAGAGACTCACAGACATAGAAACAAACTTATGGTCAGTAACCAAGGGAGAAAGACAGGGGAGGGATAAATTAGGAGATTGGGATTAACATATATATACTACTATATATAAAATAGACAACCAACAAGGTCCTACTGTATAGCATAGGGAATATACTAAATATTTTGTAATGACCTATAAGGGAAAAGGATCTGAAAAAAGAATGTGTGTGTGTGTATATATATATATATATATATACACACAACATGTATATACATATACGTATATATAAATATATAAACTGAATCACTGTGCTGTATACTTGAAACTAACATAAATCAACTATACTTCAATGTTTAAAAGTTTTGCAAAACCAGGCTTGATTAAAAATATAAAATGATTTTAAAATTAAATTATAAAGATAAGTAAATGCTTACATTTTCTCAGTTTTACACACTTTTGGGTTACAGCTGACAAGCTAAACAGCATATCACACATTTTAATGTGAACCTATTGTGCTTGACTAATTTACAAATGCTATCACATGTGATTCACCTTGAGAGCTTAACATCAAAACTGAATATTCTAGGTAATACTGCTGTGTGGTACAGTTGAAAGTTGTTGATAGAGCAAATTCCAAGAGTCCTCATCACAAGAAATTGTTTTCCTTTTTTCGTATCTATATGAGATGATGGACAACTAAATTTATTGCAGTAATCATTTCATAATATATGTAAGTCAAATCATTATACTGTATACCTTAAGCTTCCACAATGCCATGTGTCAATTATATCCTAATAAAATTGGGGAAAAAAAAAAACCTGAATATTCTATTTGAAAAGATGAGTTCATTAATCATGTGCTTGGTATCAGCAATGTCATATTGTTGTAATTTCCAAGTACTCTCAATATGTGTACTTACCTCATTATGAACTAGTATGACAGTTTGCAGACCAGCACTGGTCTGAAGAACAAACTCTGAATACCACTGGCCCAAATCATGTGTAACTTTCATATTTCAAAACACTAACTTGAACACATATTAGCTCTACTTTATAAAACCTAATGATTGAAAAATCTCTTTGGTCTTATTTCACACTCTGCATTTTAATCCTAAAACCAAAATTTCTCAACACAAACTCATGTTTCCCAACCAAATTTATCATTCCCTGCCCTTCCTAAATATTTCTTCACTTGACCTGAGATGCCCTTTCTTAGCTTACCTCTCCACCCAAACTTACATATAACTAAAACAATGTAACAGTAAGTTCATCTGTTCCCAAATTTATCCTTCTGTAGAAACATACCACAAGGCATACCATTTGTCCCCTGGATCCTAGCTTTCTCATCCCCCCTCAGAAATGCTTGACATCAGAAACAAGAGATATTACTGCTGCTCACTCCAGAACAATAAACAAAGCAGTATCCAAGGTTATAACTTCCAACTTGAAAAATCAGTGGAGGGAGGATGTTAAAAGTAATTGACCTTTTTTGGAGAAAATATATCCAAGATGGCCATCATTGTGCTTTAGTGTGCCATGTCAAAACTTTCTCACTCATCATGATCACAGTAAAGTAGAAAGAGGCCTTGCTTTGATCTACAGCAAATTCTTTGATCTACACTCAAATTCTTACCCAATCTCCTACTTTGTCTGATGAAAACAGTGTCTCCGATGGCTTTAACATTTTGAAAGGTTGAACAGTCAAACTTTTTGGAACCTCATCATGTTTCCTTTTCATTGTAGTGCTCTGGTAGCAAAGATTGCAAGTTATTTTATTACAATAACCCTCAGTCTCAAGTTGAGAGGGCACTCCACAGATTGGATGGATGTTTCTACAACAAGATTCACAACTGTTAGCACCTATGCATTCTTTTCCACAACCCACACATGATAAAAAATTCAGTCTGCTTTCAGGAACAGTTTTTTGGGTTACCTTAGGAGTAATAGAAAGAATCTCTTCAATATCACTACTATCTGTTCCAATCTCAATGTTTTCTTCATATTGGGCTCTTAGAGTATTTTCTGATTCTTTATCAGCCTGTTCCAATTCATTTTCTGTGTTCAGGCTGGCAACAAGTTCTTCAGTTGACTGAGAATGAGAGAGACCCAGTTTAGCTTCAGAGCTAAATGCACCCTCACATACAGTCTGCTGCATGCCTCTGTGATGGGGTTGATTTTGGGTCATTTGAATAAACCACAAAAATTCAGCCCAGTGTGATGAATTGTTAGTTTGCATCCAGGAGATAATCCGATTTTGGATATCCTCATTAACTTGATTTATAGAACTTAGGCTTTGGCAGGGCTGAGGATTCCCATGAACAATTTTAAGTTCTGGCCAAATATTACTAAGTTCACTGACAATCTGGCTTGAAAATTCCCTCCCACTGTCAGACTGTAGAACACTGGGTGCTCCAATAATTGTAAAAATATCTAAAAGAGCATGTGCAACCTCTTTAGGCCTTTTAGATTTTAATGACCGCAAAAAACTCAAGTTTGTACGAAAGTCTTGATAATGCATAATAAATTTATACTCTCCATCAGGATTCAATTGCATGTCTATAAGATCCACTTGGCATCTTGAGTTAACTTCCTTAATTGGCTTTGATGTTAGAGCTTTCTTGAGTTTTGAATTTTTCTGTTGGCATGGTTTGCAAAGTGTCAAGTATAGCATTATAACTTCTTTTGTGATGTTCTTGTATTTTGCTTGTAACTCTTTTTCCATGCGGGTACGTCCACCATGTCCAATGCTGAGATGTGTATCATGCAATATGTCAAATAAGTCCTCACTGTGTAAATAATACCGTATTTTATCTGTTTCCCCATTTATAGCCTCAATGAGCTTCTCATGACCTTGTACAATGATCACATCAAATCTAGCCAAGCGCCGGTAGTCAATTGATTCTTTTTTTTCCTTAGCCTTAGCCTCTTTCACTTCCCTGATTAATTGACAGTACTTTGCTTTAGAAAATATCTTGGTGTTATTACTCTTGTTTTCCAGTAACACTGCTAAGCTTCTGAAGAACTTTTCTCTCATGTTTTCTGGTTCGATTTCTGCTTCATTAGTATCTAAACTACTAAAGTTATCATCACCCATGCTTTGAGACATCATGGAAAGCCACAAAAATGATCCTAAAATATAAATGAAAAACAAATTAGAATATTTGGGAATATAATCTAAATACCATATTGCCCAAATAACCACTAGAACTTGGAGTAGAAGTAGATATGAACAGACAAGAGGAGCAGCACAATTTTGATCGAAAAGTCTAACCTTTGGAGGAATAAAGAGAGGTAGCCAGGAACAAAAAGTTCTGATAAAGAGTAGAAAGCCAGGTTATGACTTTCCAGAGCAGTATCCAGGGTTAACCTTAAAGCACTGTTTTATGTAAAACAGAAAACAAGTTGATGCTATTATTTTTTCATTTATTTATTAATTACACAAAAACTATATTTTGGCTAGAGAAGTCTCAGAAATACAGTAATAGTTTTTTTATAGAATGATAGTTTCTTAATTAATTAATTTACTTATTTTGGCTGCATCCAGGTCTTAGTTACAGCATGCAGGGGGCATCTTTTGTTGCAGCACCCCAACTCTCTGGCTATGTCACAAAGCTCTGGAGTCCACAGGTTCAGCAGTTCCTCCTTGGCACAAAGGATCTTAGTTCCTTGACCTCCACTGCAAGGGGACTGGACCACCAGGGAATGGATGCTTAACTACTGAACCATCAAGGAAGTCCTAATAGGTGTTTTTGTCTTTTTTTTAAGTCTCAGGCTATACCACATTTTGTTTTATTCAGTCATGTTAGCTGGTATAGAAATATCTGGGGCTTAAGTTTAAAGATCATATATTTACATCAGCTCCCTTTTGGTGCTTGTAAAGCTATAAACCCAATATAAATACCTTTACTACTGATTTTGATAAAGAAAGAACAGCAGATGAACCTGAAGGAGTGAAAAACTTCTGGCTTAATATAACATATTAAAATAAATGTTTAGACTATTCATAATAATAGAAACATTTAAATAAATCAAATTTGGCTAGTCTTAAGGAAGCTATTTTGAAAAAAATAAAAAAGAAAAATTTGGAATTACCATATAACCTCAAAAGTCTTCTAGATGTTTGGAAAAAATACTTTTTCTCAAGTTGTTTGATAATTTGCATACCAAATATTGAACTGGTAAATTGAAATAATTCTCAAATGTTCATAATTTCCAAGCTTCAAAACTGTGTGTTTTGGCCTCATTTAACTCTCAATTGTTCCAACAAGATCTCCTTGATCATTTAAGCTTACAGTGAGTTCTCCTTTCTTGAAGTTATAATTTATCAATAACATAAACTAGCACTTAGTACTTTCTTCTTTCACTATTTCATATGTACAGCTGACAAGACTATAAGTTTCTAAAGAAGCAGGGATCACTTTTCCTTCTAGTATTTCTTCTACTATCTAACATTTTACTACAAAGAAAAGTGTTGGATAGGGAGTTGCCTGGTGGTCCAGTGATTCAGACTTGGTGCTTTCACTGGTGAGGCCTGGGTTCAATCTCTGGTCAGGCAACTAAGATTCTGCAAGTCAAGACTTGGGGTACAGTGAAAAAAAAAAAGTGTTGGATAAAAATTTGTTAATTAGCTTTATAATGAAGATGACAACACTCCTGAAAAGTGCTATTTCAAAATGTGACTGAAAAGACCATTATATAGATAGCATTTCTTTCCACACTGATACATTTTGCATCATGCTATGGAGCCATGAATATAAAGGAAAGTAAACAAGGATAAACCAAGGGGAAGAAAGAAATATAAGGCAATATAAATGAGAACCAAGAGAATATGAGCTTCAGAAATTAGTACAATCAATATTAGTAGGTCTATAATAAGCAGAAAATATGGAGCTGCTAGGGATATAAGAAAAGAAAAAGTAATATCAATTATACTTAGGCCTTTTGGAAAAGACAGGTGCTCCAGAACCAAGCCAGCCTGCACCACTGCCTCTACCACATATTACACTGTTAATTGTCCTTAGATCTCTAGTGGACATGGACTTCAGAAATTCCATTTTCTTCGGTAGGATTTCTAAGTAATATTTCCAATCTTAAATAGCCATATGTAATAAGAATTGGGGAGCAGAGGCTATAGAAATGGGACCCATAGCTATACTGACAAGTGATCTATATTTATATACAGAGGCATCTCTGATTTATCTGTCCACAGGTACTTAATTCCATTGCAAGTTATCCATGGAAAATGCTGTGTTCAATTATTTTTTACATTATTGTCTGATTGCTTAAGTCAAGTTTATTAATAGCATTACACTACACTGGTTGACTGTTCCTTCAGCTATATTCAGTAGAAGCTTCAATGGAATAAAGTTTGATAACCTTTCAATGAATGGGCCCTTCCCTCTCCAAATCTCATCCTCTTTCCAAAGACTAAATTATCTTCACCATTATCTTGAAGTAGGTGTGACTCTGGAGATTCACATTCCATTCTGTCTTCTATAGACTGGAGATGGGTACCTAAGGACTCCTTTGCAGTATCCAGAAGAGTCTTTTCTTCCATAGGAACTTCTTGCTCATATGTGCCCTGTGGGACCTGGGGATAAATAGGTACATTTGGAAATAAATATAATGTTAATAATATCACTGCATCAGTTCAGTTCAGTTCAGTTCATTTCAGTCGCTCAGTTGTGTCCAACTCTCTGCGACCCCATGAATCACAGCACGCCAGGCCTCCCTGTCCATCACCAACTCCCGGAGTACACTCAAATCACTGCATAAGCCATAGCTAAACCTTAAAACATTTTTCTACTGAAATGAAACGGATGTAAGAAGAAAAAGTCTTCACTGAATTCTTAAGAGGAGTGCTAGATAGAGTAAGAAGAGAAATAAAAAATGCTAGAACAAATAAGGTCAGAGCCATACAACAGAAATTGGACAGGAGTTGATATGCACAACTATGATTTTGTTTTGGGGACTAATAATGGAAGCACATTAAAGGAATATTCCCTAAACTGTGATAACTGGGAGAAAATTGTAAATGAGTTTCAGTAGGAGCAATTTAAAGTAAATATTTCGGGTGAAATTATCTAATAATGACTAATGAACTATTTAACCCAGGAAGAAATCAGACAGTTGTTTTAGACCAAATGTGGAAAACATTAGCCTGCTGTGTTATGGATGGATGGAGGGAAAAAAGCCAAAGTGGGTAACTGTGTTGGGTGAAAAGAAAATATTATCTTCGCCTTACACCAATCATCTAGTACTTGTGTCATAATTAAATTCACCCTATTGTCTCCAAAATATACAGCTGATCCTTGGACAATATGGCTTGACCTTTAGGGGGTCTATCTACAAAGGAATTTTTTTCCAATAGCAAATACTACAGTACTACACAATCCTTGGTTGGTTGAATCTGCACATGCAGGAGCAGATCTGGAAGAACTGTGTATAGGGATGCAGGTCAAGAAGCAACAGTTAGAACCAGACATGGAACAACAGACTGGTTCAAAATTGGGAGAGAAGCAACTCAAGGTTGTATACTGTCACCTTACTTATTTAACTTATATGCAGAGTACATCATGGAAATCCTGGACTGGATGAATCACAAGCTGGAATCAAGATTGCCAGGAGAAATATTAACAACTTCAGATATCCAGATGATACTACTCTAATGGCAGAAAGCAAAGAGGAACTAAAAAGCCTCTTGATGAGGTTGAAAGAGGAGAGTGAAAGTTATTGCCACTGACTTTAAATAAACACTGTCTTTAGTATAAAAGCATGTTTGAAAATCCTTTGGTAGTCCAGTGGTTAGGACTCAGCACTTTGACTGCAGTGGTCTGGATGTGATTCCTGGTTGAGGAATTAGGAGCCAAGATAGTAGATAGATAAACACACACACACACATATAAACATATTTACCTCCAAGTTATCTATATGGCACTGTTTGTTACACTGGTATTTGCTTACTATATTCTTGGGAAACCAGAAGTAAGAACCTATTTAAAGCTCTAATATTATCCCTCCTTCAGCCTTTATATAAGTTGATTTATTAAGTCTTTGTAAAATATAATTCTGTAAATCAGTTGTCATACCATTCAATAGGTATGTCTATCTGGACTGTGTTACAGTCTAATATCTGATTGTGCTAAGTCTAGAAATGATTCAGTGGACAATAAGAAAAGCTTGTAATAATCCAGGAAAGTGCTTAACAGCCAACTGTTTGGCACAGTTTGTTATCAGTAATCTAGATTGTTTCTGTCTGTCCTTTCAATCGTTTTAATGTTATTATTTGTGTTATCAGCTTACTATAGCTTTTTCTTTAAATAATGTCTTTGCCTATAATTTACCAGATGAAGTCTAAAGCTTCAGTGCCATTCATCAAAAGAAAAAAAAAAGTAATAAAACTTGTGTTACAGTGTGTTGTACTATTTTAGTTTAGGAGAGTTTTCATTGACTTATAGATCTTTTCCTCACTTCTACAAATGGATCTTTGTTAGTCATGTAAGCAACAGGTACACTGGGAGAGAGATGTGTTAGGTAGATTCTATTCTATTCTATTCTAATGAAAATAGGTCCATTAATGAAAATAAGTATTCAACAGTCAATAACTTCCCAAGGCTGTCTTAAGAGAATAGCAGCCTCTGGGACTAATCACATCTCCATGATTAATTCTAAAACTGAGGAAGAATAAAAGTTAAAAGGAGGGGAGGAACTGTTACCTCCTAAGAACCAGAATTCTGATTTATAGTTATTTAATATACCTTAATGGAGAAGGAAATGGCAACCCACTCCAATACTCTTGCCTGGAAAATTCCATAGACAGAGGAGCCTGGTAGGCTGCAGTCCATGGGGTCACTAAGCGTCAGACACGACTGAGCGACTTCACTTTCACTTTTCACTTTCATGCATTGGAGAAGGAAATGGCAACCCACTTCAGTGTTCTTGCCTGGAGAATCCCAGGGATGGGGGAGCCTGGTGGGCTACTGTCTATAGGGTCACACAGAGTCGGACACGACTGAAGCAACTTAGCAGCAGCATCAATATACCTTAAAGTGAAAAGAACACAAATAACTCTACAATTGGAGGCTTTGAGTATGGCACCTGATTCCAGTTCCATAAGTGTGCCACTTACAGTGGAAGTAGCTTGGCCATTTCACATCCCTGCTAAAACCACTCTCCTGCAAATAGCCCTATAGAAGCCATATTGCACTCAAATAGAACATTTCAATAGTATGCCTTGCCAAATATTCTTAACTTGGTTAATTTTTTAAATTTCCCTCACTGGGCCTTGGTTTTACAAAAATAATTTCCCATTCACATGACATTTGAATCTAAAAATATGCATATAATCAAGCACCCTAGCCTATCATGCAGGAGACATCAAATGAGAAATAAATATTTTTCTTAATACGATTTTTATGGTATTATAAACTTAGAAAAAGGTGCATAACTCATAAATGTAGAGCTCAATGACATCACAAAGTGAAATACTCATTTAAAAAAAATAGAACTTTACCAGGATCTCAGAAAGCTACTTGTGTCCGACCCTCTTCACTCAGTGTATCTACTACTCTGACATCTATCATCAAAGATTCATTTTGCTTTTTGGTCTTTACAGAAACAGAATCATACAATATATACATATTTTTGTCTGGGTTCTTTTGCTCAACATTATATTCCTGAAATTCATCCACACTGTTGAATGTAGCACTTGCTCATTCATTTCATTATTGTATAGTCTTCAGTTATATAAAGACACCATGATATATTCATCCATTACAACTTTTAATGGACATCTGTGTTGTTTAGAGTTCTTGGCAATTATAATAATGCTGCTATGAATATTATTTTGCATGTCTTTGAATGTGTTTCTGTAAGATATATACCTTGTAGTAGGTTTGCTGGATCATGGAGTATGGTTACATTCGGTAGATATTTCCAAAACGGTCATAACAACTTATTCCTATCAGTAGTACACAGGCATTCTACTACCTCAATATCCTTACTCAAATTTGGTCACATCAGCAGTGGTTACCAATTTTGTTTCAATTTGCATTTTTCTGGTCACTGTGTGTATGCGTGCTAAGTCACTTTAGTCATGTCTGACTCTTTGCAACCCCATGGACTATAGCCCACCAGGCTCCTCTGTCCGTGGAATTCTCCAGGCAAGAATACGGGAGTGGGTTGCCATTTCTTCCTCCAGGGGATCTTCCCAACCCAGGGATCGAATCCACGTCTCTTGCGTCTCCCACATTGGCAGATGGTTCTTTATCACTGTGAAAATTTGGGTCCATGGATATTGAGCCCAAACTGCACATAAACCAAAAAATTCCAAAAGGAAACAGTCAATGACATCTGAATGAAAGCCAAGATGTATTATAACATTATGATGGGATTTAAGGAATTTATGTGTCATGTTCCTTTCCCCCAAGCTGGACACCATGTTATAAACTTGCTTCCTCTTCTTAGACAGAACAAAGTATATAAGAAACCAATTTTCTTCTAAAACAAAAATTCATAAATGGTTGAGCCATTTCCCTGTGGTAAGTTGTTCCCTTCTCTGGTCTTAAGAATAAAAGATCTTATGTAGATTTCTTTATATTGTATAATAGCATGCATCTCAGTTTGCCTAAATCTTTCCATATCTGAGGTAAAGGAGGTACTGGAGGGAAAGATATAAGTCATCTGGGAGACAGGGAAACCTATTTATAATTAAACAATCTTATCAACTCTGTAAAGTTGGTACAAGCACAACCAGAACAACTAAGACATGAAAGGAAATATAGATAATGCTTATTGTGATACATTTATCACTGACTCCTCCTCCTCCACAACCACGTACCCACACACATCTAGCTTCTTGATTCCTCTGCATTTCCATTTGAGAGACTAGTCCAAGGCAGGTGTGCCTGGTCTTGGAAGGAATGGGAGGAATTCCATTCAGCCTTTACCACAGAAGTGTAAAGGGTGCCTTTGGATGGCAAAAACAAATTACAAAGGTGAAATTACCTCAAACTGGTTATGACAGTCATTTGCCTTTCACTATATAATTCCTAGATTTTGTTGTTTTTTAAATTTCTAATAAGAAATCTTGGTCATAAAATAGTGGAGTAAATATGGCTGTATTCATTAGAAATGCATGCATGTCTCAATTAATTGTAACACCCAACTTACAGTGGCTTAAACAAATTGGGGTTTATTTTTGTCATATGCTAAGAAATCCAGAGGAGGGCAGTTGCTGTCACTGATTCACATACCTAACAGTCGTCAGGGACCAGAGCTATCTTCATTCATAACATATTGGAGGTTGTCCTAACATTTGTCATTACGTCATCGTCACAAGATAGCTACCAAAGCTCCAGATATCACATTCGTGTTCAAGACAGGAAGTGGGAAAAGGCAGAACTAAACACATCTGTGCCATTTTATAAGGAAAATATAAGCTTCCCCAGAAACTCCTAGAAAATATACTTATTTCTCTTTGGCCAGAACCATACTGCATGGCCAACTCTAGTACAAGGAAAGCTGAAAAGCATTTAATTAGGTATATAGCCAACAGTTAGGTAGATAGCTTCCCCAGTGGCTCAGTGGTAAAGAAACCATCTGCCAATGCAGGCAGGAGACATGGGGAAGATCCCCTGGAATAGGAAACGGCATCCCAGTCCAGTATTCTTGCTTGGAGCCTGGAGAATCCCATAGACAGATGAGCCTGTCTGGCTACAGTCCATGGGGTTCCAAAGAGTTAGACGCAACTGAGTACCAAGACTACATCTGAGCCTCTACTTTCCCTAAGGGAGCCTGGGTAGCTCAGTCGGTAGAGCATCAGACTTTTAATCTGAGGGTCCAGGGTTCAAGTCCCTGTTCAGGCGTTGCTCTAGAGTCTTTTGATTAGCTCAGTTGCTAGAGCATCAGACTTTTAATCTCAGAGTCCAGGGTTCAAATCCCTGTTCAGGTTTGAAAGTGAAAGTCCTTCAGTCCCGTCCAACTCTTTGCAACCCCATGGACTGTATACAGTCCTGAATTCTCCAGGTTAGAATATTGGAGTGTGTAGCCCTTCCCTTTGGGCATAGACTTAGACTCCTCAGTGGCTCAATGGTAAAGAATCTCCTGCAGGTTTGATCCCTGGGTCCGGAAGATGCCCTGGAGAAGAGAATGGCAATCCACTTCAGTATTCTTGCCTGGAGAATCCCAAGGACAGAAGAGCCTGGTGGGCTACAGTCCCTAGGATCACAAAGAGTTGGACACAACTAGAGAAACTTAGTGTAGCCAACATTAAGTATTTTTTATGGAAGAAAGAAGGGGTGTACAATAGATACTGGATTGGCAGTTAAAAGCATTTGCAACAATGGCACTTTCCCCTTCCTTCAGAAATCACACAGAAGCAAAACAAAAATAGAGAGAAAAACATAAATGCAATTATATCCAATATAATCAGAGCATAACCCTAAACATTACCCAGTATTGACCAAAGACAAAGTCCTACCAGAAGAGGAAAATTTTAAAGTAACAGGTACTGTTAAGGGGGAAAAAAAAACAATACTGTTTATTTGAAACAGAAAAGGTGTGATGGCTAGAAGAAAGAGACTGCCTGTATAGGAATCTATGCAATAAAATACGAACTCATGAAGCAACATGCTTTCTGTAAAAGTACACAAAAACTAACAGGATTTATGGGGAAAATAAAGGGGTAGGGTAGATTATTTAAATTCTACACAGCTTTGTCAAGAGACGTTAATAAAACTACAGGAATTCCAGTAAAATTACAAATATAGACAAAAAGATAAAAATATTAAGTATTTTTTAAATATTAAGTATTCTAAGGAAATTTTTTTTTTTACCTTAGAAAAGTGATGGTATCTTGTTAGAGGTATAAGGAAAGGGTGAGGCAAGGGTCGAGGGATATCATCATCAGAAGTTCAGATGGACAAGCATTTGCACACTTTCCAAGAAATGTAGTGAAACTACAAAATATATAATGACAGTTCTGGCTCATCATCTTGTTTTTATTTTTTGACACTGGCTTATAAAAAGAGATTTAGTTTTTCCTGCTTAAATATTTTCCTTCTTTCATAAAGAACCTATTTCATGGTTCCAAATAGGACTTTATGGCATGAAGTGAAATCCTGCTGTATTCTACATTGTAGTCAAGTTATCGTCTACCTACTGCAACTACTTCTCTATCATACTTAGAGCAGAAGATAACTGAGAAGTAAAAAGCTCTTATGGGGTAGATTGTTGAACTGTATCATCTTACAGACTTCCATTTGAGGCTTAGCACCTAACTGTTGGAGCTCTTGTATACAGCCTCTGAATGAGACTGCAGCAGTTCCTCAATATCTCTACTCAGCTTTTTCAAATCCAACCTCCTCTGCAAGAGCAGTAGAACTTGCTTTGATTTAGCAGAGCTCTTGTGAAGGTTCGAAGCCTTTAGAATCATAAATTAAATCAGGGAGAAAAATATTTTCTCTTTTTTTTGGCTGTGTCAAGTCTTAATTGTGGCACTTATGCTCTCTGTTGCAGCATGATGGCTTCTCTCTAGTTGTGGCGTGCCAGCTCCAGAGCGCGTGGGCTCTGCAGTTTGCTGAAAGTGAGTTCTCTAGTTGAGGCCCACAGACTTTGCTGCCCCATGCATGTGGGATCCTAGTTCCCTGACCAGGGATCAAACCAATGTCCCCTTCATTGGAAGGTGGTTTCCTCAACCAATGGACCACCAGGGAAGTCCCAATCAGGGAGAATCATACCATTACCCCATGCAGGTAGGCTTTTGTGACATCATCTCAAGCCTCTATAATAATAGCAATTGCAAGTTTAATGCTTTATCAATTCCAGAATTCAAAAACTGTGTGCATCATCACCTGGTGTAGATGCAATAAACACCTTGAATGTTATCCTTAAATAATAAGCTTTGATGACTGTGATCACACCCTGATTAGAGGGCTGAAGAAAAGTAGTTGTATTAGGAGGTAAAAAGAGAACTTTAATAGTTGAAGAAAGTTCATCAACTGTTGGAGGATGGCTTAGTGTATTACTGAGAATTACAAGAATTTTGAAAGAAAAGTTGTTTGTTCCTCTTGCAATATTTTAAAAAATCATCTACAAAACATCACCTAGAAGATAAGTAAATATCTGCCCTGTCATCCAACGTTTCTTGTAGACTTATAGTAGATACTCAGACTAATCTTTACAATTCTTTTTAAAGCTTGTAGGCTGGCAGAATAATAAATTGCACAGGCTTTATATTTAAATTCCTACTGGCATTCACACCCAGCATCACCATCTTAAATACTGGACCTTCTGTTTCCCCCTTCAAGATACAGGCCCTTGAGACCACTGGCTCCAACAGAGAGTGGTTTCATCAAAGTTAAAAACCTGATCTAGGTTATATACTTCTTTGTCAATCAAATTTCTTAACACTGGGGAATATATCTTTTCAGCTTCTCTGCACTCACAGCTTCAACAGAGAGCTAAATATTGTGGAAATCATAGTAGTTCTTGAAGCCACAAAACCAGCCACTATTTGCACTAAATGAAGGCACTTCTGCAATTTCTTCTTAAGGTCATATATATTGCTAATGTCTTCTCTTTAATTTTAAGAAAGGCTACTTCTCATTGCTTCTTTCTTTGGTATCAAATTCAAACAAATGTTCCATTTTTTCCATTTCCTTATGCCTTGTTCTAACAAATTTTGTAGCAATTGCAGCTGTTCCAGCTAGATAACTTTCTTTTATTTTCCCAGCATTGTCTCTAATTGTTTGTAAAGTTGACTCTTATATTTCAGTTGCATGTTTTTTCATTTCTTTCAAAACATTTTATAATTTTGAGCTTTCCCTTAATTGTTAACTCTTTTCCTTCATGCTCACTAGCAGAAATTTTATCACCAGCACGCTTCTGTGGCACTTGCAAACCCCCCTTGCTTGCTCATTTTCTGCAACACAAAAAAGTTTAGCAAAAATTGCACCAAAATGGGAGGAACTATGCACATAAGCACTTCTAAAACAGAGACTGAAGCCAAGAGGAAGGATGTGGAGGTGAATGGGCAGTATGTACAGTACTGTATGTCTTCACAACTTGCTGTACTTGGCTATAGTCATATACTTTGCATTCAGCTGCTCTTGCCTAGAAAATCCCATGGATGGAGGAGCCTGGTAGGCTGCAGTCCATGGGGTCGCTAAGGGTCGGACACGACTGAGCGACTTCACTTTCACTTTTCACTTTCACACATTGGAGAAGGAAATGGCAACCCACTCCAGTGTTCTTGCCTGGAGAATCCCAGGGAAGGGGGAGACTGGTGGGCTTCCGTCTGTGGGGTCACACAGAGTCGGACACAACTGAAGTGACTTAGCAGCAGCAGCAGCAGCTCTTACTTAGGTGGCCCAAAACATCAACTTTCAGGGAAGACTCATACATGAGCTGACACAATTTCAGCATTACATTGACTTATTTCCCTATTTATCAGTCTCATATGAAAGATTCTGCATTCCAGAAAAACATGTTAACAGATCAAAAAACATTAAAACGTTTTATAATACATAAAATGTTCATATTTAAAAAAGAGTTCAGATAAATGTGTGGATAGTATCTTACAGAAATGGGAATGTTTGGCAATAACCATAATATTCCAAAGTTACTGTCATAAAAAGCAAATATATGCTTTTAAAAATAACCTCTAGTGTGTTGGACCTCACATACAAACAACTGCAAGTACTGAAAAGTATCAAGAAAATGATGCAATTAATCTCTTCATTGTACAGATGAAGTCACCAAAGTCCAGAGAATGTGTGTACCTGAGGTTACACAGCTAATTAGTGACAGAGCCAATTATAGAATCCAGATCTTATGATTCACCATTTCCTGAAATTTCCATTAAATGAGGCTACTTCTTTGTTTCTCCTGGAAGGTATTCTTTATATTCTTACACTGATTTGCTTCCATATATGGTCAAAGTAGTGGGCATCACAAGAAGAGATAGCTACTTTTATCTCACAGTCACTAAATAAAATATACTTTCTATTCACAATACTTTGGCCACCTCATGCAACGAGTTGATTCACTGGAAAAGACTCTGATGCTGGGAAGGATTGGGGGCGGGAGGAGAAGGGGACGACAGAGAATGAGATGGCTGGATGGCATCACTGACTCGATGGACATGAGTTTGAGTGAACTCCAGGAGTTGGTGATGGACAGGGAAGCCTGACGTGCTCTGAGTCGGACACAACTGAGAGACTGAACTGAACTGAACTGATTCACAAGCACTAGACCAAGGTTTCCCATTTGGTTTCCCATTTCCTTATTAGAATCAGCTACCACCAACATAAAAATTGGTATCCCAGAAGCATGAATCTATTCATCTACACCAGTGATCAAATGATAATGCCCAGAATCCAAATTTGCAGCAGTCAGTGTGAAGTGAATTTCACTCATTCCACCTTGGACCCACAGCACTCAAATTCTCCACAAAAGATGGCACCTCCAATTTCTCACCTGCTGTCTAGGTTCATCAAGCTCCCTCTCCAAATCCTCCAGCACAGTCACCACCTCCTCGCCACTCTCAGGATGATGCTCCCGCACCCAAGCCTGGAGCTCCTCGGGCAGGATGGTCAGGAGTTGTTCCAGCACCAACAATTCCAGGATCTGCTCCTTGGTGAGCGTCTCTGGGCTCAACCACAGACGGCAAAGTTCCCTGAGTTGGCTCAGAGCCTCCCTGGGTCCGGGAGTCTCCTGATAGCAGAACTGCCGGAAACGTTGACGAGAGAGTTCCCTGCTATAAGACAAATTCTTTTGTAGGAAGGATGCCTGATCCCAAATAGGGTCTTCTTCTTTAACCTTTATTTTGATAATCTCCCCTTGTTCCTCTGAACCCTGCCCAGCCAAGGCTGGGATGGCCCCGGGGGCTGCTGCCATCCTTAGCTTGGCCTTGCTCCAACAAGGATCTAAGAAGATGCGTGATTTTACTTAAGGTCCCCACCCAGTCTTTGGTCAGGAAAGCTTTTTTTTAAAAAAAAAAAAGCCTGTTGACACAAACAAACTACAGACGCAGCTAAAATTTTTTTTTTGTTTCGGTGAAAACAGGGCAGTTACTTGAGCAATTCCATTGAAGTGAAGCCATTCTCTGACAAGACCGGAAATTGTGAGTTCAGAACTATTCACTAAAGCTCCAGGAACACAAATTGAGCGGCAGCTTGCTTGCGAGACAGAAAACTGAGGAAACTCTGGCCCTAAAGCCTGGGTCTACTATTCCCAACAAGAAAACCACACAGGTCTCTCTGAAACCAGCGCTCCGAGGCCCAGGCCCGGGATGGGGGCAGAGGGAGAGGGGCTCTTTCCACACCGCTGGCCGTCAGCGGGGAAGGCCCGACTGTCGCCGCGAAGACGTCCTCTCCCCTCCGCCACTTCCCCCTCAAAGGAGCTCCGACCCTCTCGAGCCAAGCCAGAGAAGTGGGCAACAGGCGACACTCCCGGGCGAGGCGGTGGCTCGTCTCACACACCCGCCTCAGTCCCCAGCTGGTTGTAGCCAGGCCCCGGGAGCTGCGCTCACTTCCGGTCCGCTCTAGGATTCCAGGTGGTGCAATCAGCTCGGTGGTCGTGGTAAATCCGAGCAGTGAACACGAGGTCACAAGTGCTCTGTAAATTGTACAGAGACTTAACTCCCGAGTTACCCAGTTACCGGTGAAGGGTTTCACTGTGTGAGTAGAGCTAATGAGGGGGCTGCACTGGGTTTTCTTGTCACGGTGATAATCTGTCGGGGCCACTGTCTTCTTTCCCAGTAGCCATAATTTAGACTCGAAAAGGAAATGTAAAATCTATCTCCTTCTTTCCCTTTTATAGATGCGGGAATAAATCAAGATCCATATAGTGAGCTTACCCCCTAATGATAGCAGTAGCTGTTCATGCTACTTCTGGCTCTGTGAGCCATGCTGTTAACAATAAAGGAAAACTGGCCCCAGAAAACTAACAAGGAAAATCTGGACGTGTTTTCAGAGTCTAAGAAGTCGCTAGAGTTGGGCGACCAGAACATTCATACCTGGTTCAAGCTCCTACAGACAGTGTGTTCTGCCAGGCAAGGTATTCAAAGAATATGGATGTAGGTGAACAAAGAGAAAACTCTGTTTCAAGAGGAAGAGGCTGAGGCACCGGTAGATTCTGCTGGAGTAGGTCTAAAAGCCCAGGAATCATCGAAAGTGCCTGCCTAATTCCTCTTCCTTCTCCCCACCCAGTCTGCCCCCCACGGCCTTGTGAAGAGCACTCAATAAATAATAGATGCCTGAGAAATATTTGTTGAATTGCTGAATGTCTTCCTTTTCCCATTCTTTTTCGTTCTACTTTGATCTCTATTAGTTACTCACATTTTGGCATTTCTGATTCAAGAGACTTTTAAGAATCAGAACGTTTCTTTTGGAGATCTCGAAATCAAAACTTCTTACCTTTGAGATCTGTATCTGTAAATGTCCTGAGTGAGTCGCTAAAGTCGACGAAATTGTATATAAATATATTTTGTCCATGTGCCCAAGTCATCAGAACCTCAAAAGGACTAAGATGGATCTCCCCATCTCAGCTTCTCATTTTCCTAGTCACTATTAACATGTTGCATTTATCTTTTGTGGTTTCTCCCTAACTGTTAATCCCTTGCAGTCAGGGGTTCTGTCTTCTACTCTTTCATTTTCTGCATGCTCTGATCACCACCATACTGAGCACAGCAGGCAATCAGCAAGGAGTAAACACAACTTCTAAGTCCTCTACGGGAGGGCATTAAATTTTGGGGGTACATTTTTCGCTTTTAATTACTGAAGTAATTATATCTCACAAAAGGGAACAGGACAAAATCTTAACCTATTAAAAATGAGTATATAAATTCACAAACTATGACAAAAATTGAGTCATACTATATATTACATTTCAGCAAATTGCTGAGTTTTGCTTACTAGTCTTAGACTAAATCTCTCCAGAAACTGCTAAGCCAACGTGTGTACCTATATCAATCCCATTCTTTTTAGTATATTATTTCTACTGAATGGATAGGCATATTTTCAAGTTTCTGATACTAAAATATATTCCAGTGAGCATCTTTAGATATATTTTTAACTTTTAATATTTTTATTTCTGTAGAATGGCTTTTTTAAAGAAAAATTGCTGAGTAGATTATTCTTATCAGTTCAGTCGCTCAGTCATGTCCGACTCTTTGCGACCCCATGAATCACAGCACGCCAGGCCTCCCTGTCCAACACCAACTCCCAGAGTTCACTCAAACTCACCTCCATCGAGTTGGTGATACCATCCAGCCATCTCATTCTCTGTTGTCCCCGTCTCCTCCCGCCCCCAATCCCTCCCAGCATCAGAGTCTTTTCCAGTGAGTCAACTCATCGCATGAGGTGGCCAAAGTATTGGAGCTTCAGCAATAGCATCAGTCCTTCCAATGAACACCCAGGATTGATCTCCTCTAGAATGGACTGGTTGGATCTCCTTGCAGTCCAAGGGACGCTTACTCCTTGGAAGGAAAGTTATGACCAACCTAGATAGCATATTAAAAAGCAGAGACATTACTTTGCCTACCAAGGTCCGTCTAGTCAAGGCTATGGTTTTTTCCTGTGGTCATATATGGATGTGAGAAGAAAACTGTGAAGAAAGCTGATCGCCGAAGAACTGATGCTTTTGAACTGTGGTGCTGGAGATTATTCTTATAGATATTCCCAAATTGCTCCTTGGCGGGATATTTATCATGTTTCACTAAAGGCGTCAAGACCCCTCTCTAAGGCCCTGGAAGGTGTCGCCGTGTATGAACATATATTTTTGTAAAACTTGTAAAAGTATATTATAATGGAAATTAGTTAAGACTGCAGCCTCTTTTTCCTCCAGTTTTCCCTCAGATGCATCATATATGTCTTGGAGTAACTGTATCTAATTTTGTATTGGGAATGTCTATTCGTTCTCTTAAAAAAAAGAGCCTTGTGTTCTTCTTAAGAAACTCGTGTAAGTTTCAAACTTCACAAAACCTGGATCAGCCTCTGCTGGTCTTCTGAAAGTTAATTTATGCTCCCAACCGAAGCGGAAGAGAGAGTAGGCGAATTGTCTCGAATTATATTGTGCCCATTGCCTCTTCCCCAACAGCGTAAAGCATCAGATTTCATTATCAGCGTGGACTCAATGAAACTTGATCTAACTCGTCTGGGTTGAAGCTACGGAAAACCTACTGTGGAGGGAATGCTGCTGCTGCTAAGTCACTTCAGTTGTGTCTGACTCTGTGTGACCCCATAGACGGCAGCCCACCAGGCTCCCCCATCCCTGGGATTCTCCAGGCAAGAACGCTGGAGTGGGTTGCCATTTCCTTCGATGCATGAAAGTGAAAAGTGAAAGTGAAGTCGCTCAGTCGTGTCCGACTCTTAGCGACCGCATGGACTGCAGCCTACCAGGCTCCTCCGTCCATGGGATTTTCCAGGCAAGAGTACTGGAGTGGGTTGCCATTGCCTTCTCCGGTGGAGGGAATATTTAACTATAATTGCGGACGGGGTCTTATTCTCTCGATTGGTCCCATGGTGTAATGGTCAGCACTCTGGACTTTGAATCCAGCAATCCGAGTTCGAATCTCGGTGGGACCTTTCAGGGGAATATTTTATAGTTCGCATCCAAACTGGGGAAAAAGCGTTCGCCTGCTTTACACAAATGTGGTCGTACTGGATTCTCCTACTCTGTTCGAACCAAAGTACCGAATACTTCGCCTGGAAAGTAACAGATTCTTTAAAACCGAGCTTTCCAAGTGCACAAAGTTCAACAACAGGGAGACTGAGTAGAAATGGTGGCTGTTTCCAGTAACCTCACGAACTTATCAGGGGCCGGGCGGAACGGCTCCAGCAGCGCCAATTACTTGATGCAGACAGCATCTCAAAATCTCCGAGGTACGAAGACCTCCTCGCCGCCGCGCGGGCTCCTAAGCGGAACTGAGCCTCGGCCCGAAGCGCGCTTTCTTCGCGGTGACACACAAGCCCGGGGTCACTTCTTATCCCCTCTTCCCTTTCCCATTTCACCCAGACAGTTCACTCTTCGTCTGTCTTCTCTCACTCCTTCTTTTCGTTCTCATTATCCACTCCAAATGCAAAGTCGGATGGGAAACTCCTCGAAAACTTGCAGCCGCGGAGAGCGCGGTCCCTGCAGTCCAAGCAGAAAAACTCACCTCCCGACCGGTCGCTGGCCTCACTGCGCCGGGAGCAGGAGTTCCCGATTCATCACAAAACGCCCGCATTTGAAGAGCGTAAAATGCACAGAAAGTATTGCACGCGGTGGAGGGGCCCGGAGAGGAGCGTAAATTCGGGTGAGAGAGGCTGCCGGTGAGTGGAACGCCCTTTGCCTTCGCGGTTCCCCGGGTGTCTTCCCTCTTCCGCAACTTGGACCCGCAGGAAATGGAGCGAAGCTCTGATCCAGACCTCTTCGGAAAGTGCCAAACACCCGAAGCACCCAGGAAACAGTTCCCCCGAGCAGAGGCTCAGGGACAAGAAATGCCCCCCTGAAAAAGTACTCCGTGTGTAGACCAGAATCAAGTTGGAGATAAAGCTAATCAAACTCGGAAAGTCCGGTTAGCTCTGGGAAGACACTTACTGTGCCGTTAGAGAGAGAAAGGTGGGCATGTGGGAAGAAAGATTTCCTTCAGCAGGGCCGGAAATAAATTAGAAGATAGGTGTCTATGTTCTATAGAAATTAACCTCTTCTATGTCATTAGACGGAGAAGGCAATGGCAACCCACTCCAGTACTCTTGCCTGGAAAATCCCATGGGTGGAGGAGCCTGGTAGGCTGTAGTCCATGGGGTCGCGAAGAGTCGGATACGACTGAGCGACTTCACTTTCACTTTTCACTTTCATGCATTGGAGAAGGAAATGGCAGCCCACTCCAGTGTTCTTGCCCGGAGAATCCCAGAGATGGCGGAGCCTGGTGGGCTGCCGTCTATGGGGTCGCACAGAGTCGGACACGACTGAAGTGACTTAGCAGCAGCATGTCATAAGAGGCAATCCATAAATCCAGTGATCTATTTTCAGGTTCCTTCTTGCTTCGACATTTTAATGTTCTCATTTGTTGCAAACTACTGCACAGTTGCACTCATTTCACACGCTAGCAAAATAATACTCACAATTCTCCAAACTAGGCTTCAAAGGAAAGTGAACCGAGAACTTCCAGATGTTCAAGCTGGATTTAGAAAAGGCAGAGGAACCAGAGATCAAATTGTCAACATCCGTTGGATCATCGAAAAGCAAGAGAATTCCAGAAAAACATCTACTTCTGCTTCATTGACTACACTAAAGCCTTTGACTATGTAGATCACAACAAACTGTGGCAAATTCTTCAAGAGATGGGAATATCAGGCCACCTTACCTGCCTCCTGAGAAATCTGTCTGCAGGTCAAAAAACAACGGTTAGAATTGGACACGGAACAATAGACTGGTTCCAAATAGCGAAAGGAATATGTCAAGGCCGTATATTGTCACCCTGCTTATTTAACGTCTATGCAGAGTACATCATGAGAAATGCTGGACTGGATGAAGCCCAAGCTGGAATCAAGTTTGCCAGAATTATCCATAACCTCAGATATGCAGATGACATCACCCTTATGGCAGAAAGCAAAGAGAAGCTAAAGAGCCTCTTGATAAAGGTGAAAGAGGAGCGTGTAAAAGTTGGCTTAAAATTCAACATTCAAAAAACTAAGATCTTGGCATCCGGTCCCATCACTTCATGGCAAATAGATGGGGAAACAGTGGAAACAATGACAGACTTTATTTTCTTGGGCTCCAAAATCACTGCTGATAGTGACTGCAGCCATGAAATTAAAAAACGCTCCTTGGAAGAAAAGCTATGACCAACCTAGACAGCCTATTAAAAAGCAGAGACATTACTTTGCCAACAAAGGCCCATCTAGTCAAAGCTGTGGTTTTTCTAGTAGTCATGTGTGGATGTGAGAGTTGGACCATAAAGAAGGCTGAGTGCTGAAGAATTGATGCTTTTGAACTGTGGTATTGGAGAAGACGCTTGAGAGTCCCTTGGACTGCAAGGAGATCAAATCAGTCAATCCTAAAGGAAATCAATCCTGAACATTCATTGGAAGGACTGATGCTGAAGCTGAAACTCCAAAACTTTGGCCACCTGATGCAAAGATCTGACTTATTTGAAAAGACCCTGATGCTGGGAAAGATTGAAGGCAGGAGAAGAAGGGGACAACACAGGACAAGATGGTTGGATGGCATCATCAACTCAATGCACGTGAGTTTGAGCAAGCTCCAGGATATGGTGAAGGACAGAGAATCTCAGCGTGCTGCAGTCTCCAGGGTCGAAAAGAGTCAGACATGACTGAGTACCTGAACAACAACATGTAACAAAAAAATTAAATCAAGTCCTACTCTCACCAATTACAATAACTCACTGAACTATAAATATTCCATTGACTCATTATGAATTACTGTTGGTTATTCAAGACTCTGTAACAAATTAAGTCTACTAAGTGTATGAAAACAGATTCTTTTGTTTCCCACTATGGGCACTTGACTGTACCTCCACTCTTATGATCTGCGATGATGCTAATTACAGGGGGAAATAACATTTCTGCTGGGGGTGGTGCCTTAGCAGGCATGCTCCTGTTTTTTTTCCACCTTGTTGATGCTAATATGATCAAAAGTATCCCACTAAAATATTCTCTCTCTTCTGAATTGGCCTGATAGCCTTCCCCATGTAGGAAGTTTCTAACTGCAGTCCCTCCAACCTGTTCCATTTCTAGCCTGTGGTTCTCAGACATCTGCAGCAGTGACGTAGCAACCCAAATAAACACATTCCTGGAAATGACATAACAAAAGGGAGAACCACTTCATCTCAAATACTGACAGAATTTAATGATGTAATCATTATGGTCATATCTAGCATCAAGGGCCCATTTGTTGTAGCTCAAATTCAGTAACTCACATGTTATTCAAAGTCTATAAATTACATGTAATGAAAAATACCTGGCTGGAGGAGATAAGTGTACTCAAGTGACCCAGGACTCAAGAGAAAGCCAAGTAACAACTGCTATAGGGAGGCAGAATCAGTAACAGATACACGAGAGACTGGGAGAACACATGGATACTTCTGTGGGAATCTTACCTCCTGTTGGTCTCCCATCCCTTCAGGAAGCTGAAGGAATCCCTGTGGATATTAACAAGAACTCCCTACTTGACCAAAATTGTGTCAAGCTTCTCTGAGTCCTCTTACAAACCATGCTTGGCCTTCGCAGCATTTGGGCAAGAATCCTGCTTAGCCAGTTTATCTAGAATCCCCCTCAGCATCCTTGATATCCAATAAAGCTCCCTTTCTTCACTCTTGATATTTAATCAAATTCTTTTTAATAATTTTCCACCTAATGACTCCTTACTCTGCCCCTTCGGCTATAAATCCTCAGCTGCCTCTCGTATTCTAGATTGAGTTCAATCTTCCCTACTGCAACAGTCTTAAATAAAGTCTTCCTTGCCCATCTTCCTTCCTTCCTTAACTCCAGCTAGTGCAATTTTTCTTTTGACAGTTGCCTCAAAGAACTTATGGACATATCCTAGTAAAATTGCTTTTTCAGAAAAAAAGATTTAATTCATTATTTGAAGATACAATAAACGTAGAGAATGTGTCCAAAGTAGAGGACTGAATGGACTAAAGATAACCAATTTCCTGAGGAAATGAAACAAAATTTTTTATTTCTCCAAGATATGAGAATGTGGCTGGGAACACTGATGGCAGGAACAGCTTTCCTCGGCTGAATATTTACAGAAATAAAAGAGAATTCTGGCTGATTGAATGTAATACATATATACCTCAACCAGATATGAGACTTTAAGATCAACTTGAGAAACATCTGGATGTTTTATTAAATTACAGATTCCAGAGCACATTCCCTGACATCATAATTTAATAGGTCAAGGGTGAAGCCCAGAATTCATTTGCTACACACACTTGAAGCAGCCTAGAAATCATACTTCCAATTGTTTTCACCTTAAAAAAATTAAAATTCAAATTAATTAAAGCAAAGACTATTCTATTTTTATAAGTGTAACAAATATTTTGTTGTAATGAGAGAAATGAAAATTAAATTACACTGCAATATCACTTCCATCTACTAAAATGACAGAGAAGCCAAAGTTGGCATCATAGCACATTGGGGAGGGTGAGGGAAGCAAGGACCTTAGACATTACTGTTTGGGAGTGTAGATTAACAAAATTCATTTAAAGGCAATTTGGAAATATGTGTAAATATTTCAAAAGCATGTATGCTAGAGCATGGCAAATGCCTTTTTAAAAATTTAATCTTACAGTGTTACAAATACACACATTCAATTTTATATATATAAGAATAATATAAATGTCTATGTATAATATTATATATTATTATATATAAATGTACAAAGTTATTCATTTTAGCATAGCTTATAAAAACAAAAGGTGGGGTTGGGAAACCTAAATGTCCAATAGAGGTCTGGTTAAATAATATACAGTAACCCATATGTTGAAATACCATACATCCTTGGAAAAGAATGAACTGTCACTTTTTGTGATGATATGGAAAACTCTCCAAGATATATTGATTAAGGGAAAGAGGGAAGGCACAGACTAGTGTGCATAATATGTTATCATTTGTGTTATCTGAGATAAAAAGCTATAGTTATTTCATGTGGTATATATTCATATGTGCTTAATATGATTCTGGAAGAGAAAATGGCTATTTGTGGGGAATGTATAATTACATTGGTTGGAAAATAAGAATGGATGCAAAATTTTGCTGTATAGCTTTACATATATATTTATAAATATTTTAATAATTCTAAGTTAAACTGTATTTAATATATTAAAAATTAAATAAAATGATTTTATAAAATAATATAATATTTTATATATGTATATAAATACTTTCCCCCAAAGTTCTGACAAGATAGAGATGGAGATCACAGGAGAAGCTACACAATACTGACTTTCTTCTCTGTTTTGCTAATGGAGGAATCCTTGGATCTAACAGGAAATATTCCACTGGATGTATTTTCAGTTTTGTCTCTAAACAGGTACATACTCTCTTCATTCAAGCAAGAGATCCTTAGTAATGGTTAAGTAGTCTATTGGTGAGGGAGACAGTTTAAATTAGCAAGCTTTGTGAAATATTGCAGTACAGCTAAAAATAGGCTGAAAATTTCCTACAAGTACAACATATAATGATTTATTGTGTATAATTCTGTGGATTATTTTAGGCAATGTTTTTCTATATCCCTCAGTTAGCTGCTCTTCCTCAAAAAAGTCCCTTAAGGAAGTTGCTGTTTCAGGTGATAGCAAACACCATTCTCGTGGCAACTAGAAAGCTACTTACTAGTTACACTGTTTTCACACAGCAGATGTTCTGAAGGGACCAAAGAAATCCAAAGAGAGCCTCACGACGAGGGTGGGACTCGAACCCACGCGTGCAGAGCACAATGGATTAGCAGTCCATCGCCTTAACCACTCGGCCACCTCGTCTAATAATATTAGGGTAAAATCTTGCCTTCATCACTGCAGTTCTGTTCTGGAGCACTGTATTAAATTGCTCTTTTTTTTTTTTTTTCCTTTCTTTTGGTTTAATCCTGACTCGATTCTTGTGATCAGATTTCTTTTTTTTTTGGAGTTTCAACTTCGTTTTATTTTTATTTATTTATTTTTTGAACTCTAATGTAAATTTTATTATTATTATTATTTTTTACTTTACATTATTGTATTGGTTTTGCCATACATTGACATGAATCTGCCCCAGGTGTACATATGTTCCCCATCTTGAAACCCCCACCCCCCCCACCCCCGCACCATCCTCCCCATCCCATCCCTCTGGTTCATTCCAGTACACCAGCCCCAAGTGATCAGATTTTTAAGAAACATTTCACAGCAACCATAAAACTGAAAATGACACTTAGAGTGGTCCAGTTACTTGACATACAGAAAATGACCAGGTAAAACCAGTACACTTCGGTGCTTAAACACCTAGATCCTTGTTGAACACATGAATAAATGAACATAGCCAGGATTTCAACCCTAATTTGAACACATGAATAAATGAACATAGCCAGGATTTCAACCCTGATTTATCATGGCTCCAGTAATCTGCCATGTTTTCTCCCAGAGACTAGGGTCCCTGGCCACTTCACTCTGCAGTGGAAGGGCTGAATTACCTACATCCTGATTAGAACATGTCCCAGGATACTGTTTTCTGGGAAAGAACTAGAAACAATAAAGTTTGTCTCTGTGATTCTTATGTTTGCTTCTGAAATATGCTGCACTGCTAAAAAGTCACCTTCATTTCTGCCTTGTTACCTTCTCTGGGGCTTGGCATTCATCAATCTATGACACACAGCAACCAGTGAAAAGGTGGTTGGACAAAAGTAGAAAAATGCAAGAGTCCTGCTGGGCCGTTTTGGTTATAGATTGGAGTCTTAGAGTGCACGATTTATTTACTACCGCTGCCACAAACAAAGAGAAGGGCCAGGAAGGGAAATCCTTGCTCCTGCAGGAGCCAGGACGCCTGCCTACTGGTTGTGGTTCTGTCCTACTCACCATATGGCCTTGGGCAGGCCACTTCACCAGTTCCATACCCACTCGCTCTGTCTCACCTCCACAATTCTCTTTCTCCTGCAGGAGGAAGTTGAACTTGATAACTTCAAATAAACCAAGTATCAAGAAACTGCTTCTACTCATTAGGGTTCAACTGCTTTTCTAAATTTAGTGCAGAATTTTGGAGATAAGTTTGAAAAGACTCTCAAATGCCAAAATGCTGTAGCTCTTCCTTCTCATGAAATCTCTGCTTTGGCTCTTAACTTATGGCAAGAGTTACCCTCTTCTTTCCTTCTCATGTTCCTTTACTGAATTTCATAGAATCTTCAACATACAACATACTCTGAACAAATCCTGTCTTATTGCAGGTTTTGGCCCATAAAGAGAAGGTCAGTCTCATTTCCTCCACCTCTCTGCTCTTCTGATACTAAATATTCACCCCCACGTTTGTATTTCTGTTGCTACCTGGTTTCAGGATAACCTCTTCTCTGCTGATCCAGGTCGGCTTTCGACAATTCTTGCCCTCAAAGTCTCCAGCTCTCAGCCACTCTAGGTAAGACTCCCACATCTAGAGCTCTATGACTAATCACCCTTAACTGCTCCCCATGCAAAAGCCAATAAAGAGGCAAGGCTGGAGGAAAGGAAAGTTTATTTTGGATGCCAGCGAAGAGTGGGGTATGGTCACCTGCCCAAAGGCCAACTCCTCACAACAAGTGGGCAAGAGCTTTTATAGAAAAAGGGAAGGGGCTACGTGCAGAAACAGCACAGTCAGCTCTGACAGTCATCTTGGAATTGGTCATCAGTGGTTTGATCAGCGTCATCTTGATGGTTTTAAGTACAATTAATGTTTAGCTCCAGGGCCAGTTTGTTCCCATTTCCTTGAGGTCAGTTCTTGGAACTCTGGAAGCTTATGTCACGGCTATAGTCTGGTCATCATGTAGTTAAGCTCTCCACCTTTTGGGGGTTTCAGTATCTACAAGACAGCTCACAGGATATGGCTCAGAATATTATCTATAGCCCTTGAGAAGGAACTAGGAGTGCAGCTGCTCTGTCTTGTCCAACTCTTTGTGACTCCATGGATTGTAACATTCCAGACTCCTCTGTCCATGGAATTCTCCAGGCAAAAATACTGGGGTAGGTTGCCATTCCCTTCTCCCCAGTATCTTCCTGACCCAGGGATTAAGGTCCTTTTAACAAGGTCTGCTGCTGCTGCTGCTAAGTCACTTCAGTCGTGTCCGACTCTGTGTGACCCCATAGACGGAAGCCCACCAGGCTCCCCCGTTCCTGGGATTCTCCAGGCAAGAACACTGGCGTGGGTTGCCATTTAATAAGGTCTAGACAATTATTATTTAGTCTTGTTGGACTCTTTTCCTTTGTTTCTGCTTTTTTTCCCCCTTCTCTAAACTTACTCTTTGGCTAAAGATTTTCCACAGACAAAAGGCAGGCAGAGGACATGGGGTACAAAGACTATAGGGTCTAGCTCTGTTTCAAAGACGTACTGCAGCTTACTTTCAAATGGGAGAGGAAGCAAATGTTAAATCAAATGGGGCAAAATATTAACAGTCACTAACTCTGGATAAAAGGTATATGGTTATTTGGGGGGTATTGCTTTATTTTTTTCAAAATTTTAATTAGTTTGAAATTGTTTCAGAGGGAGAGAGAAGAGAGACTGCGCTGGACGTGCCCGAGAAATCGAAGGCTGTGAACTGGGGCCGGGCTCACTCTTTAAAATAAAGGAGACTCTCGCCTTTCCTCAGTCATCCGAAGTACTAATAATTCTTGATAGCTCCCTGATTCCTAAAGGACTGGTCGCGGATAAACAGAAGCCAGTCCTGCCTTGCCTGCTTACCTTTTGTTCTAAGCAACAGCCCAGCCCAGCCCACCCTTGGCCAAGCTAGGCAAAGCAGGAGGACGCCAGGGATTTACGCGAGGTTAATGTTGCTCCTTTGGATGACCTGGGCGCCTACGTGATGCCAGGCACCCAAGCTCATGCTTCCAATTAGTCCTAAGCGATCCGTCCAGGACATCGTGAGCTCGCGGGGATGTTCCCTGCCATCACCACGAAACTCAGGGGATTTTTTTTGGGGGGGGGGGGGGCTTCCGGAAACGCGGATGATTTGAGGGTCTTTGTTCCAAGGAAGGAGGTCCTGGCCGCGGGAGCTGGAGCTCAGCAGGCGCGGACCCGCTTTGACTCCACCTCTGCTCCCTTCCCAACGCCACCTCCTCAGCAGGTACCCCGGCTGCCCAGCTACCTGCTTCGGTCTCCTGAAGCCTTACAGGTGGAAAGGGCAGGAATGGAGGTTGGAGAGGAAGAGATAACCGATGGTCTCTTTTCAGCCTCCTTCCTTTAGAATTTCATTCTGTTGTTTTCGTCTGAGGCCGCTGCGCAGTCGATTTCGCAAGTGGGCATTTCCTAGGCAATTTACTAAATCTTTGAGAAGCAAAGGAATAATGATTATAAATCACGAAAGGAATCCAAGGAAAGCTGTTCACAGTTGGGGGTGTAGCTCAGTGGTAGAGCGCGTGCTTAGCATGTACGAGGTCCCGGGTTCAATCCCCGGCACCTCCACCAGTTTTGAGGGGGATGTATTTGTGGTCAAACCGCTTTTCCTTTCATCTCACCCTTTAAAACCAGGTAACTTCTTTCATTCAGTTTTCTATCTGTACTGCCTTTGTGGTATCCAATTTCTCCCCCGAGAGTGCTGCCACCGCCAGGAATGTCCAAGAGTTTTTGAAAGATAATTGGCCTAATTTCTTTGGAGTCCAAGTTGAAAGCAGAAAAGAAGAAAGCAGAAAGAAGATCAACAAGAGACTCTCACTTTCATTCACTTTCTCCTGAATTCTGAAGCGTTCTTAGAGCAAAAAACACACTGGAGGTGGAATAGTAGAAAAATATCATTTGTTTCTTCCTAACGAGCATCTGAACACCCCATGCTTTCTTTCCTTTCTTGAATCACTTGATGTGGAAGCAGTGGTCCTCAGTTATAACCGCAGGGTTCTATGCACAGGGAAACAACAATAAAGTGTTGTGTGTCATCCTATGTGGTGCCTGCCAAGCCTAAACTGACTGACAGATTGAATGCAGACAGGCTGCTTCAATGAATTCAGACCATTGCCGCTTTGCTAAGATTGACAGTGTGAGAGGTCAAGCATCTAAATATCTCCTGTTGAAAAAATTTCAGTCAAAATAAATGACATGGGCTCATTTCAGAAATAAATTTGAGTGAAATTTATTTCACTTCTACTTTCACAACACAAACAAGTATCCCACTGTGTGTCTTAACCAACCTAATAATCAGAGCTGATTTGCTTAGACCAGACCTAGTCTGAAATACTGACTGACTATATGAGAGGCAAAAAAAAAAAAAAAAATCAGTTGTCCCTTTTAAACGTGTTAATTTCTAGGAATTAGTTTTTATTCTTGAAAATAATTCCATACAATATTTTTTAGTAAGTTTTTGTTATCTGTATCACCTATTTAAGTCCTTTCAGGTATATTTGTGGTCACATAGATTTAATTTTTTCATGACAAGGATATCTACTGTCTTTACCATTTTAATGTTGTAATGGAGGTACTAATCAAGGCATTTAGCATAAAACAGTAATTAGAGGAGTAGCTAGTAGATAGGAGGGGATAAAGCTCTCCATTTGGATTATATACCTAAAAAGAATTCCTCAAAACAGAAAAGCTACTACAAATGGACAATTTAGTAAAGAACCTGGTTGCAAAATTAACACACACACTAGTGTTCCTAGATCCAGACTTTGGAGGATTTTGGTTATTGATTCATTATTTTGAAAGCTGACAAATAAAGGAAAAGAATCAAGTATTTATACCACCTCTCTTATCTGGAGTGTACTTCAGGATAAGCATACAGTTGATGAGGGAAACATTTTCTCTGTAGAATGATCACTGCTAATACATGCAGAAGGAATTATAAAATTAAATTCAACATTTTGCAACTGATATTGCTTTAATGTATCTAGATCACAATCATCAATGGCTGCTACAACCATGAGGTAAACTTGGATGGGGGAGCTCCAGAATGCATAGAACAGGCTGACATACCTGAAATCAATGATCAATTTCTCATCACTAAAAGTGAGACCAGTACACATCTTATGGGTCTTTCTCTAATAAATATTCGTATTATTTATTTGTAAAAAAAAAAATCCAAAATTAAAAGTTAAACATTTAGTTCTCAATATATTTATGCTTTATATTTTATATGAAATATATTTTAATTTTTATTTTCATCAAAGAATGGCTCGTATTTCTTTTTTTAAAAAGTTTTAATTGGGGTAATTGGCATAAAACACGATATCAGTTTTGGTTATATATGGCTTCTGTTTCTTGAAAATCACTGTAACGTGTATAGTTTTCTTTCAGCTTCATTGAGGTATAATTGACAAAATTGTAATTATACTATTACAAATTGCAAAGTTGTAAAATATATTTAAAGTGTAAAACATGATGATATACATACAATTTTCTTAATAGGGAAGAGAGAAGTTTTGGATTATTATTATAAAAATTTGATCATGTCAGTAATCACTATGAAAGAGTGGAATAAAAATACGTCATAAAAACGTAACAGTGATTTTTGGTTTACTAATAGGACAACCAGAGTGGAACAAATATGGAAGCCTAGTTTATGAATGTAGCTTTTTTCCTTCAAAACCAGCTTCCATAATTGAAAAAATGTTCTAACCTCCCTTGAGAATTCATTCTGCCTGTGCTAATGTCTTTTCTATGGCATATATTATTTAAAAGCAACAATTCTTGATATATTAGAGCTACAATCCTTATTAAGCAGGGGTGAAGGGGCTTTGAGCAATACTTTCCTCATAACTCAATACACTTAACTTTAAAAGATTCCACTATTTATGCTTTAATATTAATCTTTTCAAGGATTAAGCGGTGAGAAGTCAGCTGAAACCGTAGTTCAGCTAAAGTGGAAATGCCGGGGATCGAACCCGGGACCTCATACATGCAAAGCATGCGCTCTACCACTGAGCTACATCCCCACAGCTGAAGAAGACTTTTTTTCCTTTGTTGACCAATAGTGAATACGTTCTGTGCGCTCCTTCAACCTACACTAGTAGAAACATAATTAGGTAGACTTAATAAATACTTAATACCATCCATAGATTCTCTGTACTTTCCCTTAATATTCTTAGAATTTATCACGGCTAATCACGTAGATTTGTTATTTGATTAGATGTTTCCTTCTCTAGCAAGATACCTTCAATAGGGCAGAGCCTGTACTGTTTTCTTTCGTAACTCTGTATCAAGCCCTTAGCATAGAGCCTTGCAGCTGGCGGCCACTCAATAAAGAGCGGTGAGAAATAAATTGCAGGCGTATTCTTTTCAGGATGTATGTTACAGAACAGAGACTCTTGCAGTGAACTGTGTGTGGGAGAGGAGGATTCACAAATATATAAACAAATGATTTCAGTATGACAAGTCCTCTGGCAAGGAAATGCTTGTGTAACTATAGTGGCAGACACAAAGTATACCACATTCTTGGCCAGAAATTCATGGCTTCGGGAGTCTTGAAAGACAAGACTTGGCCAAGAATTGTACTTGAGGGTCAATCTGGCCTTGCAGGATGAGTGGCTGTTCTCACATTTCCACCATAGTTCTAGGCGCTAGTGGAGTATGAAGTCCAAAGTGCCCAGCAGCGATTTGCTCAGGCTCATGGCAGGACTATGTTGGCCAACAGGTCTAAGGCAAGTTGCTGGTCTGAGATACATTAGTTGGTTTTATTGAATTTACCCTTGACAAAGATCCACATAAAAATGAGATCCAGTTTGTCAATGGATGGGACAGCCCCAGCCTCTTGGTGACACTGAGATGTGGATGGTGGACAAGCTGCTGACACAGTGTATTTGATAATTATGCTGGAGACTGGATGGGTTAGGTCGAACGCTGTAAACTTCCAAGCTTCAGAACTGCCTTTCTCTGGTGCAGACAATCACTGTGCTTGTTGGAGCAAATCGTTGAGTATTTTTCAGAACTATTAAATCTGTCCTCCTGTTTTCAGCAACAAAAACATAGTCACTGCTCTCTTTCAGAGGTTTACTTTCAGCATTCAGAGCACATATTAGGCAGATGAACATTCCTTGCCAGGCCTGTCTAAGAAGCAGCTTAGGTTGCTCCATTGACTTTCCGATGTTACTCCTAGCATTTGGAGCTAGGTCACATCTCCAACTGTGACCCTCCTGCCTCTCAACCCTACTCTTTCCTGCCTTGACTACTGTGGCAGGCATGGGCACAATTCCTCACCTTCTATCCCACCCTTTCCTCTTTTTACAAGTTCCTTGGCTTCACTTGGTTTACCTCCCCATGGAGGCCGCTTCTCTAGCTTTGGAACAAGTCTTGTTCTGTCCCAGTCAAGGTGTTCCCGGGGCCTCTGGCACACTGGAAATCTCCTGGGAATAGTGCAGTGATAGTGCCCTTCCTCTTCCCAAAATTCCTCTGGATCCAGCTGTGTTGGCAAGAAGGGAGGGTAGGATAACCTTCACTTTTCAAGACCTTGGGAAGGTCCCAAGCAATGTGTTCACCTTGTACATTTGAAAAATTTGCGTCCATGAGATTTTGCCATAATCAAGTTTCGAGTCCAGAAAGGGAGACTGATACACCGGCTGCCACACCCAAAGAGGCATCAGGTGTGCAAATGATCCACTTCCCACCCAGGCAAGCACTGAGGAAATTGTGTGTCGGATATCACTCAGGAAGCATGTCAGGGCCTCAATATGGAAAGAATGGACACATTGGTAACTCTTATTCCAATCCGTGGAGAATGGTGGTGCCAGGCCATTTTTAGTGGTAGAATGATTTTTCTGGTGAATTGCAATAAGGAACAAGCCTCAGAAGTGAGAACTATTATGCTATTGCCTAACAGTCAATGTTCCCAAATTCTTAGAGGACCATCTTCCAGACTTGAACAGTGCCAGGTCTAAATGCCTTTAGGAGTCCCACCTGTGGACTGCATTGACCAGCTCGGAAGTTGCTAATCTTTGTGCTTTTGAATCCAGTTTGTAATGAGTATCAGGGATTCCAATTACTCCTCACAAAAGAGGAATTCTTTGTAATTTTGGTCAAAAACTGAGTGATTTAGATCTTGTCCCTTGTTCCTGATCTATTGGAGGCTGAATAGTTGAGTAAAGTGTTGGGGTGGGTGGTCCCTTCTGTCTTTCTTTCCTTTGTCCATTGTTTCAGTTGATAGTAGAGCTTGTTCTCATGCAAGAGATCTTGGGTTCGATCTCTGGTGTGTTCAGTTGTGTCCCATTGCAAGATAGCCTTTACCTGTAGATATGTTTTATTTAGACTTTTTGCTTTTCTTAATCTATTCTTACTCATCTTATCTTTCTCTTTCCTTCTCTTCCTATAGCTGTTCAGAGGTTTTCAAACATCAAGAGAAATTTTCTGCTGTTTGTAATTAGTATACAACTTATTCATTTTTAAAAATTAATACATCAGGATATTCACATACTATTTTCACAATACATAAGCTAAGTTAAAAAATTTAGATACGCCATACACATTTAAACATTTAGCATCTAGCTATAAAAATTCATGCCTAATATGTTAAATTATGTTATCTGTAAATGTTTTTTAAATTTTTCTCTCATTTTATTACAATGAAGTTTAACAGTACAGAAAAGTTACATGACCTTTGTGGATCTATTTTATCTTCAAATGTTGGAAACCCCTTACTACTGTGTTATTGCCATAGTATAGTAATACAGCATTCATCAATACCTCACACCAGTGCTTCTTGAACATTAGAATACATCGAAATCACCTCTAGGGTTTTTAACATAGATTATTAACTCTGGACCCACATTCCCAGAGTTCCTGACTCATGGGTCTGTGGTGAGGCCTTAGAATTTGTATTCTTAGCAAGATCCCAGAAGATACTATTGCTGCTGGCCCAAAGACCACACTTTGAGAACCACTGTCTCACAATGAAATCTATTTCTAAAGTGTTGTAGCCTAGATTTACATTTGAATCTTCAGCATCTCTCTTACAATTTTTTATTTCACAGGATATAGGTAGGTTTCCTCACCCAATCTACTGAGTGGAATTTTCCTTCTTGGACCAGGCTGAGATTTATATGCATACTGACTGTGGATAATTCCAGGCCTAGAACCTGAGATTGAAAGGAGCCTTCAGGGTGGCTGTCTCAGAGTTCTTCCCCAGATTGCAGTTTGGTTTTGTACTTTGTTGTGTTGTTGCTATTTAGTCGCTAAGTCATGTCTGACTCTTTTACAATCCCACGGACTGTAGCCCTCGAGGCTTCTCTGCCCATGGAATTTCCCAGTAGTGGGTTGCTATTTCTTTTTCCTTTGTACTACAAGAAATGTCCCAGTGCTTTGCTGTAGTCATCTATGTTTTTTCAAAAATTCAGTCTTTCCAAAAGGAAGTCATCTGAATGACTTTTCTGCATGGTCCTGATGGAGTACAAGCCAATTTTACAGCTGCTTGTTTTAAACCAGGCCTTGTCCGGTCCAAGAGAATCTGAAGGCTTTAATGACATTGATTTACATAAGTCATCTTCATTCCGACATTCAAGGCCTCTAAAATACTTGCACAACAAAGTAAAATACATATATATATATATATATTAATGCAGAAAGCTGACTGTATATATTCATAAAGAAAAGTACCTAGGGGCCGGGCTGAATTCATAGGTTTGGGGATGTAGCTCAGTGGTAGAGCGCCTGCTTTGCATGCATGAGGCCCCGGGTTCGATCCCCGGCATCTCCAGTCTCTTACCCACTCAGTGGTATTTTTACACGTTGGATAAGCAGGCAAAGTCATTCTGCGCACTTTAGATATTTCTGAGCAATATAAAGTTTAACCAATACTCTGCTGGAAAAAATTTACCTTGCTTCGATTGCCGAGGTCCCATCGGATTGATCCTATAACCCTCTTTTGGAGGAGGTGAGAAGTGGGAGGGGTCAGAGAGCAAATAAGGCTGAGAAAGAAGATTGGTTTCCATTCCCGTCTTTTTTGCCCAAAAAAACTCTTTGACCTTTGTCACAAGAGCATCTGTCTTACTAGGTCATAAACAAACTTTTTATTTCTCATTCCATTTTAGAAGAGATCATAAAAGTACACTACTGGTATCAGTTCAGTTCAGTCGCTCAGTCGTGTCCAACTCTTTGCGACCCCATGGGACTGCAGCACGCGAGGCTTCCTTGTCCATCACCATCTCCTGGAACTTGCTCAAACTCATGTCCATCGAGTCGGTGATGCCATCCAACCATGTCATCCTCTGTCGTCCTCTTCTCCTTCCACCTTCAATCTTTCCCAGCATCAGGGTCTTTTCAAATGAGTCGGTTCTTCACATCAGGTGGCCAAAGTATTGGTGTTTCAGCTTCAGCATCAGTCCTTCCAATGAATATTCAGGGTTGATTTCCTTTAGGATTGACTGGTTGGATCTCCTTGCAGTCCAGGGGACTCTCAAGAGTTTCCTCCAACACCACAGTTCAAAAGCATCAATTCTTCGGTGCTCAGCTTCCTTTATAGTCCAACTTTCACATCGATACATGACTACTGGAAAAACCACAACTTTGACTAGATGGACCTTTGTTGGCAAAATAATGTCTCTGTTTTTCAATATGCTGTCTAGGTTGGTCATAACTTCTCTTCCAAGGAACAGGAGTCTTTTAATTTCATGGCTGCAATCATCATCTGCAGTGATTTTGAAGCCCCCCCCCCCAAAAAAAAGCCTGTCACTGTTTCCCCATCTGTTTGCCATGAAGTGATGGGACCAGATGCCATGATCTTAGTTTTCTGAATGTTGAGTTTTAAGCCAACTATTTCACTCTCTTCTTTCATTTTCATCAAGAGGCTGTTTAGTTCTTCTATGAATGAAGCAGGGCAAAGGCTAATAGAGTTTTGTCAAGAGAACGCACTGGTCATATCAAACACTCTCTTCCAGCAACACAAGAAAAGACTCTACACATGGACATCACCAGATGGTCAATACTGAAATCAGATTGATTATATTCTTCACAGCCAAAGATGGAGACGCTCTACACCGTCAGCAAAAACAAGAGCAGGAGCTGACTGTGGCTCAGATCATGAACTCCTTATTGCCAAATTCAGACTTAAACTGAAGAAAGTAGGGAAAACCACTAGACCATTCAGGTATGACCTAAATCAAATCCCTTACAATTATATAGTTGAAGTGAGAAATAGATTCAAGGGATTAGATCTGATAGAGTTCCTGAACTATGGACAGAGGTTCGTGACATTGTACAGGAGGCAGGGATCAAGACCATCCCCAAGAAAAATAAATGCAAAAAGGCAAAATGGTTGTCTGAGGAGGCCTTACAAATAGCTGTGAAAAAAAAGAAGCAAAAGGCAAAGGAGAAAAGGAAAGATATACCCATTTGAATGCAAAGTTCCGAAGACTAACAAGGAGAGATAAGAAAGGTTTCCTCTGATCAATGCAAAGAAATAGAGGAAAACAATGGAATGAGAAAGACTAGAGATCTCTTCAAGAAAATGAGAGATACCAAGGGAACATTTCATGCAAAGATGAGCACAATAAAGTACAGAAATGGTATGGAACTAACAGAAGCAGAAGATATTAAGAAAAGGTGGCAAGAATACACAGAAGAACTATACAAAAAAGATCTTCACTACCCAAATAATCATGATGGTGTGACCACTCACCTAGAGCCAGATATCCTGGAATATGAAGTCAAGTGGGCCTTAGGAAGCATCACTACGAACAAAGCTAGTGGAGGTGATGGAATTCTAGCTGAGTTATTTGAAATTGTGAAAGATGATGCTGTGAAAGTGCTGCACTCAATATGGCAGCAAATTTGGAAAACCCAACAGTGGCCATAGGACTGGAAAAGGTCAGTTTTCATTCCAATTCCAAAAAAGGCAATGCCAAAGAATGCTCCAACTACCACACAATTGCACTCATCCCACACACTAGCAAAGTAATCCTCAAAATTGTCCAAGCTAGGCTTCAACAGTATGTGAATCATGAACTTCCAGATGTTCAAGCTGGATTTAGAAAAGGCAGAGGAACCAGAGATCAAATTGCCAATATCTGTTGGATCATAGAAAAAAGCAAGCGAGTTCCAGAAAAACATCTACTTCTGCTTTATTGACTATGACAAAGCCTTTGTGTGGATGACAACAAACTATGGAAAATTCTTCAAGAGATGCGGATACCAGGCCACCTGACCTGCCTCCTGAGAAATCTGTATGCAGGTCAGGAAGACACTTAGAACTGGACCTGGGACAACAGACTGGTTCCAAATCAGGAAAGAAGTATGTCAAGGCTGTGTATTGTCACCCTGCTTATTTAACTTCAATGCAAAGTACATCATGAGAAACACCAGGTTGGATGAAGCACAAGCTGGAATCAAGATTGCTGGGAGAAATATCAATAACCTCAGACATGCAAATGACACCACCCTTATGGCAGAAAGTGAAGAACTAAAGAACACCTAAGTAGTAGATCCATATGATAGACCATTAGTAGAGAGCCTGAGAGTCATTGAGTATACAGGTGCAATGAGAACAGGTTGTGGAAATAAAAAGTTCCAGTCAGTGAAGTTGATCTATGATTATTTTAAAGACGGTATCAGACAAAAAATTCTAATTTATTGTTAAAACTAAGGATTCAATTTTGAGATGAAAAACTACAGGCCCCGCTGGGATTCGAACCCAGGATCTCCTGTTTACGAGACAGGCGCTTTAGCCAACTAAGCCACAGAGCCAGCTGTTCAGTAACTTAAGCTTCCTTTCTGATCAAATCCTACTCAATTAGATAAAAATCTGAGTTAATTAGAGTTGCTATTCACTCCGTGGAAAGAAGAGATGGGCGGCTACAGTCCAAGAAGTCGCAAAGAGTCGGACACGACTGAACGACTGAGCACACACCCACACTGCTCACTCTCTTCTCGAATAAATCGACCTTACAGAACAGACAGACCCGCGGTGAAGACTCCTGGAACTTAAGCAACAAAACACTTACTTGCTCTCGCACCGTAACGGAGAAAATGTGCTGAGAACAACCATGGAATGGGAGAGTGGATACGAGCTGAGTGTTCACTGTGCAGGAAGGGGTTTCTGAGGCCAGAGACGCTCTTATATTTCACCGGATTGTAGTAACTTAGAATCCTCAAGTGAGTGGATATTCTGAAAGTAGAGTGAAAGGCTCTTCTAACAAAATAGGTCAGTTAGAACTCCAGTCCAATTGATGCCATTCCTGGTTGTTAGGAGATGGCACGCTTGTGCACTGAAAAACGAAACAAACAACCCCAAACTTCAAACACATTCAGACTCTGCTAACAGCTGTTCAGCTTGTGCTCGCTCTTGTTTCAGGCAGCAGGAGATTGTCAGCGTGGAGGTGGTTAGGTCAGAGTTCACTTAACGGTTTTCTGATTCAAATCCCAGCAGCCTTTGCCAGCCCGAGGCTGGGGAATGGCCTCCATTCCTGCAGCTCCTAGAAGGCGCACAGACGGAAAATACTACTGGCTTGGCTTTGGGAGGCATCAGACTCTTTCTTCTCTATATTGCCTTCTTCAAATGGATGTTCTTTAGTATTAGTATTTTCCACATGGACCCTCAGCTTGTAGAAGCTAAACAAACATTAACTGATTGTACAATCACAAAGCTAAGAATCCATTCTTAAACTGTTAACTCTTGCATCCTGATTTTCTGCCTGTAATTGGAGTAAGACCGGTGCTGAAAGGGAGTGAGTTCAACTTGGAAGACGCCACTGTGCATCTACCCAGCTTCCAATGCCTGATTAAAATACAAAATGGAAGGACTGCAAAATTCTTTATTTAACAGAGTAAAGGCTGAAAGGAGCTCTGAATGATAAAACCTTTGAATCCCAAAGTCTTTTTAAATTGCTTTTTTGAGTCAAATGTTCTGGTATTGCCATTTTGTATCCTAATCAGAATGTTTTTGATGGCTCAGATGGTAAAGCATCTGCCTGTAATGAGGGAGACCCAGGTTTGATCCCTGGTTCAGGAAGATCCTCTGGAGAAGGAAATGGCAACCCACTCCAGTACTCTTGCCTGGAAAATTCCATGGACGGAGGAGCCTAAGCTAGTCCATGCAGGTCGCAAAGAGATGGACACGACCGAGCGACTTAACTTTCAGAATGTTTTTATAGTGAATATAAACGTTTCTTGCTAATCAGGATTGTCACTTTTTAATCTAATCTGTACTAACAAATGGAGAAGGAAATGGCAACCCACTCCAGCGTTCTTGCCTGGAGAATCCCAGGGACGGCGGAGCCTGGTCGGCTGCCGTCTGTGGGGTCGCACAGAGTCGGACACGACTGAAGCGACTTAGCAGCAGCAGCAGCAGCATATAACAAACTTCCATGATTATTACTACACTTCTACTCCATTTATAGTCACTTTTATATTTTCTGAGTTTGGGAAACAACACCTTCATAATAATAATGATCTAGGAATCATGGTATTTCTGAATTCTAGTTAGCTGAACTGTTTACTAGGTAAACTAGTTTACTAGGACTAGGTAAATTTCAGTCACAAAAGTATTGTTGGGAGGACAGCATTTAAGGTGAAGTATGTTCAACAAGCGGAGAAGGCAATGGCAAGCCACTCCAGTACTCTTGCCTAGAAAATCCCATGGACGGAGCAGCCTGGTAGGCTGCAGTCCATGGGGTCGCTACGAGTCAGACATGACTGAGCGACTTCACTTTCACACATTGGAGAAGGAAATGGCAGCCCACTCCGGTGTTCTTGCCTGGAGAATCCAAGGGACAGGGGAGCCTGGTGGGCTTCCGTCTATGGGGTCACACAGAGTCGGACACGACTGAAGTGACTTAGCAGCAGCAGCAGCACATTTGTTACTTTGTTCATTAGAACAAAAGGTTAATCTTTTTGTTGCCATTTCTAGCAACTGTGAAATGACTATTCCAGTCCCCCAGATCCAACCAGTCCATTCTAAAGGAGATCAATCCTGGGTGTTCATTGGAAGGACTGACGCTAGAGCTGAAACGCCAATACTTTGGCCACCTCATGCGACGAGTTGACTCTCTGGAAAATACTCTGATGCTGGGAGGGGTTGGGGGCAGTAGGAGACGGGGACGACAGAGAATGAGATGGCTGGATGGCATCACCGACTCTATGGACATGAGTCTGAGTGAACTCCGGGAGTTGGTGATGGACAGGGAGGCCTGGCGTGCTGTGATTCATGGGGTCGCGGAGAGTCCGACACGACTGAGCAACTGAACTGAACTATCTAACCCTCCTCTCCTTTGATCACCTCATACTGTAAGAATTCAAAACGTGATCTCCTGATCGCCTTCCCTGAATATTTAAACTCTCCCAGATCTTCCACATTTTCCCAAGGTCCTGTTGTCCAGACTGTCTTTGTGAGGAGAAGTGCTCCAGTTTGTTTCATTCTCTTGATCTAGTGTGCTCTCTCTTTGGATCTGAAGGGCCAATATAGATAAGAAAGAAGAGAGACTAGCTTTCTTTTCTAGTTACATACCAGAACATATTTTATTTCAATTAGTGAGAGGTCATTAGTCACAATTTAGGATTAAACTATGCAAGGATTGCCCTCCACTACAAATGTAGGCCTACTGGATCTCATTTCTCCCCGAAATGAAATGAACAAGGTGTATTCTTCACTAAATGACCCTGGGTTCACATCTACTTTTCTCTAGCCATAAGACTGTGCAGAAATTACTAAATGGAGTCAACCTCAGGGTAGGCTCAAAGGAATTTCATTGCTGGTAAATAAAAGGAGTATTTTTAGTCTCTTTCTTCAGTGCTAATGTATAACGAGCCACAAATAGAAGATTTTCCCCAGCCTTCTGTTCTGTGTGTTCTTAGAAAATAGCTCCTTTTTTTTTTTCCTTTCTATCTTTGCTCCTCTTATTCGGGAAAAAAGAAACCCTACAGAATATGAGATCTAGTTTTACCTTTTAAAAATAGTCTTCACTTGTAATATTGTTGAAACCATTATTACTTTCCTCTTAGGGACCCAAAGTCATATGATAAAACAAGCCTTGCCTTATGAAGTCTTAGCTCCAAATTGTCAATATCAACTCCCCTTTCCTGTGGTAATTTTATTTTAGAAAATGTGGTGCTTTTCCTTGCTTTAGGTCTAGGTAAAAGCCATTTCAAATCACTGATAGATATCCCCAAATTTAAATTTTGGGGAGGAGAGCTTACAGTATATTTGTTCTGTCCTGGATGGCCCTAAATTGTTAAGTGATCCACTTTCTTCCCAGTGATGAACTTTGCAAACACAGAGATCTCAGGAAATAGCAGTTCTCATTTCACAGTCCTTGAACAACTGTGGTAGAATCAAAGAAGGGAGAGAGAAGTGTTTTCCTCTGTTTAGCAGAATGCTATGTGAAATTAAGTTATATCCCCATCCATCACCCCATCTGCCCTTGAACTGGCCAACCTGGGGACTACTCATGTATCTATGACCACCTCAGTCACCAGTGGTGTCTCTAAGATAAGGTTAGACTGAGAGAGGGATAAGCCTGCAATTCTACCTCTCTTATGTCTCTTCCTACCTTTGTGGATATTTGGAAATAATTTAAACAGAGACTTTCTAGGCCAGTAGTTCTCAACTGTAACTGCATATTCAAATCACTTAGCGATCTTTTCAAAATGCTGGTGTCCATTCCACCCTCCAGACAAATTAAACTAGAACCTCTCAGTGCAGAATCCAGGCACCAGACAATTTTAGAGCTCCCAAGGTGATTCCAATGTGCAGCCAAGTTAGAGAATCACTGCTTGAGCTTTAAAGAAATTTTTGAGCTCAGGGAAACTATTGATTTTTATCTTTCCTTATCCCTTCCATTACCTAGGGCACACTTTACCTACCAGATAAAATAATTTAGTCAGGACACTGTTCTTAAACTGCACCTAAACCTTTTTTTATTAGTTAAATTAAGGAGGGTCTTTTCATGTGGTTTGGGATAAAGAAATCTTAAAAAAAAAGAAAAAGAAAACCTTTGATGGAGTAGGTCATAGTCTGGTGACCTGAAGTGACAACAAAAGCAGGTAGTCATTACAACTCAAAACTGATCTCTAGGCAGAACTGTTGACATCTCACAACTGCTAGCCTTGTCTGTGGGTATATGGCGCGCTGAAAATGGGAGGAACAAGGAATGAAATCGTTTGTGAACTATTTCCTTACTGATGGCTTAGCTGGTAAATGCTATGGCTACTATTTTAAGTTTGTCCAAAGTGTTCTAATATCTTCAGAGCTGTGTTGGAGCTAAACTATTGTAGGACTGTAATAAATACTGAAAAGAGCAATTGTCCAGTAAATAACAGCAGAGAATGATTTAGCTAATAGAGTGCAAACCTCAGTGCCCCACACTTTCAAAGACCCATTTTAAGAGCCATTCTTTAATCTTGTGGCTTTGTCTTAGTCAGGAAGCACAAACGCTAGCTTCACCCATGAAGGACAGACCAAAGCATCAGAGACCAATGGAAAGGATGGTTGCCCTTATTATCTTTTTAACACTGGACCCTTGTACCTCTAAGAATTTGGAGCCCTTGACTACAGCCTCCAAAGGCCACATAGAGCTGCCCAGAGGCCTCCTTGAAAAATAAACAAAAGTACAGAAAATGGTTTTCTAAATTTCCTTCATTTGCTCATGTGACAGGGTGTCACGAATTGGAAATTGAGGCAAAAGCACCGAGATACAGAAATGCTGCATTCCAAAGAGGACTAGCCCTTCATCAAAACAAAGGAGCTGGCCAAGGAAAGTCCTTACCCACATGAATGGTATAAAAGGACTGGGTTTAGGAAAATAAGTTGGTTTTTTTAAGAGCGTTAAATTCAGTACCTTTAGAATCAGTGAGGCAAATTTAGAGATTACAAAAGAAATCAGTATAGAAGGAATTAAATCCACACTGGTGTGAGCGCCGCGAGCTCACTTGCAAAACGCACGGAGGGGAAAACATGTCTGTATCAAAATGTTTCACTTTCACTCCTTTGTGTTCGATTTCTGAGAGAACTGTCAGGTTTTGAGAAGCGAAATGTATCCAATGCTTTCACAGCCTGGAAAGAGTTTATTTTCTTTTTAGAAGCTGCTTCCGGTGAAATCCATCTTTTTTATTGAGCCTCTCAGTACGAAACCTGAGTCTGGAGCTCAGCCTACCATCCCATCCCCCACCCGAAACCCCAGCAGAAAAACTAAGTGAAAATCCTAAATCTTCTGATTTAGAGTTTAAATGGATAACTGTCAAACCCCGCCCCTCCCGCCCCCCGCCATGGAATAGCGACCAACGTCACTTTTGATTTCACTTTGTGGAAAACATCTCTAATCCCTGCTGAGGATGGAAAGGAATACAATTTTAAAACGGAAAGATTACTAACATAACCCGAGCAAAGTATTAAGTACATGGCGGCAAGAAGGGTTAATCTTTAGGTTCTATAGGAATGGACTGTGACTATTCCTTTGGGAGGGGAGAGAGGGGAGAGATGTATTTCCGGAGCTGAGAAGAAACAAAAGGTTGGAGATGCTGGGGATCGAACCCGGGACCTCATGCATGCTAAGCATGCGCTCTACCACTGAGCTACATCCCCCACTCCGAATAAGTGGGCTTTTCTAAACTATATTCATGGAATGAAACAAATTTACATTTTAAATTATTTTGCTATTTTCTGAAAGATACAGTTTCCACCCTTGATTTTATAGTACTGTATTACCAAGGGATTCCAAGTAGCCTGCATCTTGCAGACATTCAGAGACTGACGAAGATAAAATGAGCTCGGAAATCTGAGTAGGCAACAGCCTCCCAGACCTTTCTTTTCGGAGCCCTTTTCTCTTTTGTCAAAAGATGTGTGAGACAAAGGAAAATTCCTTACAGGAAAGATAGAAAAGACTTTGCCAATGACTGTCTTTAATTATGAAACCTACCAAACTGTCTTCAACTCTGCGTCCTATTCCTGGACTCCAGAAACAGATATGCAACTATTCTTAGAAAACAAGGAGCCAATGAAGGTATTTCTGTTAGAAAAGTAAATTCCTTCCACTTTTAGCAACTGAGAGGACTGAAGGGTGAAGATGTTGGCTTGCTTCCTGCGGCCTTCTGATCCTCATTTAATCCAAAGAATACACATCAAATCCAGGGAACACGAATCCTCGGATCTTGCTCTGATTCTTCAGAAAGAAAAGCCAGAAAGTAAGAGATTTGTCACTTCTAACATTGAGGCAAACCCTCTGCTTGCGTGGTGCTTATCTTCTACAGAGTGAGTGGTTCTTTAGAACTCAGACCACTCTCTCAACAAGAGATACAAACCAAAGTTTTCTCCCGGCCTAGTCCCCAAATATGAAAACCTGTGAGCCAATCTGGAAGAATGAATAATAATGATAAATAGAAACAAAAGGAAGACTGAGGATACCACATGCTCATGGGCGTGGAAGTGTATGTAGTTCAGAATGGTTGGAACTGAAAGGAGCAAGGCAGAGAAATCAGCTTGACAAGATACAACCAGCATTTCTCATCCTTTCACCTTGCTAAAAGAACCTAAATTTTATTCATATAGTAAGAATTTGCATAAACCATGAATCATCTGAAATAATTATGGTTTTTCCATTTCCTTTTGCCAGGGATTGTTTTCATGATAGAGCCATGACCCTCTGGTGGAAAAGATGCACTAGGCAATCAGCCTAAAATTTTTGGACTTTTTTCCTTCAGGATAAAAAGAGAAGCATGAGAGATAAACCACACATCTTAGTTTAGCATTGATATTTTATTTTCAAGAAAAGTTTTCTGTAACAGTCTGGAAGCTTGAGAGAAACAGATAAAAATTACTTTCTTTATGAGAAATGTAAAAAACGGCTTTCTGGAAATATTAGTTTTCTATTGCTGAATACCACTCCAAAATTCACAGCATTTAAAAAACTGATGCTTATTATCTCAGATTCTGTGGGTCAGAAACTCCAGTGTGGCTTGGCTGGGTAATTCTGGCCCCAGGAGTCTCCTGAAGTTGAACTCCAGGTATGAACTGTGCATGCAGGGCTCTGGAGCATGGACAGTGTCTGGGGGATCTGCTTCCAAGATGGCTGATTCACACATGGGTAGAAAGCCTCAATCCCCCCTCATATATCTTGGTGACTGAGTCAAGAAGGAGAAGACTGCACAAGGATGTGATTACCAGGAAGTAAGGATCCTGGGGGGGAGGGCCATCTTGAAGGTTATCCTTGTGTATCAGTACTTATTACAATACCTGATGTAAGTAAATTTGTGAACTATTTTTTAAAAAGTAAATGTGTGGATGGATAGAGAGATAGATGCTTGCATATCTGAAGGAATAAACAGGAGGACACTTTCAGTGGCTACTTAAGAGATTTAGAAGTGAGAAATTGTGAAATTTGGCTTCAATCCTCTTAATTCCATTAGAAGAAATGGAAATTGTATAAAAATGTATAAATTGTCAAAACTAACATAAAAAAGTTATAGAAAATCTGATTCGATATACAGCCATTTAAAAAACTGAATTTAAACAAAATTTCCAATCAGAGACAAACTTACTGGCATGTTCTATGAAATCCTAAAGGAAACAATAACCTCTGTGTTGTATAAAATATTCCCCCCCAAAATGGGAAAACTATAAATTATTTTAGGTTAGCATAGTATCTATATCAACACCCAGTGGAGAAAATATAAGAAGGGAAAATTATAGGACCATTTTACTATTAAGCACAGAGGCAAAAATGTATTCAAAAAGAGCAAACAGACTTCCAGTTTCTGGTCTCATACATAAGGTGCTTGAAAATCACCACTTCATTCTGTCAACAAGGAAAATCTGAACAGAGTGAAAAATCAACACCTTTTCTAGAATTTATAAGAGAGTTGAGGACACAGGACAACTGGCTGCCACCAAGATTGGAGAGATATACAGGTGAATAAAGGGAGTCATGACTTACCTGAGCAGTGACTCACAAGTGGAAACCACAGGAAGAACCAATACCTGAACTGTCATTGATGATTTGCTTGAGGACCCAAGTTGGCAACTCTGATCACTAAAAATTCCAGGGACACTGAGTCATGGCCTGGGCAGGGTAGGGGTGGGGTCGCCACACTTTTGTGTGTTTTACCCCTAGGACTTTGACCAGCTTCTCACATTAACCATCTAAAAAGCGGAAGGTGGGGTGGGGGTGTTGGGGTGGGGCGGGGGTGCTGGAGTGGCGCGGGGGTGTTGGGGTGGGGCGTAATTCCTTCATGCTTCCAGCAGAGGGGGGAGAAGAGGAGCCACATTGAAATATACCAGAGTGCTATTGTTCTTAACAAGGCCCGATTTCTAAAGAACCCATTTAACCAGACCTTAACCAACTGGGGTTTTGTCAGAGCCTAATTTACCTAGAAGAAGGGAAATACTCAATTCCAACCGTCTCTAGACTTTCACATGAGAGAAGGAAATACCCACTCCAGCATCCTGTAGCTATTCTGTCCCACCTAAGAGTGGGAGGAGACAACTGAGAAACAACTGTGAAGTTCACCAGCCAGAGACAAAAGGTCAACAAAAGACTGAGACCTAACCATAGGTCTATAGAAAGCTTCTCCCTCAACACCTCACTACCGCATTACTAAATTCCTATTTATCCTTTTACCAAGTACACCACGTCAGGCTCTCCAGAAAAAATTACAAAGCATATCAGAAGGCAAATAATAATTTGAAGAGACAGAGCAATAAAAGAACCAGACATGGCAGGAATTTAAAACAACTATGATTAAAATGATAATGGATCTAATGAATAAAGTAGATAATATGCAAGAACAGATAGGCAATGTAAGCAGGAAGGTGAAAATCCTAAAAAAACCAAAACAAAAGAAATGCTCAAGATTAAAATACATAGTAACGGAAAGGAAGAATGCCTTTGATGAGCTCATTAGTACAATAGACATAGCTAAGGAAAGACTCTGAACTTGAGGCTGTATCAGTAGAAACCTCCAAAACTGAAAAACAGAACAAAGACTGGGGGGTGGGGGGAGGACAGAATATCCAAGGACTCTAGGACTTGTGCAAAAAAACATAACACATGTAATGGGAATACCATAAGGAAAAGAAAGAAATGGAATATTTGAAACAATGACTGAGAATTTCCCCCAAATTCATGTGAGACAGTAAACCACAGATCTGGGAAGTTCAGAGAGCATCAGAAAGATAAATGGAAAAAGAAACAACAACAACAACAAAATCTACATATAAGCATATCATTCTCAAACTACAGAAGATCAAATATAAAGAAAATAATCCAGGAAGAGGTCTGAGGGGGAAAAAAATCTAGGCTATAGAGGAACCAAGTCTAGTGACTTACATGTGACTTCTATTAAGAAACTATGCAAACAAGAATAGATAACAGTGAAATATTTAAAGAAGAGAGCCACAACCTAGAATTCTGTGCCCTGAAGATTTTGAAAAATGAAGGAGAAATAAAAAACTTTCTCAAACAAAAATGGAGGGAATTTGTTCCCTGTAGACCAGTCTTGCAAGAAGTGTTAAAGAAAGTTCTTTAGAGACAAGAAAAATAATAGAAACTCAAATCTTCATAAGGAAAGGAAGAATATCAAAGAAGGAATAAGGGAAGGTAAATAAAAACTTTTATTTTTCTTAGTTTAATTGATCTCACAGGTAAATTTGTTCAAAATTATAATAGCAACAATGTATTTGATTATGAGGTTATGTCTATATTGTATACATACTTATGTGTGTTTACATGTAGCTAAAATAAATGATAGCAGTGATACAATGCCTAGGAGGGAGGAAATTTTGGATTTTTTCCCTGTTACAAGTTAGTTACCTGTGAAGAAGTATAGTGTTATTGGAAGGTGAATTGTAAATGTATACTACAAACTCTAGAGAAACCACTAAAAAAAGCTAAAGAATTAACTGATAAGCTAAGAAAGGAGAATTTAAAAAAAAAATGTTTTGTGGTTCCTCAAAAATTTTAAATAAAAACTCACTGCCATATAATGCATCAATGTAACATCTGGGTATACATTATTAAAATTGTGATTTGCAATAAGAAATATATATTTTGTCTCCATCCCTACTAATGGCAAAGAGCTCTTAAAATCGTTAGAATTTTCTAGGGTGAGAGGAGCAAAGTGTTTCTGTTATGTTAATGAGGTAAGTTTTGGCGTGCGACTAGAATTAGGAGCTGGTTAACAGAACAGAGAACAGTCTGTTCAGTTAAGGGTGCCTAACTAACTCTGCCTTCTATCTCCACAGGCTATTCCTAACCTTTGCTACATTCCCAGACCTCCTACATTGGACTGTGACTAGCTCTTCTCCACAGAAATCTTGAGTAAAGCCAAAGATGCAGTGAGAAATGAAGAAATGTCTCTTGTGGTCCTAGGGTGGACCCTCAAATATCGATGTTCAACTCGTACACCAATACTAAAACACATGCTAACTGCTCCTCTCCTTAAAAAAATTACTAAGAGATATTTTAATTATTTTCCAAAGCAAAGTTGGAGTGGATAGAACCTCCTTTCAGTTCAGTTCAGTTCAGTCATTCAGTCGTGTCTGACTCTTTGCGACCCCATGAATCACAGCACACCAGGCCTCCCTGTCCATCACCAACTCCTGGAGTTCACTCAAACTCAAGTCCATTGAGTCAGTGATGCCATCCAGCCATCTCATTCTCTGTCATCCCCATCTCCTCCTGCCCCTAATCCCTCCCAGCATCAGAGTCTTTTCCAGTGAGTCAACTCTTCACATGAGGTGGCCAAAGTATTGGAGTTTCAGCTTTAGCATCAGTCCTTCCAAAGAACACCCAGGATTGATCTCCTTTAGAATGGACTGGTTGGATCTCCTTGCAGTCCAAGGGACTCTCAAGAGTCTTCTCCAGCACCACAGTTCAAAAGCATCAATTCTTCGGCGATCAGCTTTCTTCACAGTCCAACTCTCACATCCATACATGACCACTGGAAAAACCATAGCCTTGACTAGACGGACCTTTGTTGGCAAAGTAATGTCTCTGCTCTTTAATATACTAACCTCCTTTAGCAATATGTGAACCGTGAACTCCCAGATGTTCAAGCAGGTTTCAGAAAAGGCAGAGACACCAGAGATCAAATTGCCAACATCCGCTGGATCATGGAGAAAGCAAGAGAGTTCCAGAAAAACATCTATTTCTGCTTCATTGACTATGCCAAAGCCTTTGACTGTGTGGATCACAATAAACTGTGGAACATTCTGAAAGAGATGGGAATACCAGACCCCCTGACCTGCCTCTTGAGGGACCTATATGCAGGTCAGGAAGCAACAGTCAGAACTGGACATGGAACAACAGACTGGTTCCAAATAGGAAAAGGAGTACGTCAGGGTTGTATATTGTCACCATGCTTATTTAACTTACATGCAGAGTACATCATGAGGAACGCTGGGCTGGAAGAAGCACAAGCTGGAATCAAGATTACTGGGAGAAACATCAATAACCTCAGATATGCAGATGACACCACCCTTATGGCAGAAAGTGAAGAGGAACTCAAAAGCCTCTTGATGAAAGTAAAAGAGGAGAGTGAAAAAGTTGGCTTGAAGCTCAACATTCAGAAAACAAAGATCATGGCATCTGGTCCCATCACTTCATGGGAAACAGATGGGGAAACAGTAGAAACAGTGTCAGACTTTATTTTGGGGGGCTCCAAAATCACTGCGGATGCTGATTGCAGCCATGAAATTAAAAGACACTTACTCCTTGAAAGGAAAGTTATGACCAACCTAGATAGTATATTAAAAGGCAGAGACATTACTTTGCCAACCAAAGTCCGTCTAGTCAAGGCTATGGTTTTTCCTGTGGTCATGTATGGATGTGAGAGTTGGACTGTGAAGAAAGCTGATCGCCGAAGAATCGATGCTTTTGAACTGTGGTGCTGGAGAAGACTCTTGAGAGTCCCTTGGACTGCAAGGAGATCCAACCAGTCCATTCTAAAGGAGATCAATCCTGGGTGTTCTTTGGAAGGACTGATGCTAAAGCTGAAACTCCAATACTTTGGCCACCTCATGCAAAGAGTTGACTCACCGGAAAAGACTCATGCTGGGAAGGATTGGGGGCGGGAGGAGAAGGGGACGACAGAGAATGAGATGGCTGGATGGCATCACTGACTCGATGGACATGAGTTTGAGTGAACTCAGGGAGTTGGTGATGGACAGGGAGGCCTGGTGTGCTGTGATTCATGGGGTCGCAAAGAGTCGGACACGACTGAGCGACTGAACTGAACCTCCTTTAATTGAGATAAATAATTCTTTGAAATGCAGCTGTATTCCCTCTTCCTGGGTGCATTCATAGGATGAACTTACTTCTGAATTGTCTCTCTGGCTTTGTGCTGCTTACTCCCTAATAAACATCCCAAAGTTTCCAGGAAGCAGAGAAAATGGTGATGGTAGTTAACCAAACCGAAGACCAATAAATACATACATGGAAAACTGCTATTTTAAAGGGCAAGACGATGGCCCCCAAATGAGAAAGTGCTAAACCATTTTTATTTAACAATGCAAGGCCAAAGTCTAAATTAGACAGCAACAACGAAAAATAGGACGATGTGGAGATGCCGGGGATCGAACCCGGGGCCTCATACATGCGAAGCATGCGCTCTACCACTGAGCTACATCCCCTAGTTTAAACCAGCTCCTGGGCAGGATTCCTGTGTTTTTAAAAGCTCAATGTGTTTTGCACAATTTGGGGTATTTTTTTATTTCCAACCAGATAGTAACCATCATTGAGGATGAATTACACTTAAAGCCACTTTCGGATTCTATCCAAGTAATCCCCTTCGGAGATGCAGCGACAACATGCAACTCGTATCGTTACTGAGAGCAGAGCCCAATTTCGTTCAGTAGCTTCAGCACAAGTGCTTTCTCTAGCGTTGGCCAAATCGAACTCCATGTGGAAATCACTGGGAGGTTTTTTTCCAAACTCTGAAGAATGGTCTACAAGCCAAAGGCTCATAGAAATTGCGACACCCCCTCCCGGGCCCCCCCCCCTTTTTTTTTTTTGGGAGCCGAATGGTTGAATGGTCAAATGACTCTTTGGAGCTGCGTCTTTCTACTTGCTCTTGCTTGGAGGAAAAAAGACAAACGACAACCAAACCACAAACAAAAAATGTCCAGATTGTTGAAACTGTGAAAATCTTGCCCCAGTCTTTGCCGCCAGAGGCAACGGCTCTTTCCACAGAGACCTTCTAACTCCCCTGAAACCTGAGCGGTTATCTGTGAACTGTGGCTTCATGAAAAATCTTGGATTTAAGAAGCCCGGATTCCCTGTTTGCCCCTTTCCTTTATCTGCTGGCCAGCCTCCCGTTCCGCAGGCTCCTCCGCGAAAGAATGAACCTAGACAAGATTTTCTAAACTAGGATTCCGGTCAGTTCCGAGCGCTCATCTGCAACCTAAGACGATTAGACGAAAAAGATGGTTTTTCCCCTACCTTTCATGGGGTCGCAAAGAGTCGGACACGACTGAGCGACTGAACTGAACTGAACTGAACTGAACACTACTTTATCATCCTAAATCCCAGACTAAAAATATTGGTGAGCCATCAGCCAGTCAATGAGGGAAAATATATAATGTGCTAAAATAAGCCTTTATTGTTTAAACCATTGAGATTTTGTGGATGCTTTCTTTAACATCATAATCAAGCCTATATTTAGTGAAACAGAGAAATTATCCCTTTTGTTATATGAATAGCTATTCTATTTTCCCAGTCTGAAATTTGTCATTGACTTTGCTTGTGGACTTTTCCTTGTTATACAGGAGGCTTTGCTTTGTTTTGTTTTACTCTTATTATTATCGAAATAATGCATATTGCAGAAAATTTGGAAGTAAGAAAAGCATAAATATACTAAAGAAAATTTACCTATGCTCTTACCACTCTTTTAGAAGCTCTCTTGAAATCAAATTTTTCAAATTATCCTGTAAATAATTTTGGATTTTTGAATCATTATTGGAATAACCTTCCCCACTCCAAAGTTATTAAAAATTTTACTTGTGGTTTTGAAATACTTCTAAATTTTGTATTAATAAATTTCAAACACCGTTTAGAATTCACCCTGCTGTAAGTTATGGGATATTAAATCAAAATTTTTTTGTCCAGGTAACTACTCAGATTTGCCATCTTACTCATAATGGGAGATTATAACCCACTGTGCTCAGTGTTTACAGATCTAGCAGTCAGAAATAGAGTATTTACTCATAATATTTGAACTGTACAATTTATCTAACAGATAAATCTAACAGATAATTGTTAACAGATAAATCTAACACAGAACTCCTGATGAGAACAGAGTTCCTCATAATGAAAATAGCATTATACCAATTAGGAGAATCTAAAGCCTAACTACAAATTCTTTGTTTTACTCCCCTCCCTTCTTTTTTTTTTCCCCCCAAAGTTATAGTGACTCTTGTTCTTTTCAAATGTGTATCTGAGTTTCCTTTCAGATGTAAATTTTACCTTGTTTATGATAAAGTCCTTTATTGAAAATATGTATCTGAATCTCTTTTCAAATATATATTTTATCTTTTTATTATGATGTACTCTGTCATCAAAGCATGCACACACTTGAATAGCTTTTTAAAAGTATATACCAACCTTCTGAAGTTAATTTTCTTGTGAACAGAAAGATCTCTCTCCCCACTGACTCCCAAAATAGTTTCTTGAAAATAGAGGGATTCAGAGTATTGTGGAAAAGTGACCACTAACTTAGAAAAATTTAAATATGGCTTTTTGCATACAAGAACAATGGGGGAAATACCCTGGAAGGAATACCCTGGAAGAAATAAATATCCAGTGGGTTTTTCACCTCTAAGTCTTAAAACATGTATTTTTATGAGTGAATGATTTGGGTAGAAGAAAATCCCTCTCATTCACTCACTCACACACACACACACACACACACACAAACCATATATTAGTTCTTAGGCATAGGAAAGACAAAGAATGGTGAACTAACACTGAACTAACAGTCGTGTCCGACTCTGTGACCCCATGGACTGTAGCCCACCAGGCTCCTCTGTCTAAGGATGGTAGAAGGATATTAAATATTAGCACTTTCTCAGAAAGAATTCAGGTAATCTGGCATAGTGGCAATTTACCAGTATTTGCACATAGCCTCTCCCAGACTTTAATCCTTAATAAATCCCCAAATAAAACTGAAAGTTACAGCTCCCACTTTGTGCATTTTTATTTCAGTCAACACCTGTCAACAGAAGGAAAAAAAAAAAAAAGCACAATGTGAGAGTTTTAAGTTTTACTGGGGGCAAAATGAGGACTATAGCCAGGGAGCAGTATCTCAGATTGCTCTGAAGAACTTCTCTGAACAGGTAGGGGGGAAGATCAGTATTATATATGATTTTAGCGAAAGGGAGTACATGCAATCAAGCACACTTTTTGGCAGAGGTTTGCTGCTAGTCAGGAGGAGCAGACGTCACCATTAATGATTTTAGTGCTTTTCTAGGTATAAGAAAATGTAAGGACTTGGGGTCATAAAATCTCCTGAAAATACCTGTTTTTTTTTCTTTTTTTTTCTCTTTTAATTTATTTATTTTAATTGGAGGCTAATTACTTTACATTATTGTATTGGTTTTGCCATACATTGACATGAATCTGTCCCGAGTGTACATATGTTCCCCATCTTGAACCCCCCTCCCACCTGAAAATACCTGTCTGAAGGCCTGTTCTGCATTTTTTCCTGGAGCACAGAGTGCCTCATTCCTGATCTTCACTCTGAATTCCTTTCAGGGTGTGTTGAAGGTCAGCAGCTGCAGTGGCTAATGACTTAAATCCTTGGAGAGGCAGATGGCAAAGTGGCAATTTTTAGTTGGCATACTTCATAAATATGAGTGAAATTTTGTATATAGATTTTGAGTGTGAGTTACAGAACTGCTTTAATTTGTAAGAATTTTGCACATTTATATATTTTCTTCCTTTTATTCAAATACATTCGTTCTTATAACTCTGTTGTCCAGTATGGTAGCCACTAACATGTGATTCTTGAGTACTTGAAATATGACCAGTCCAACTTATGTGCTATAAGTTTAAGATGCACACCGGATTTCAAAGACTTAGTATGAAAAAAAGAATGTAAAATACTTAGGTAACATGTTTATGTGAATTATTTTTTTCTTTCATACTTTTTTTTAATAGCTTTTTTTGTTTGTGTTGGTATACAGCTGATTAACAATGTTGTGATAGTTTCAGGTTAACAGAGAGGGACTCAGCCATATATATACATGTATATATTCTCCCCCAAACTCTCCTCCCACCCAGGCTGCCACATAATATTGGGCAGAGTTCCATGAGCTATACAGTACATCTTTGTTGGCTATATTTGAACTATTTATTGATATGATAAAGTCAGCTGTTGCCCTAAACATCCCAGAGTGAGCAGCGAGAATGAAATCAGTTATGAAATCTGGTGCAATGGGTCAGGGGACCTGTAGCCTCTATTGGCCTGAAGTGCAGAGTCCACTCTGAGTCCAGCTTTTATTCCTAATTGCAGACTACAGGACTTTTTTTGATCTTAACTTTCCCAAAACACTATGCTGACATAGTCCAGATCTCATTTTTTACCCCAGGCCATTCCCTTCTGTGCTAGTCTCAGAAACAATCAGCAAGTGCATAGGCAGCGTTCATGCCTGCCACTGACCCGGTGTTCCAAGGTCCATGCTTTCATGAGTCCAGTCATACTTCCTTCTGGGTCTGGCCTTGAGGTTTGTAACAAGGAGATTATTCTTAAGAAAAACATGAAAGATAATCATTAACACAGTTTCTTAATATATGCTGTTTTTCCAGGTGCTATTTCTGTGGAATTTCTCAAGGCTATGAAATTACATTATTAGGAATTCCCACTACAGTTAGGGAACTGTTGACCGAAACCACCTGCCTTGGCCAGGCCTGCTTGCTTGAGTTGTCTCAGGCAACAGGAGTTCTAGATAAGGAACATGGTGCTGCCACTGAAAACTAACTGGGAGAATTCAGAAGGGGCCAAAGACTGGAGGAGATGACCAACCTTTCAGAGTCTTTCTCACTGGGATCAGTCTTGGTTGAGTAATGTGCATGCCACCAGGAAGGACCCTGAGATTACGGGCCAAGCAGGATGACTGTCTAGAGACAACACAGAAACTAACCCCATTACAATAAAATCAGTGGCAGATCAGTTCTCCTGGGTTTCCTTACCTTGCTGCTCTCTACTTAGGGCCCCCCTTCTGCAATAAAATCTCTCTGTCAGCACAATGTGCCTCCTCTGACATTTCCAAGTGTGAACAAGAGCCCACTCTTGGACCCTGGAAGCAGGTCCCCCTTCCTGTAACAGTAGTATTTTAGATATATTGGATTAAATTATGAATTTCACATGTTTCTCTTTACTTTTTTCAGTGTAACCTCCAGAAAATTTAAAAATTATATATGTGTTTGGCATGCATGAGTCACATTATATTGGGCAGTGCTTCCCAATTTAACACACTTTTGCTGATATCAGAAATATACAAGACCCCACTTGGCATTGTTTTCTCCTGTCACAATGTAGAGTAATGATTTACCAAGGACACTGGACATGATCTTAGTTGTACTTTACACCAAGACACAGAGACAAATTAAAACCAGCTCCATTTCCCCATCCCACCCATTTCTCTCCCTCACTGAGACCGGTCACTTTTCTGTTTCCTATTTTACATTCTAGAGATCTGATGAATCTTTTGGACTAATTAAAAGACAAGCTCTTTCAGACAAATGTAGTCCTTCCAAGTTCAAAATCTACTTCATGGGATTTCTGTGAACAGGAACAAAACTCTCACACAGTCATAGGCCAGCAAAAAGGAGAAAGCAATCACCTGACCTGGATTTCTAAGCATTTCCTGGGCTTTCTAAGGAAGTTCAAGGAACATAATACTATCTGGAGTCCATCATCTCTCTGGCTTACGACACACTTTCCCGGAAATATCGTTAATGAGTTCCCAATCTTCAAATCACAATAAGCCATTTTACTTTCTGGCTCTATACACTCTCTTCCATGATAAGAAAAACCTCCTTAATCACAGATTTCTGCAAAGTTGCCATCTTAGGGGTTTCACTGTGGCTACCAAATACCTTCACAAGACTGAATCTTAAATTTGCAGGCACCTTCTTGCTCAATCGCTCAGTCGTGTTTAACTCTTTGTGACCCCATGGACTGCAGCACACCAGGCTTCCATGTCCTCCACTATCTCCAGTAGTTTACTGATACTCATGTCCATTGAGATTGTGATGCTATCTAACCATCTCATCCTCTGCTGCCCCTTCTCCTTTGCCTTCAATCTTTCCCAGCATCAGGGTCTTTTCCAGTGAATCAGTTCTTCGCATCATGTGGCCAAAGTACTGGAGCTTCAGCTTCAGCATCAGTCCTTCCAATGAATATTCAGGACTGATTTCCTTTAGGATGGACTGGTTGGATCTCCTTGCAGTCCAAGGGACTCTCAAGAGTCTCCTCCAGCACAACACTTCAAAAGCATCCATTCTTCCGCGCTCAGCCTTCTCTATGGTCCAATTCGGCATACCCCTACATGACTACTGGAGAAACCATAGCTTTGACTGTACTATTTGTCGGCACCTTAATCATGTTCAAACCCAAGCTCCTCCTCTTTCCAGACTCGATCTAACACCCACAAAGCAAAAACACAACATACTACCCTCAAGCAGAAAGGAATTCATTCTTCTCCATACCCATTACACCATGGAGGAGTCCTGTTTCTGGTTTATTTGAGCGACTGTCTCAAAACCTTGTTTATTCGATTGCATACTCTCTAAGGGTTGATGAGTTAATCTTCAGGCAGCACTATGAACAGAGAGTGAAAATATCTTTTGGACGTAAGAAGGAAAATGATCTTCACACCGCCCGAACAGGGACTTGAACCCTGGACCCTCAGATTAAAAGTCTGATGCTCTACCGACTGAGCTATCCGGGCTCACGAATACTGAGCTTTTCTGACGGCCTAGTAAGGGTGAGTTCATTAAATCATTTTCAATTGTGATCCGTGTTAAAAATCAGTCTTGCACACGTACCTCATGTACGCAAGCCAAGGGCAGCCGGCAGAGGCCACTTCCACACTCACTAACCTGCTGCCATCACAACAGACATCAGGTGTGAAACAATTTGACTTCCCTCTGAAGAGCTCGCCTATGGAAAGGGCGCCAAGATGCTCTCAAAAGCCAACAGTTTGGGTACAAACGAATGGGGTTTTCTTATGGGACAGAAGTTTTCTGTTTACTTCCCTAAAATACACGGGACTTCAACACTTTCTTGTAGGTATAAGATGCAAAGAAGAGAGGTGAAGCTTGGACAGGTCCTTCCTACCCGTCTACCTAAATCCTACTCATATTTAAAGATCCATGTATACGACCTCTTCTCCCTACTTTGCTGATTCCAACTCGCCTCCTTCCTTGTCCCGTTCAAGAGTCGCCTTTTCGCTCTTGTCCACTATACTGCTTCCCGCGTGATATCTTCCCAATAACTCGGTTCACTCCATCCAGGCTCCGGGTTTTTGACACTCCAGGTCAGAGTTTCCCAAACCTGCCAGAGTGTGAGTTTGCAGAGTTTCCTAATGTTATAAATTACTGTCTGCTTTCGGACTTCCTTCAAAATTCACATCTGGGTTACTTGTCACACAAAATGGACTGAAAGTGTTTTTGCGCCTCAGTGCAGATGCTATCTAGGCTACAAAGCTCCAATTCCTTTCACACATGACGTTAAATGAGACTCCTTTCACATATGGAGTCCCAGCGCACACATTTCCCCTGCGAGAGAATTCTGTCCGAAAGAGGTTGTGTACTCTTTTTCCTCCTCCCTCCTCCTTTTGTCTTTCAAAACAAGGCCTCAATAAGGAAAGCAGTTGCCAAGGGCCCGATCGCGTTGCTGACTTGGGTTTGCTGGACATGCACTGTCGCTCTGCATTTCTTGGCAGGTTGTGTGTGAATTCTTTCCGCTCTGTCATCTCTTTCCTTCCGGAAGGACCTAAATCGCCCTCTATCCGCCGCATCCTTACCCTCCTGTTTCGCAGCACTTTCCTTCTTTGTCTTCTTCCGCGGTATTTTTACGGTCTTTTAGGCAGTTTTGGAAGCAGAGGAGGTTGACGTTAGGGGAAAGGAGGAATTTGAAAACTCGAGAAAGATGCCCCATTCCTGAGACGTTCCCTGACGATGGAATGGAAATGCCTTCCTGAGAGTTGGTGCTGGAGCAAACTTTGGAGCAAGCTTAGAGAAGTAGGAAGACACCTGAAGCAGAAACAACAAACTGCCGGGTCCAAATTCAGTCTAAAGTCTAAAATACATACCAATGATTCCTTATTCTCCAATACCAATGGATCTTTTTCAGTCCTTGTGCTAGTCTTATCTCAGGGGCCTTCTCTTCCATAGCCACATGAAAACCCAGGTCTCTGACTGTTCAGATAACTAACTAAAGGAACAGGGATATTTCCATCACCACCACTCCATCCCACTCTCCTTTATTCTATCCTCTTTCCTTCTTGTCTTCCTTTTGCCGATTCTCGGCCCTGGAAAATGGTGGGCCGGAGGGAGTAAATATGACAAAGGCTGACAAAAGTACAGATGGAGGTGCCAGGGATTGAACCAGGGACCTCGTACATGCGAAGCACGCGCTCTACCACTGAGCTACACCCCCATCCCATCCATGCTTCTCTGGCTGTTTCATAAAATATTATGTTTTGTTTTTTTTTTAAAGCTATGAGTTGCCTAGAGAAAGTCTACCAAGTTAAATGTTATTATTTCTGAAGTTTTAAAATATACAGTCTAGTGGCTTCTTCCTGGCCTGCAGTTATTTAATTAACCAGGAACAGCTGAAAGAATAAAGCCTTCTGAGAGACACTTAAAAAAAAAAAGGTCTGTTCTTTTCCCTTCATGCTTCTCAGTAATACTGTCAGTGGAATTTAGTGCTCAAGCTTGATAATGTGACTGATTCTTCCAAGTTTGTTGCTTGGAGTTCAGGAAATCCTGAATGAGCCAGATCTTTCTTTTTTTGTTTCCTTCAGTCAAATGTTCCTTGAGAAGACAGACATACCAGGGAGGATAACCCTTAGAGTGGAAAGGGGTCAGGAGCAAATGGGTGTAAAGTTAACTTTGATGTGAGGAAGAAAACTGAGTAAAGGAATATGGAGAGGAAAGTGGGAAAAGTTGGTGCGAATACAGTTTAAGAGAGTAAAAGAAAAGGGCAATAATAAAGGTGCTAGAAACTAAACCCAGTGCTTCATTTTGTGCATTCTACTCTCACATAATCTAAGAAATTCAGAAAAAGACTCGTCCTCACTGATTTCCATTATTTGCTACTGGTTCTCCACGAAGAAGTCTAGAAATGAAAAGTAAGGATTTATCTGTTTTAGAGGATCTTGTAACTGCTGTCACTCCCAAGTTCATGATCAGAGGAGTTGAATCATTTTAATAGTGTGTAGATCTAATGGGGTGCTGTCCAACTTGCTGGGTGAATAGAAGGGGAAGAGACAGAGAATGCAAGAGACAGAAGTTTGCTCACCTCAGGTTTTCAGCTGGTACTCTTAAACATAAAGGCAGGTTGACAAGAGAAGAGCAGTGCTTACTAATGTGTCCAACAGGCATCACTCAGGAGCAACATAAACAAAAAGTAAATCAACGTGCAAGTTTAGCACTTCAGCTAATGAAGTATATTCAACAAAGAATGGTAAATTTATAGATAAAGGACAGGATTGAGGAAAGCAGTTTTTGTCTTTTCAGGGCAGTAAACTGTGGGAAATTAAATACTGGGGAGGAAACTAGTGGACTAAAGTTTTTTGTTTTTTTAAAATTTTGATTGCTTTATTAAAATTCTCATAGAATTCTTTACAAAAACATTATGTCCTAAAAAAGTCATTCAACAAATATCAAGACCTATGTATAGGACATTGATGGAAAAAGCAAAGGAATCTGTGTTCCTGATCCTTAAAGTGAAGTGGTCAGGACTTTGTGACCCCATGGACTGTAGCCTACCAGGCTCTTCCATCCACGGTATTTTCCAGGCAAGAATACTGGAGTGGGTTGCCATTTCCTTCTCCTGGACTAAAGTTTGTTTGCAGATTCCTCTAGTGCCTATCACCGACTCGATGGACATGAGTATGAGCAAGCTCCAGGAGTTGGTGATGGACAGGGAGGCCTGCGTGCTGCAGTCCATGGGGTCGCACAGAGTCGGACACGACTTAAGTGACTTAGCAGCAGCAGCAGCAGTGCCTATCTGGGCTGGTAAGAGTTTTTCTCCAGTAAAAAGAGGATTTGTATCCTGCTTTTGGTCAGACATGGAAGAATAAAGAGAACTTTTTGCACCTAAATTGTCTTCAGCTCAAAATAATTTTTATGTCAAAGAGGCATACTTTGGGGAACATTCTGGTTTCATATGTAGTCATGTGCAGAAGGACCATGTTACAGCATGTCATATGTTAGAGATAGTTTGTCAACTTCAACTCAAAAGTGCGTGAAGATCTGAGAAATTATGAGTATGCCGTTCTTCCTATATCTTGTTATATTTAAATTCTTTTAATTTGTTTGCTTTTTAACTGTACAGTTTGACATTATTAATTTAAAAAGCTATTAAAATTGCATTATTTACACTTAAATTTATTGAATTGTAAACTAGATATATTTCACTTTTTCTCCCCCCAAAATGAGAAGGGGACTTCAAAATAACAGCAGAATGGATCCCAGAGAGCAACAACAAGGGGAGTCCTGCAACTTGCAGGCAACCTTTCACACGGTGATGTCAACCACAGGATCAGCCACTCATGTCAACCACAGGATCAGCCACTCGTTGCTGGAGGTGCTAGAGATTGAACCCGGGGCCCCAGGCACACTAAGCTCACCTTCTACCACTGAGCTACGCCCCATACTTCTGTAGTGGAGAAGAAAACTTAATGTCATATCTATCTGCCTAGTGTTTCCAAGCCTTGAAATTATTAGCACAAAGATTTTTTAGTACAGTTCCATTATTTCCTGAAACTCCTTTATTTCGTTCTCTTTCTCAGCTACACAAAGAGAAAGGCAACTTCATGTTAGGCAGAAAGGCATCATTCCTAGTATCTATTCATGTTTGTCAGTCTACAAAAGGTGACTAGAAGAAAGAAAATAAGAGCCTGGAACCAACGATACTTAAGAAACGACTAGGGGAACTAGCCCCATATCCTAATTTCTACATACATGTCCCCACTAGAAGGAGCCAAAGCCACTGTAAAAATTCGCTGTCACCTAGAATATCAATGTGTCAGAATGTAAGAAAGTGCTCAACGATTATAGCAAGCTCAAAAGATCACAGTACCTTCTAGGCAATCTTGGAAACACTGAGCTTTAAAATGAAAATAAACAATACAGGAATACAAGTTAATAGATAAAATAAGACTACTGGGTCAGAGTTGACTGAAATACAAGGTCTGAATGAGGAGATGACCAGCGTCAAAGGATGGCCAACTTTTGCTCTGAGGATGGTAATAAAGGCTCTGCTCTCCGTTTCAGAATTTGGAAACTTCAGTTTGAATTGAGAGGTCAGTGTCTCAATAGATTACTCAGACACTTGTTGAATTAAAGTTCTAAAATTTTGGCTGGAGTAAGATTTCATAAATTCATTGTGGGTTTATTCATAGAAAAATCTAGAGCTATTTTGTGATCGTCAGTCCATCACAACATTCCTTCATGCACCCGCAGTAAACTCGCCCTTGGGGATCAACTAAAAAGCTTAGAGTGCCGAAACCCGGGATTGAACCAGGGACCTTTAGATCTTCAGTCTAACGCTCTCCCAACTGAGCTATTTCGGCTTCCTGAAAACTTACTCTCCTGCCATTTCTTTTTTTTCAACTTCAGTTATTAGGTTTCAGATTCTTTTAGTGTGGCTGCCTAGTTGTCCAATATACTTGCCTATTTGCAAAGACCTGGAATCGATTGCCTTCCATGTATGCCAATTGGAGTCAATTCCTAGCAGCATGGGATGAACACATACATAAAAGTAGGAAAATCTGAAGAGTGATGACAATGAGGGATTCGATGGAAAGACTTTTTACTCCTCTGCTTCCTGTCAGTTGAACCAGACACAGCTCAGAAACTAAAGGAAACTAAGAAAAAATGTTATTGGTAGCTCTTATTTCTCTCTCTCTCTCTTTTTTTTTTCATTCTTTCATCTCTCACAATCTCCCAAAACGGTGAGAAATAAAAGCCAATGATGCTGTGAATTTGCTAAAAGAATACCACATACATAAACATTATCAGACTAAACACTTCAGCCAATATTCCCAACTGACAGGAAAGCAACTGTCACAAAGTTAGAAAATTTGAAATGACAAATCTCATCACAGCAGAATTTCTTCACAAAATTTTCTTCAAAAATAAAATTGAGACTATGACCAAATCAGTTTTTGATTGGCTCCTTTGTGATTCAGGCAAGAAAATCATTTAGCATTGTGAGGTAATAAATACTGCACAGTATCACTTCATTTTCAAGTAGAAACAGAATATATGAAGCAAGGCTTATGAGTCATTTGCATGAGAAAGTAGCTCATATTCCCATGGCTCATACACTTGGTGCAATCCTCTATTCTTCAACCCACATCCAGAACTTCACAGGGAACTCCTGATAACTTAAAAAGAAAAAGAAAAACCAGATCTGGTTTATAGATGATTCTGCTCATGTACTGGGACCACACAAGTGTGAGCAGCTTCCATAGAACCTGTAGGCCAGTAATGAAGGTAAACCCTCTCAGTAGGCATTACTTCAAGCAGGGCATGTGACTGTTCATTTTGCTTGGAAGAACAGATGTAGGGTAGATATCTATACAAGTTGATGAGAGGTGGCTAATAGTTTAACAGGTGATTAGGGGCTTGGAGTAAAAATTACTGGGAGAAAACTGAAAAAGTGGTGACAGAGAGGTCTGGTAAATAGGCAGGTAGATAGAATCTCCCAAATGTGCAGAGCCTAAGAATATTTGTTTTCAAGTAAATGCTCTACAGAGAGCAACCTCTTTGAAGTCAGTTGAACACAATGACCCATTCTGTTGATGTCTGGAAGCTCCTCCTTGGCCACCACTGTACTTGCCCAATGAGCTTATGAACAAAGTAACCATGATGACAAGAACAGAGGTCATACATAGGCTCAGCAACACAGATTACTTTTTTTGGTTCTACATATGTATTTTATTTTGTATTAATACTTATTTTAATTTTAAAATTTTAATTGGAGGATAGTTGCTTTACAATATTGTGTAAGTTTCTGCCCTACATCAACATGAATCAGCCACAGGTATACACATATCCCCTCCCTCTTGAGCCTCCCTCCCACCCCCCACCCCATCCCACCCCTCTAGGTTGTCACAAAGCATCAGTTTGAGCTCCCTACATGCTACAGCAAACTCCCAATATGTAGTGGGAATTCCTAATAATGTCCTTTCACAGCCTTGAGAAATTCCACAGAAATAGCACCTGGAAAAACAGCATATATTAAGAAACTGTGTTAATGATTATCTTTCATGTTTTTCTTAAGAATAATCTCCTTGTTAACAAACTCCAAGGCCAGACCAAGAAGGGAGTATGACTGGGATCATGAAAGAATGGACCTTGGAACACCAGATTGGCATCAGGCATGAATGCTGCCTATGCACTTACTGATTGTTCCCAAGACTAGCCCAAAAGAGAATGGCCTGGGGTGAAAACAAGGAGATCTGGACTATGTCAGCATAGCGTCTTGGGAAAGATAAGATCAAAAAAGTCTTGTAGTCTGCAATTAGGAATAAAAATTGGACTCAGAGTGGACTCTGCACCTCACTCCAGTAGAGGCTGCAGGTCCCCTGACCCACTGTACCAGATTTTGTGTTCTGTCTTCATTCTCATTGCTCGCTCCCAGACCATTTGGGCAACACCACTATCCATTTTACATATAGTAAAGTATACGTTTCAGTGTTACCCTCTTAATTTTCTCCTTTCCCAACTGTATCCACAAGTCTGTTCTCTATGTTTGCATCTCCACTGATGCCCTGCAAATACATTCATCAGTACCACCCTTCTTTAGTCCATATATATACGTTAATATATGATATTTGGTTTTCTCTTTCCGATTTACTTCACTCTGTATGATGGACTGTAGGTTCATCCATCTCATTAGAACTGGGTCAAATGAGTTCCTTTTTATGGCTGAGTAATATTCCATTTTTTTATACGTACTATATCTTCTTAGCCATTCATTTGTCAATGGACATCTAGGTTTCTTTTGTGTCCCAGCTATTGTAAATAGTGGGGCAGTGAACATTGAGGTTTGTGTGTCTTTTTCAATTTTGGTTTCCTCATAGTATATGCCCAGTAGTGGGATTGTTAGGTCATATGGAAGTTTTATTGCTAGTTTTTTAAGGAATCTCCATACTGTTCTCTATAGTGGCTGTATCAATTTACATTCCCACCAACAGTGCAAGGGGGTTCCCTTTTCTCCACACCCTCTCCAGCGTTTACTGTTAGTATACTTTTTTGGTGATAGCCATTCTGACTGGTATGAGGTGATGCCTCATTGTAGTTTTGATTTAGATTTCTCTAATAATGACTGAGAGTGAGATGGCTGGATGGCATCACCGACTCTGTGGACATGAGTTTGAGTGAACTCCGGGATTTGGTGATGGACAGGGAGGCCTGGCGTGCTGTGATTCATGGGGTCGCGGAGAGTCGGACACGACTGAGTGACTGAACTGAACTGAATAATGAATGAAGCAACATAGACTTCTGTGCACTAAAACAATGTAGTTTAAACTACTGCTCAGTCTCAAAGATTCGGACACAACTGAGAGACTGAACTGAACTGAACTGAAGTGACTAAACTACCAACATCACAAACTTTGAGCCCTCACTTGGGGGTTATTATTCCACTGGGGAACCAACTACCTACTCTGGTGTCAGGTTCCTTACATTTGACCACTTCTGTATTAGGGGCACAATGTATATCTAATCTCACTGGAATAGACATTTATTCTATACATAGATTTCCCTTCATGTCCCACAATGCTTTGGCCAAAAACACCAAACACGAATTTACTGAATGTCTTATTCAACAGCACCTACAGCATTGTTTCTGAAACAAGAAGCCAGTTTGTAGAAAAAAAAAATCAGCAATGGGCTAATATTCTGGAATTCACTGGCCTCACCATAAGGCCGCTAAACCTGAAGCAACTAGCCTGATTGGATGGTGGAATGACCTTTTGAATACTTGGTTATGGTATGAGCTAAGAGACAATACTTCTGGTGAGGGAGGGCATGTAATGCTATCCAGGATAAATACTCTTCATCAGTGACTAATGGCAATGTATCTCTCGCATCAGGATCCACGGATGTACCAATCAGAGAGAGGAAGTGAGAGTGAGTCCTTTCATTGTTATGGCCAACGTTGGGACACAGGAACATTTTGCTCCCTTTCTATTCCGCTACTAATTTTCATTTGAACTCCAAAGTCTTTACATGATTTTCTGGTGTTTCTTTGTGATTGGAATTTATGAATAAAAGGCATGATTTTATTTAAAGAGATAAGAATCAGTGGGAGAAGGGGGTGTATTGAGTTATGTCAAGGAAAGCTTGATAGCATAAAATCCTTAACTTCCCAAATGTTCGGTCAGCTAACTTGTGTAAATTACTGAGGGGGTTAATTCCTCATGACAAATACCTGATCCTCTTTCAAAACTCCTGGAGGGATGGATGAGTGATGCTATTTTGGGTAGACCTCAACAGTTGAAGATTCACAAACCACGTGCTACCTTTCAGTACTTTTTTTCATTGGTAGTAGTCCTCAATAAATAGATAAACCCAAGTGGAGGTGCCGGGGATTGAACCCGGGGCCTCGTGCATGCTAAGCACGCGCTCTACCACTGAGCTACACCCCCGATGTTGTCATGATGTTTCATTCATATTAGATATTACTGAAGATTTGGTGAGTGATGCAAAATCACTAATTGTCTTGTGAATTAATTTACAAGAGCTCTAAGCAGCCCACTCCACCCAAAGTAAAAGCCTTAACATCAGTTTACTTGATCAGAAAGAATAATGATCCATTGCCTACTACTTCTGGTGACTGAACAATATAATTATGGTTGGTGGTAGAAGAGTAGAGAAGCACAGAAAAGGGATCATCAATGGACAGGTTTGCTTCTCCTTGGTCCACAACTCTTTCATTAACCCGAACAGTTGAAAGAATAATGTCTTCTAAAAGATAATTGACTGAGAAAGTCTTACTTTCGCTTTTCCTTCTCTTTCTCTTCTTTACCCTTCGTGCTCCTCAATGATGCTGCCAATGTCACTGGGTCCTCAAGCCTGATAATGTGCGTTTGTTGTGCTTGTTGCCTCAGGTTCGAGAGATCCTGCGAGAGCCAGATCTTCCTTTTTATTTTCCTTCAATCAAATGTTCCTTGGGAAGACAGACTTCAACAGTGATGATGAGGCCCTTGGAGTGAAATGTTATGAATTAACTTTGCTATTGAGCAGAAAAAGTAAGGGAAAGTGGGAAAATTTTGTGCAGCATGGTTTAGGAGAGTGAAATAGGATGGTAATTGAGGTGCTAGAAATGAAACATTTCATCAAAGATGCTGGTTGGGACATGTTGGATGAACATGTGGCAAAAATTAAGTTAAAGTAAATAATTTAGCATCTATATTAAGGAAGTTGTTGATGATAGAGAACACATGAATAATTTGCATAAGAAAGCAGCATAGGTATGCTAGGGGGTGTAGCTCAGTGGTAGAGCGCGTGCTTAGCATGCACGAGGCCCCGGGTTCAGTCCCCGGCACCTCCACTTGGGAGACTGTTTATTGGAGACCTCAGTAAGCCATCTAACAGAGATTTTGGTTTGTTTATTATTGTCATTTTTGTTTTTGCTGCCTTTGGTCTTTTGAATGAGTCAATCAAAGTTTCCCGCCTTGTTCTTGTGCCACAGTTTTTCTTGTCACTTTGGAATACAATGATATAATTCGTGCGGGTGTACTCAAACCATTTGTCCATGTGTTATTAGCCATCTTCTCTAGAGCCATTTTGAGCAATCACAGCTGTGTTTTGGGGTACACACAATGCATAGGATGCATGCCCCCACCTCTACGATTCTTAGATAACAGTATTGTATGGGGACTTCGGAAATGGCCAAAGTGAAGCCAGATAATTCTGATCCTCATGTATCTTTGATGGAAATACCATTTGTGCTTAAAACAAAGATCTAGAGGGGGACAGACTGTAATCGTTTGAATAGACTTTCTTTGTTCAAACTGTGGCTCTTCAGAACTCCCACTGGGAGAAGTGTAGTATGTAAACAGTAGAGAACACTGAAAATGTCCCAAAGATTTCTAGAAGAAAACTGGGTTTCAGGAGACCTCTGCGTAAGAGTAAGAAACAAGAATGGAAGAGCTAAAGAATCTTCGCTCAGACACTTAAACGCTCGACCCTCAGATCAAAAGTTTGAAGCGCTATCCAAGGTGCTGACACTTGTATTCTTGGACATGTATTTAAAAGTGTTCGTTTGCTGTCCGGCTTACATTTCTTTCTCGTTTGCCCCTCACATTCCAAATCTAGTGTGCTAAAAATCTGTTGCTGCCTCAGATATATAAGCCCAAAGCCACCGGCGGACCCTGCTTCTACGCTCAACATTGCTCTCACTGCAGTCACACAGGAATCCAGACGTGGCTTTCCAGTTGCTCTTTATAAAGCTATCAATTCCTGCACTGCCTGCGTGCATGCTCAGTCGCTCAGTTGTGTCCGACACCTTTGCGACCCCGTAAACTGTATCTCGCCAGGCTCCTCTGTCCATGGGGTTTCCCAGGCAAGAATACTGGAGTGGGTTGCCAAAACTCCAGGGAATTTCCGGCTGTATTGCACCGCAAACAAAAATTCAGCTACACAAGCGCCCTCCAAAGTGCACAGCCTGTTTATCCAGCGAGGAAAAGAGCAACTAGTATCTCTCAAACTACGATAACTGGAACAAAACAAACCGGATTCTCGTAGGACATACGTTTTCACCTACTTCGCTTAAAATAAGGAAGACTCCTCTTGCGGCGAACCTGTCGACATGCAGAAGAGACAAAGATTTCGGATACATCCACATTCTCCCTTATCCGAATATCAGTGGTGTATAATGCTCATTACCAAACTTTCTTCTTGTGTCCTCGTTTTCGTGCTCCGACTTGGCTGCTGCTTCTTTCCCCCAGCTGTCTTCCCCTCCCCACTCTCCCGCCAGGATGGTCTCGCCTCCCCACTCCCTCTCTCCTCTCCGTCCCCCCTCAACTCTCCAGTTCTCTGACATTAGTCTAGGAACAGCTGCACCTTGCTGATTTTCAGTCATTTAGAGAAGTTTTTAAATTACATGATTTCCTATCCTCTTCCACTTATGACAGGATTTCCTTAAAACAAACTAAACAAAAACACACAAAAAGTATAGGTGTTTGAGTTGACAATGATGCACATTTGAATAAAGGCAGGAAACATCAACTTATTTGTGATCCAGGGACAAATAGATTTTGAGGACCTACCCAGGTGTGGGGGGTTCTTTTAAAGAATTTTTCTTTTCGGCTTCCTTCAATTCACCTTCTTGTGGAAAAGCATTCTGTCTGAAACAGGAGCAATATCGACAGAAGCATCTTTTCTAATCCTCTTTCCTGTCTTCTGTCCTTTGGGGTCTCAGAGCTAGATTTGCAGTGTCCTGGACAGAATGCTGCTTCTGCTAGGCACAGTGGTTTAGTTATGACTGACTTGGCTCTTCATTTCATATCCATATTAGTTACACTTCACTCTTATCTTCCCACGTGGACCTAAATTTCCTGAGTAGTTCTCATGGCACTGGCCTTTGTATTCCCCACCACCATCTTTTATATTTTTCTAAGAGCGTTGCAAACAGAAAAGAAGTTGAAGATGCAACAGAATAATATTTCATCCTGATGTACGCTTGGTGGTGGACAGGAACTGCCACTCAGGAAGTCAGCTAGCAGCAGTCCTTGGAGGGTTCCCTACTTATGAAAGATCTCTTTTGTATTCAGACACTTTTCTATTCAGAAAGCAAAGTCTCTTCTCTTGAGGGTTTCAGAAACAGCAGTGTAGCGTAAATCTCAAAAAAGCCCCCAGTTAGTCGCTCAGTCATGTCCAACTCTTCGCAACCCTTTGGACTGTAGCCCTCCAGGCTCTGTCCATGGAATTCTCCAGGCAAGAATACTGGAGTGGGTAGCCATTACCTTCTCCATGGAATCTTCTCCCAGAGCTCTTCCCTGACCCAGGGATAGTGGCAACTTGCCATATGGAATATCCTAGACACCTTCTGCAGGGGATGTAGCTCAGTGGTAGAGCACAGTGTTTCGCATGCATGATGCCCTGGGTTCAACCCCAGCACCTCCAGGGCTTTAATCTCAGCCCTGAACTAAGGCTTATGACTTATTTGACAAGTGATTTAGCAGGGTAGGCCAAAGATTTCATTTTATATGACTGATAAATTTTCAAAAATGGCAATGATTGATTCCACTGTTACCTCTTTGTTCGATGACCTATGACATTCAAAAGTTTACAAGTACCTGAATAAAGGCAGGAAATGTCTACTTATTTGTAGGTCACTTATTGTGACCTATATTTTCCACAAGTTTTAAAACTTGTTCAAATAAACCTTTATTTATTAGCTGCAACCAGTTCTAAAATATTGTAGCAGATTTCACTCCATGTTGAAATGAATTGTTTGTTCAACTTCTCACAAAATAGTCTTACCTGAAATTTTTTCCAGGAAGACTACTCACACAGATTATTCCTTCAGTCACTTCAAACTGGCTCTGATTCCTTGATTAATCAGCTGAATAATATTGGTAACACCTGTTGACTCATCAGAAGTCAAAGGAAACCATGCCAAATCATTTGCCTTATTTTAAAAATCAACTATTGATGTGACTTCACAGATATAGAGAAAAAACTAGTAGTTACCAGGGGGAGGGAAGGGCAATAGTAGATTTGGGGAGTGGGAGGTACAAATTTGAGTGTAAGACAGGTTCCAGGGGAACAAAGCTTGTGGCTCAGGAAGTAAGGAACTTGACTGAAATGTTGGAGATCATGCTTCCATTGCTGGGTCAAGAAGATCCCCTGGAGAAAAATGCGATAATCCTCTTCATTATTTTTTGCCTGGAGAATTCCATGAACAGAGGAGCCTGGTAAGTTACAGTCTATGGGATGGCAAAGAGTTGGACACGACTGAGTGACTAACACTTTCACTTTGTAATAACTTTAAATGGAAAGTAACTTTTTAGATTGTGTAAAAAATGATTTCTTGTGAAGGAAGTCTGTTGTAATGAGGTATGCTCTTTAAAATTTTCTAATTTTTGTGACAGTTGCTTTCCTGTCAGTTGAGAATTATTGTGATGAGTATGTAGTCTGGTAATGTTTATGCATAGGAATGAGTTCTGTTTTGAGAGTGAGTTGGTAAGTCCAATTTGTTTGTAAGTCCAACAAAATTAGCCTAGGTACTCAACAAATACAATCACTATATAGTACCATACTGTTATAGGTTTATAATATTTTTCACACAAAGAACACATAAAAACAAAAAATTAAAACATTTTTAATCTTATAGTACAGTATAGTAGTACAGTACAACAGCTGGCATACAGGGGGCTAGCATGGAGTGAACAGGCAAGAAGAGTTATTGCCTGGAGGAGGGAGAGGAGGTGGGACACGGTCGAGTGGAGGGATCATCAGCAATAGGAGGTGGAGGGTAAGCTGCGCTAGCACTCATGTCTGACATTGATGGAACGCATATTTGCATCCTTGAAAGTTTGCATATAAGGGACTTACGGAGAAGGCAATGGCACCCCACTCCAGTACTCTTGCCTGGAAAACCCCATGGATGGAGGAGCCAGGTAGGCAGCAGTCCATGGGGTCGCTAAGAGTTGGACGGACTGAGCGACTTCACTTTCACTTTTCACTTTCACGCATTGGAGAAGGAGATGGCAGCCCACTCCAGTGTTCTTGCCTGGAGAATCCCAGGGACAGGGGAGCCCGGTAGGAGGCCGTCTATGAGGTCACACAGAGTCGGACACGACTGAAGTGACTTGGCAGCAGCAGCAGCAGTACATATATATTTTTCCAAACTTATAGAGTTATTGGATTCCATTTCTCAGCATTTTTGGAGACTTTCAAAGAAGGAGGATCAAGAGGAAGAGAAAAATAAGAGACACCCCCCCAAAACAAAATAATACTGCCTTTATGTTCTTTTCGTTTCTGAACTGGGTCTGGGTCAACTGACAGGATGTGGAGAAGCCGAAAGACTTTCCAGTGAATTGCTTTACCTCTCTTCTGCCTCCCTGCTCCACCTACGATCCCACACCAGAGGGAACTTGATCCAAGCGGCACATATGGAAGAAAGATTCCAGTGCTTTCTGGGCAGGCAAGTCCATTGGACAACTAGAGAATCAGGCTTAAGGAATTTGAAACCCCCCAAAAAACTGAAAACAATTTAATTATTAAAAAATAGAGGTCAAAGGCTTTTATTTTGAGTGGCCGAAATAGCTCAGTTGGGAGAGCGTTAGACTGAAGATCTAAAGGTCCCTGGTTCGATCCCGGGTTTCGGCAAGCTATGCTTTTTAGTTGATACAGTGTAATCCGTTAGCATGTTAAATATGTGCCACATTTCAGTCATGGAGGAGCTCATAACCGAAGCCCACTTTTAGATTTTCAACTTTTTTTTTTTTAACCAAGGTAATAAAGGTATCTTGCTGCTGCTGCTGCTGCTGCTGCTGCTGTTAAGTCGCTTCAGTCGTGTCCAACTCCGTGCAACGCCAGAGACGGCAGCCCCCCAGACTCCCCCGTCCCTGGGATTCTCCAGGCAAGAACACTGGAGTGGGTTGCCATTTCATACTCCAGTTGAACTGGGCTAGGGTTCTTGAAAAATAATGCAGACAGCTTTTGCCATTAAATGATTTTCCAGAGAGGGCCCGCAGCTGTGGGGGGTGTAGCTCAGTGGTAGACCGCGTGCTTAGCATGCACGAGGCCCCGGGTTCAATCCCCGGCACCTCCAGGTGGGACTTCTAGTGTGACAATCCTTAGGCACTAACCAAAATGGCCCTGAGGAAATTTGTTACTCATAAGTCTGTCCACCTTTTATTTTGTAATTGGAGAACGTTGCTTTACAAAGTTGTGTGGGTTTCTGCTATACAAGGAGGGGAATCAGTCATATTATCTATGTTTCCCCTCCCTCTTGATCCTTCCTCCCCCGCCCCTCCCCAGGTAATCACAGAGCGCCAGGGTGGGCCCCCTGTGTTATATAGCAATGCCTCACTGCTGCTGCTGCTAAGTCTCTTCAGTCGTGTCCGACTCTGTGCGACCCCATTGACAGCAGCCCACCAGGTTCCCCCGTCCCTGGGATTCTCCAGGCAAGAACACTGGAGTGGGTTGCCATTTCCTTCTCCAAGCTATCCATTTTACACACGAGAGTACGTATATGTCAATGCTACTTTCTCAGTTCCTCCCATCCTCTCCTTGCCCCGCTGTGTCCATAAGTCCACTCTCTACATCTGCGTCTCCATTCCTTCCCTGCAAATAGGTTCATCAGTACCATTTTTCTAGATTCCATACATATGTTAATATTTGATATCTGTTTTTCTGTTTCAGATTTGTCCACCTTTTAAAACCATCCACTATAGTCACTGTGAAATCACTCCTATGTTGACTGAGGTCTTTACTACACAAAAAGTACCTACTGGGGAAAATGAGCATTCAGAGAGCAGGAAAATCACTCAGACTATGCCCCCACCTCATCTTTCATCAAACTAGCTTCAGGAATCAGTTCAATGGTGTTTTCCCTGGATTTGGAGAAAGTTTAAAATTAAGAAGCTGGAAAATCTGAAGTGAACTTGCCCTAGTACTTTGGGGAACACAATTCCTCCTCTGGCATGAAGAACACAGGATTCTCCAGTGGTGAGATGAAGGACAGACTGGCTGCATAATTTCCTGGACACAAGGCCCTCTGAAATCACAGACATGTGATGTCATCATGGCTGGCCATGATGACAGGTATAGAAGCGAATGCCTAGCCAAAGAGGCAAGCCACTCTCTTGTGTCCTTGCCCTCTTCTAAGAGACTCAGAATGGATGTTCACCAGAGTCAGGTTTGAGATGAGAAGGCAGGAGATGCTCACCATGCAGACTTGATAAACCGTCCTGGCCTGTTTGGATCCCAAAAGGAAAGATGTAAAAAGAGTACAGGGAAACCTCTTTCTCCTTCTACTTGTCCTGTCTACTTGCTGGGTATGCTTGGGAGAGCGTTACCTTTTGAAAATGTTGCTAATGCAGATACACTGCTGGAGTCCTAAGCACTTACGGAAACATCAAAGAACACAGATTTAGGACACTAGTGTTCAGAGATTTAGGACAGTTGCTACGTACTTGTGGGACAATTCTACCTTTTCTTACAAGTAGTTTAACTTTGTGGTCCTATTAAAGATTTTGATGAATCAACATGAATTTGATCATACAATCCAGTTTACGAAGTAAAATAGCTTTTGTGTCTCACTTAAATCTGGGGAGTGGGTGGTGAGTGTTGTAGAGGGAGACTTGAGTGCAAAGCAAGATATTTGAGAGAAAGAAAAAGGTTATTCTTAGTCACAAAAGAGGTGAATGGTTTGATTTGTGCTAAAATTAATGTTTTTTGCAAACAATTGGCTACGTGCAAGAAACCACACTGTCACATAAAGTGATTGGCCACTGTAAAAGTTTTATGTCAGGAGTCTGGGAACCTTGCATCTCTCCTGCCTCAAACATTTGGACATTGACCAGATGCACAAAATTGCCAGTTGTCCTCTGAATTAACTTAGGGGGCACATTCCACCCAAGGTAAATATTTTCATGCAAGAAGCACCCTATCAAGCTATTCCATGCCATTGTGAAGTCACCTTCACCAGGAAAGACACTCCTTCCACATTCTCAAAGAGACTTGAGACTCACTCTGTCTGCCCATCCCTTGTATCTGGTGATTCAGTCAAACATGTTCTAGGACCACGTTCTTGAAACCAGGATAATTGATTTGTATTAAAGACTTTTCCTTCCAGCAGAGGCATAGTTACTGCTTACAGATCCTGTCTGGAGCGTCCTCACTCTGATATGCAAACCTTCCCAATAAAACTTTCTCTGGCACCGTATTTTCCCCTGATCCTGTCACCACTCCGCCATTGTCATTTCCTTCCCTTGGACTGCAGAATTTAGCCTCTGGCTCAGGCTTCTCCACTTCAAAAGCCCTCACTATTATCAATGATTTCAGCCTTTCAACTGTTGCTCTATATTGAATACATGCACACATGAGAGTGCCATAGAAATCCACTGGTTTCCCAGATTTTAAGTAAGTGCCATTTTATAAAAATCCCATGGATCACTAATGTTATTATGACAAATATTAAACATCTACTCCTGTTGACCTTTTCTACCTTCAGAGAAGGCAATGGCACCCCTCTCCAATACTCTTGCTCCATGGACAGAGGAGCCTGGTAGGCTGCAGTCCATGGGGTCGCGAAGAGTAGGACACGACTGAGCGACTTCACTGTCACTTTTCACTTTCATGCATTGGAGAAGGAAATGGCAACCCACTCCAGTGTTCTTGCCTGGAGGATCCCAGGGACAGGGGAGCCTGGTGGGCTGCCATCTATGGGGTCGCACAGAGTCAGAAACGACTGAAGCGACTTAGCAGCAGCAGCAGCAGCATTGACCTTTTACTGTTCATACTGTTCACGGGCTTCTCAAGGCAAGAATACTGAAGCGGTTTGCCCTTCCCTTCTCCAGTGGACCACATTTTGTCAGAACTCTACCATTACCCGTCTGTCTTGGATGGCCCTATAGGGCATGGCTCAGAGTTTCATTGAGTTAGATAAGGCTGTGGTCCATGTGATCAGACTGGTTAGTTTTCTGTGATGGTGTTTTTCAGCCTGTGTCCCTCTGATGGAGGATAAGAGGCTTATGGAAGCTTCCTGATGGGAGAGAGGGACTGAGGAGAAAATTGGGTCTGATGGGCGGGGCCATGCTCAGTAAACCTTTAATCCAATTTTCTGTTGATGGGTGGGGCTGTATTCCCTCCCTGTTATTTGTATGTGTGTGTGTTAATTGCTTAGTCTTCTGCGACTCTTTGCGACCCTACGGACTGTGGCAAGCCAGCATTCTCTGTCTTCGGGATTCTCCAGGCAAGAATACTGGAGCGGATTGCCATTACCTTCTCCAGGGGAACTTCCCAACCCAGTGATCAAACCCTGGTCTCCTTCATCGCAGGCAGGTTCTTCAGCGTTTGGGATAAGTGAACTCGCTCAGTTGTGTCCGACTCTGCACCCCATAGACTGTAGCCTACGAGGCTCCTCTGTCCATGGGATTTTCCAGGCAAGAGTACTGGAGTGGATTGCCATTTCCTTCTCCAGGGGATCTTCCCAACCCAGGGCTCGAACCCGGGACTCCAGCACTGGAGACAGACGCTTTTCCGTCTGAGCCACCAGGAAAGTCGTAAAAGGTTTGAGCTACAGGGAAGTCCTAAAAGAGTTGGCAGCGGTGGGATTCGAACCCACGCCCCCGAAGAGACTGGAGCCTTAATCCAGCGCCTTAGACCGCTCGGCCACGCTACCACTTTGTACCTTTTTTTTTTTTTTCTTTTTTTTTATTAATCTACAGCCAAACTATGGTGGAGGTAATGAAGATAATAGCGACCTCTTTCAAAAGGTCCCATACACGCACTGCTACATCCAGTGTCCACAACCTTGCAGCAGACCTAACAGAAGCAGAAGATATTAAGAAGAGATGGCAAGAATACCCAGAAAAACTCTGCAAAAAAGATCTTCATGACCCAGATAATCACGATGGTGTGATCACTCACCTAGAGCCAGACATCCTGGAATGAGAAGTCAAGTGCGCCTTAGGAGGCATCACTATGAACAAACTAGGGGAGGTGATAGAATTCCAGTTGAGCTATTTCATCTCCTAAAAGATGATGCTGTGAAAGTGCTGCACTCAATATAGCAGCCAATTTGGAAAACTCAGCAGTGGCCACAGGACTGGAAGAGGTCAGTTTGCATTCCAATCCCAAAGAAAGGCAATGCCAAAGAATGCTCAAACTACCGCACAATTGCACTCATCTCACACACTAGCAAAAAGAAAGGACAGTTAGTCACATAGTTGTGTCTAACTCTTTGTGATCCCATAGACTGTAGCCCAGCAAGTCCTCCGTCCATGGAATTCTCCAGGCAAGAATACTGGAGTGGGTAGCCATTACCTTCTCCAAGGAATCTTCTCCCAGAGCTCTTCCCTGACCCAGGGATAGTGGCAACTTGCCATATGGAATATCCTAGACACCTTCTGCAGGGGATGTAGCTCAGTGGTAGAGCACAGTGTTTCACATGCATGATGCCCTGGGTTCAACCCCAGCACCTCCAGGGCTTTAATCTCAGCCCTGAACTAAGGCTTATGACTTATTTGACAAGTGATTTAGCAGGGCAGGCCAAAGATTTCATTTTATATACTGATAAATTTTCAAAAATGGCAATGATTGATTCCACTGTTACCTCTTTGTTCGATGACCTATGACATTCAAAAGTTTACAAGTACCTGAATAAAGGCAGGAAATGTCTACTTATTTGTAGGTCACTTGTTGTGACCTATATTTTCCACAAGTTTTAAAACTTGTTCAAATAAACCTTTATTTATTAGCTGCAACCAGTTTTAAAATATTGTAGCAGATTTCACTCCATGTTGAAATGAATTGTTTGTTCAACTTCTCACAAAATAGTCTTACCTGAAATTTTTTCCAGGAAGACTACTCACACAGATTATTCCTTCAGTCACTTCAAACTGGCTCTGATTCCTTGAATAATCAACTGAATAATATTGGTAGCACCTGTTGACTCATCAGAAGTCAAAGGAAACCATGCCAAATCATTTGTCTTATTTTAAAAATCAACTATTGATGTGACTTCACAGATATAGAGAACAAACTAGTAGTACCGGGGGAGGGAAGGGCAATAGTAGATTTGGGGAGTGGGAGGTACAAATTTGAGTGTAAGACAGGTCCCAGGGGAACAAAGCTTGTGGCTCAGGAAATAAGGAACTTGACTGAAATGTTGGAGATCATGCTTCCATTGCTGGGTCAAGAAATTCCCTGGAGAAAAATGTGGTAATCCCCTTCATTATTTTTTGCCTGGAGAATTCCATGAACAGAGGAGCCTGGTGAGTTACAGTCTATGGGATGGCAAAGAGTTGGACACGATTGAGTGACTAACACTTTCACTTTGTAATAACTTTAAATGGAAAGTAACTTTTTAGATTGTGTAAAAAATGATTTCTTGTGAAGAAAGTCTGTTGTAATGAGGTATGCTCTTTAAAATTTTCTAATTTTTGTGACAGTTGCTTTCCTGTCAGTTGAGAATTATTGTGATGAGTATGTAGTCTGGTAATGTTTATGCATAGGAATGAGTTCTGTTTTGAGAGTGAGTTGGTAAGTCCAATTTGTTTGTAAGTCCAACAAAATTAGCCTAGGTACTCAACAAATACAATCACTATATAGTACCATACTGTTATAGGTTTATAATATTTTTCACACAAAGAACACATAAAAAGAAAAAATTAGAACATTTTAAATCTTATAGTACAGTATAGTAGTGCAGTACAACAGCTGGCATACAGGGGGCTAGCATGGAGTGAACAGGCAAGAAGAGTTATTGCCTGGAGGAGGGAGAGGAGGTGGGACACGGTCGAGTGGAGGGATCATCAGCAATAGAAGGTGGAGGGTAAGCTGCACTAGCACTCATGTCTGACATTGATGGAACGCATATTGGCATCCTTGAAAGTTTGCATATAAGGGACTTACGGAGAAGGCAATGGCACCCCACTCCAGTACTCTTGCCTGGAAAACCCCATGGATGGAGGAGCCAGGTAGGCAGCAGTCCATGGGGTCGCTAAGAGTTGGACGCGACTGAGCGACTTCACTTTCACTTTTCACTTTCACGCATTGGAGAAGGAGATGGCAGCCCACTCCAGTGTTCTTGCCTGGAGAATCCCGGGGACAGGGGAGCCCGGTAGGAGGCCGTCTATGGGGTCACACAGAGTCGGACACGACTGAAGTGACTTGGCAGCAGCAGCAGCAGTACATATATATTTTTCCAAACTTATAGAGTTATTGGATTCCATTTCTCAGCACTTTTGGAGACTTTCAAAGAAGGAGGATCAAGAGGAAGAGAAAAATAAGAGACACCCCCCCCAAAACAAAATAATACTGCCTTTATGTTCTTTTCGTTTCTGAACTGGGTCTGGGTCAACTGACAGGATGTGGAGAAGCCGAAAGACTTTCCAGTGAATTGCTTTACCTCTCTTCTGCCTCCCTGCTCCACCTACGATCCCACACCAGAGGGAACTTGATCCAAGCGGCACATATGGAAGAAAGATTCCAGTGCTTTCTGGGCAGGCAAGTCCATTGGACAACTAGAGAATCAGGCTTAAGGAATTTGAAACCCCCCAAAAAACTGAAAACAATTTAATTATTAAAAAATAGAGGTCAAAGGCTTTTATTTTGAGTGGCCGAAATAGCTCAGTTGGGAGAGCGTTAGACTGAAGATCTAAAGGTCCCTGGTTCGATCCCGGGTTTCGGCAAGCCATGCTTTTTAGTTGATACAGTGTAATCCGTTAGCACGTTAAATATGTGCCACATTTCAGTCCTGGAGGAGCTCATAACTGAAGCCCGCTTTTAGATTTTCAACTTTTTTTTTAAACCAAGGTAATAAAGGTATCTTGCTGCTGCTGCTGCTGCTGTTAAGTCGCTTCAGTCGTGTCCAACTCCGTGCGACCCCAGAGACGGCAGCCCCCCAGACTCCCGCGTCCCTGGGATTCTCCAGGCAAGAACACTGGAGTGGGTTGCCTTATGACCTCTTTAAGTTTACATAGTACTCCAACATATTAACACCCTGTGAACAGTAAGCACTACTGATTTTAAAAAATAATAAAATAGTATGCAGTAATGACGCTTAAAATATTGGGCAACGGTCACTGAATCACTGTGATGTATAGTGTGAACAGCAGCAGTGGGAAGAGAAAAGGGTGTCACCTATCGTCTCTGTTGTAGCTTGAAAGCAGCCATAGAAGATGTGTAAATGAAGTACCTGTGTTCGAATAGAACTTTATATATGGACACTGACATTTGAACTTCATATAAACTTCATGTGTCAACTAATACTAGTTTTCGTTTTATCTATTCAACCTTTTAATGTTCCCAAACCATTCTTAGCTCCCTGCAATACTTGACCAATCACTAAGGAGAAGATCTCACTGTAAATATTCACAACTTTAATGGCAGGCAAGGTTTCAGTGGGCATTTGCCAGTTAGAAATAACTGGAGAATAAATTCAAACAGAAGGACCTCAGTCCCTGGGGATTTGAACTTTGTTTCCCCATTTAAAAAATCCCAGAAGCTTACCTAGTGAGCTATGATAATCTATAAATCTAGCTACTGGACATACATTTAACTAATTCATTTGATAGATATTATCTTAGTGCAAAGCTTCTTTGCATTCTCCTTATGGCAGGGAAAATCCCATTTGAAAGAGATGCTATAATAAATACCCAGTTCTCAGGAATGCTTTGTTTTCCTCTCTCTTCTGTCTTCCATTCCTTTAGGCATCTCAAAACCGGAGCTGTCACGTCCCCTACAAAATGTCACAGCAGGGTTTGCAGACCAAATTGCTGGACTTGAGGTATTTTATTTCATGGTGAGTATTGTGAGTTCTTTGCTTTCTTGCTTCCCCATTTCCCCAGCGAATTAGAAACTGCTCAACATTAATTATGTAGGACTACTTCTTTCCCTATATGTGATAGTGACATTTTCACAGAGGAATAAATCCAAACTAATCTCAAGTTGCCTTTTGACTTCAGGATTCCCATCTCAGAAGAAAAGATGTGGAGCAGGTGCTCTAAAGGAAATCTGCCTGGCTTTGAAACTTGCCCTGCTACTTATTGGCTGTGAACTGTTGGCAGTTAGTTACTTCATCTCTTGGGGAGTCTATTTATCAAGGAGGTGATATAATCATGTAATGTAACCTGTTGTTATTACTATAATATTATCCACTTCTTGTCCCCAGCTATATTTTAAAAGCACCATTTTTTTTTTTTTATTTTGAAAGCTTGGAAAAACAACAACAACAACAACAACAATGTCATATTGACCATGGTCAGAACTCAACCTAGAGTTCTGTGAGCAGGATTTCAACTTGCCCTTGGGAAACCCACCAAGTTTCAGTGTCTCAAAACTCTAACCTTCCTACACCTGGTGGTAAGTAAATGATGCTCATCTAGCACTCACTGGGGAAAGGTATCTTGATTCAGTTCAACTAAACTTGTTCCTAGATTTGAGAAAAGTTTGAAAGCAATTAATTAAATGGCATAAAACAAGAAAAAAATGGAAATACCCACCCCTTAGGTTTGGGGATCCTTTTATGCTGGCCACCTCCTCACTCATGCCCAGTAATTCCAGGCAATTCTTGTCCAGGAATGAGTTGTTCAAATATCTGATTTATCCATGATTTGTAAAACAAATCTTACTGACATTTTCCAGTTTACAGATTTCTTCCCTAGGTACTTTGTTACTGAAAGTGAAAGTTGCTCAATCGTGTCTGACTCTTTGCGACTCCATGGACTGTAGCCTACCAGGCTCCTCTGTCCATGGACTTCTCCAGGAAATTCTACTGGGGATGTTGTTCCCTTCCCCAGAGGATCTTTCCAACCCAGGGATCAAACCAGGGATCAAACCCAGGTTCCCCCCCAACTGCAGGCGGATTCCTAACCATCTGAGCCACCAGGGAAGTAAATTTATAAACTTCCAAACAATACTTAGTGTGTTCTTTAATGTTGTGAGGAACCTTACTTAATTCAACTATATCCCTAGAGTCGAACAGAATAAACCATTGCATGTCAGTAGATGTTCCTCTGGTTTCTAGCTCTCTTCATACTGTTGTAGAGCCAAGAGCGCCATGTGAGGAGGGCAAAAACATGGACAAGATACTCCAGAACAGAGCTGGGTTGTACTGGGCTACTGCTGCTACTGCTGCTAAGTCGCTTCAGTCGTAATCGACTCTGTGCGACCCCACAGACGGAAGCCCACCAGGCTCCCCCGTCCCTGGGACTCTCCAGGCAAGATCAGTGGAGTGGGTTGCCATTTCCTTCTCCAGTTGAGCTGGGCTAGGGTTCTTGAAAAATAATGCAGAGAGCTTTTGCCATTAAATGATTTTCCACGGAAGGCTCGTAGCTGTGGGGGGTGTAGCTCAGTGGTAGAGCGCGTGCTTAGCATGCACGAGGCCCCGGGTTCAATCCCCGGCACCTCCAGGTGGGACTTTTCGTGTGACAATCTTCGGGCACTAACCAAGATGGCCCTGGGGTAATTTGTCACTCATAACTCAGTTCACCTTTTATTTTGTAATTGGAGAACGTTGCTTTACAAAGTTGTGTGGGTTTCTGCTATACAAGGAGGGGAATCAGTCATAATTATCTATGTTTCCCCTCCCTCTTGATCCTTCCTTCCCCCTCCCCCCACCGCCACCACTCTCCCCAGGTAATCACAGAGCGCCAGGGTGGGCCCCCTGTGTTATATAGCAATGCCTCACTGCTGCTGCTGCTAAGTCACTTCAGTCGTGTCCGACTCTGTCCGGCCCCATTGACAGCAGCCCACCAGGTTCCCCCGTCCCTGGGATTCTCTAGGTAAGAACACTGGAGTGGGTTGCGATTTCCTTCTCCAAGCTATCCATTTGACACACAAGAGTACGTATATGTCAATGCTACTTTCTCAGTTCCTCCCATCCTCTCCTTGCCCCGCTGTGTCCAAAGTCCACTCTCTACATCTGCGTCTCCATTCCTTCCCTGCAAATAGGTTCATCAGTACCATTTTTCTAGATTCCATACATATGTTAATATTTGATATCTGTTTTTCTGTTTCAGATTTGTCCACCTTTTAAAACCATCCACTATAGTCACTGTGAAATCACTCCTATGTTGACTAAGGTCTTTACTACACAAAAAGTACTTACTGGGGAAAATTAGCATTCAGAGAGCAGGAAAATCACTCAGACTATGCCCCCACCTCATCTTTCATCAAACTAGCTTCAGGAATCAGTTCAATGGCGTTTTCCCTGGATTTGGAGAAAGTTTAAAATTAAGAAGCTGGAAAATCTGAAGTGAACTTGCCCTAGTACTTTGGGGAACACAATTCCTCCTCTGGCATGAAGAACACAGGATTCTCCAGTGGTGAGATGAAGGACAGACTGGCTGCATAATTTCCTGGACACACGGCCCTCTGAAATGCACTGATCACAGACATGTGATGTCATCATGGCTGGCCATGATGACAGGTATAGAAGCGAATGCCCAGCCAAAGAGGCAAGCCACTCTCTTGTGTCCTTGCCCTCTTCTAAGAGACTCAGAATGGATGTTCACCAGAGTCAGGTTTGAGATGAGAAGGCAGGAGATGCTCACCATGCAGACTTGATAAACCGTCCTGGCCTGTTTGGATCCCAAAAGGAAAGATGTAAAAAGAGTACAGGGAAACCTCTTTCTCCTTCTACTTGTCCTGTCTACTTGCTGGGTATGCTTGGGAGAGCGTTACCTTTTGAAAATGTTGCTAATGCAGATACACTGCTGGAGTCCTAAGCACTTACGGAAACATCAAAGAACACAGATTTAGGACACTAGTGTTCAGAGATTTAGGACAGTTGCTACGTACTTGTGGGACAATTCTACCTGTTCTTACAAGTAGTTTAACTTTGTGGTCCTATTAAAGATTTTGATGAATCAACATGAATTTGATCATACAATCCAGTTTACGAAGTAAAATAGCTTTTGTGTCTCACTTAAATCTGGGGAGTGGGTGGTGAGTGTTGTAGAGGGAGACTTGAGTGCAAAGCAAGATATTTGAGAGAAAGAAAAAGGTTATTCTTAGTCACAAAAGAGGTGAATGGTTTGATTTGTGTTAAAATTAATGTTTTTTTTTTGCAAACAATTGGCTACATCCAAGAAACCACACTGTCACATAAAGTGATTGGCCACTGTAAAAGTTTTATGTCAGGAGTCTGGGAACCTTGCATCTCTCCTGCCTCAAACATTTGGACATTGACCAGATGCACAAAATTGCTAGTTGTCCTCTGAATTAACTTAGGGGGCACATTCCACCCAAGGTAAATATTTTCATGCAAGAAGCACCCTATCAAGCTATTCCATGCCATTGTGAAGTCACCTTCACCAGGAAAGACACTCCTTCCACTTTCTCAAAGAGACTTGAGACTCACTCTGTCTGCCCATCCCTTGTATCTGGTGATTCAGTCAAACATGTTCTAGGACCACAATCGTGAAACCAGGATAATTGAATTGTTTTAAAGACTTTTCCTTCCAGCAGAGGCATAGTTACTGCTTACAGATCCTGTCTGGAGCATCCTCACTCTGATATGCAAACCTTCCCAATAAAACTTTCTCTGGCACCGTATTTTCCCCTGATCCTGTCACCACTCCGCCATTGTCATTTCCTTCCCTTGGACTGCAGAATTTAGCCTCTGGCTCAGGCTTCTCCACTTCAAAAGCCCTCACTATTATCAATGATTCCAGCCTTTTAACTGTTGCTCTATATTGAATACATGCACACATGAGAGTGCCATAGAAATCCACTGGTTTCCCAGATTTTAAGTAAGTGCCATTTTATAAAAATCCCCTGGATCACTAATGTTATTATGACAAATATTAAACATCTACTCCTGTTGACCTTTTCTACCTTCAGAGAAGGCAATGGCACCCCGCTCCGGTACTCTTGCCTGGAGAATCCCATGGACAGAGGAGCCTGGTAGGCTGCAGTCCATGGGGTCGCGAAGAGTAGGACACGACTGAGCGACTTCACTGTCACTTTTCACTTTCATGCACTGGAGAAGGAAATGGCAACCCACTCCAGTGTTCTTGCCTGGAGAATCCCAGGGACAGGGGAGCCTTGTGGGCTGCCATCTATGGGGTCGCACAGAGTCAGACACGACTGAAGCGACTTAGCAGCAGCAGCAGCAGCATTGACCTTTTACTGTTCATACTGTTCACGGGCTTCTCAAGGCAAGACTACTGAAGCGGTTTGCCCTTCCCTTCTCCAGTGGACCACATTTTGTCAGAACTCTACCATTACCCGTCTGTCTTGGGTGGCCCTATAGGGCATGGCTCAGAGTTTCATTGAGTTAGACAAGGCTGTGGTCCATGTGATCAGACTGGTTAGTTTTCAGTGATGGTGTTTTTCAGCCTGTCTCCCTCTGATGGAGGATAAGAGGCTTATGGAAGCTTCCTGATGGGAGAGAGGGACTGAGGAGGAAACTGGGCCTGATGGGCGGGGCCATGCTCAGTAAACCTTTAATCCAATTTTCTGTTGATGGGTGGGGCTGTGTTCCCTCCCTGTTATTTGTATGTGTGTGTGTTAATTGCTTAGTCTTCTCCGACTCTTTGCGACCCTACGGACTGTGGCCAGCCAGCATTCTCTGTCTACGGGATTCTCCAGGCAAGAATACTGGAGTGGATTGCCATTACCTTCTCCAGAGGAACTTCCCAACCCAGTGATCAAACCCTGGTCTCCTTCATCGCAGGCAGGTTCTTCAGCGTTTGGGATAAGTGAAGTTGCTCAGTTGTTTCCGACTCTGCAACCCCATAGACTGTAGCCTACAAGGCTCCTCTGTCCATGGGATTTTCCATGGGATTTTCCATTTCCAGGCAAGAGTACTGGAGTGGATAGCCATTTCCTTCTCCAGGGGATCTTCCCAACTCAGGGCTCGAACCCGGGACTCCAGCATTGGAGACAGACGCTTTTCCGTCTGAGCCACCAGGAAAGTCCTAAAAGGTTTGAGCTACAGGGAAGTCCTAAAAGGAGTTGGCAGCGGTGGGATTCGAACCCACGCCCCCGAAGAGACTGGAGCCTTAATCCAGCGCCTTAGACCGCTCGGCCACGCTACCACTTTGTACCTCTTTTTTTTTTTAATCTGTGGAATATTCTGAAAGAGATGGGAATCCCAGACCACCTGACCTGCCTCTTGAGAAACCTGTATGCAGTCAGGAAGCAACAGTTAGAACTGGACATGGAACAACAGTTCAGTTCAGTTCAGTCGCTCAGTCGTGTCCGACTCTCCGCGACCCCATGAATCACAGCACGCCAGGCCTCCCTGTCCATCACCAACGTGATCACTGACCTAGAGCCAGACATCTTGGAATGTGAAGTCAAGTGGGCCTTAGAAAGCATCACTACGAACAAAGCTAGTGGAGGTGATGGAATTCCAGTTGAGCTATTTCAAGTCTTGAAAGATGATGCTGTGAAAGTGCTGCACTCAATATGCCAGCAGATTTGGAAAACTCAGCCGTAGCCACAGGACTGGAAGAGGTCAGTCTTCATTCCAATCCCAAAGAAAGGGAATGCCAAAGAATGCTCAAACTACCGCACAATTGCACTCATCTCATACACTAGCAAAAAGAAAGGAAAGTTAGCCACATAGTTGTGTCAAACTCTTTGTGATCCCATGGACTGTAGCCCAGCAAGTCCTCCGTCCATGGAATTCTCCAGGCAAGAATACTGGAGTGGGTAGCCATTACCTTCTCCAAGGAATCTTCTCCCAGAGCTCTTCCCTGACCCAGGGATAGTGGCAACTTGCCATATGGAATATCCTAGACACCTTCTGCAGGGGATGTAGCTCAGTGGTAGAGCACAGTGTTTCGCATGCATGATGCCCTGGGTTCAACCCCAGCACCTCCAGGGCTTTAATCTCAGCCCTGAACTAAGGCTTATTACTTATTTGACAAGTGATTTAGCAGGGTAGGCCAAAGATTTCATTTTATATGACTGATAAATTTTCAAAAATGGCAATGATTGATTCCACTGTTACCTCTTTGTTCGATGACCTATGACATTCAAAAGTTTACAAGTACCTGAATAAAGGCAGGAAATGTCTACTTATTTGTAGGTCACTTATTGTGACCTATATTTTCCACAAGTTTTAAAACTTGTTCAAATAAACCTTTATTTATTAGCTGCAACCAGTTCTAAAATATTGTAGCAGATTTCACTCCATGTTGAAATGAATTGTTTGTTCAACTTCTCACAAAATAGTCTTACCTGAAATTTTTTCCAGGAAGACTACTCACACAGATTATTCCTTCAGTCACTTCAAACGGGCTCTGATTCCTTGATTAATCAGCTGAATAATATTGGTAACACCTGTTGACTCATCAGAAGTCAAAGGAAACCATGCCAAATCATTTGCCTTATTTTAAAAATCAACTATTGATGTGACTTCACAGATATAGAGAACAAACTAGTAGTTACCAGGGGGAGGGAAGGGCAATAGTAGATTTGGGGAGTGGGAGGTACAAATTTGAGTGTAAGACAGGTTCCAGGGGAACAAAGCTTGTGGCTCAGGAAGTAAGGAACTTGACTGAAATGTTGGAGATCATGCTTCCATTGCTGGGTCAAGAAGATCCCCTGGAGAAAAATGCGATAATCCCCTTCATTATTTTTTGCCTGGAGAATTCCATGAACAGAGGAGCCTGGTAAGTTACAGTCTATGGGATGGCAAAGAGTTGGACACGACTGAGTGACTAACACTTTCACTTTGTAATAACTTTAAATGGAAAGTAACTTTTTAGATTGTGTAAAAAAATTTTAAATAAAAAATTTAACTATTGATTTCTTGTGAAGGAAGTCTGTTGTAATGAGGTATGCTCTTTAAAATTTTCTAATTTTTGTGACAGTTGCTTTCCTGTCAGTTGAGAATAATTGTGATGAGTATGTGGTCATGTATGGATGTGAGAGTTGGACTGTGAAGAAAGCTGATCGCCGAAGAATCGATGCTTTTGAACTGTGGTGTTGGAGAAGACTCTTGAGAGTCCCTTATACTGCAAGGAGATCCAACCAGTCCATTCTAAAGGAGATCAATCCTGGGTGTTCATTGGAGGGACTGATGCTAAAGCCGAAGCTGCAATACTTTGGCCACCTCATGTGACGAGTTGACTCACTGGAAAAGACTCTGATGCTGGGAAAGGTTGGGGGCGGGAGGAGAAGGGGATGACGGAGAATGAGATGGCTGGATGGCATCACCGACTCTGTGGACATCAGTTTGAGTGAACTCCGGGAGTTGGTGATGGACAGGGAGGCCTGGTGTGCTGTGATTCATGGGGTTGCGGAGGTTCGGACACGACTGAGCGATTGAACTGAACTGAACTGAACCGATGTAGTCTGGTAATGTTTATGCATAGGAATGAGTTCTGTTTTGAGAGTGAGTTGGTAAGTCCAATTTGTTTGTAAGTCCAACAAAGTTAGCCTAGGTACTCAACAAATACAATCACTATATAGTACCATACTGTTATAGGTTTATAATATTTTTCACACAAAGAACACATAAAAACGAAAAATTAAAACATTTTTAATCTTATAGTACAGTATAGTAGTACAGTACAACAGCTGGCATACAGGGGGCTAGCATGGAGTGAACAGGCAAGAAGAGTTATTGCCTGGAGGAGGGAGAGGAGGTGGGACACGGTCGAGTGGAAGGATCATCAGTAATAGGAGGTGGAGGGTAAGCTGCACTAGCACTCATGTCTGACATTGATGGAACGCATATTGGCATCCTTGAAAGTTTGCATATAAGGGACTTACGGAGAAGGCAATAGCACCCCACTCCAGTACTCTTGCCTGGAAAACCCCATGGATGGAGGAGCCAGGTAGGCAGCAGTCCATGGGGTCGCTAAGAGTTGGACGCGACTGAGCGACTTCACTTTCACTTTTCACTTTCATGCACTGGAGAAGGAGATGGCAGCCCATTCCAGTGTTCTTGCCTGGAGAATCCCAGGGACAGGGGAGCCCGGTAGGAGGCCGTCTATGGGGTCACACAGAGTCGGACACGACTGAAGTGACTTGGCAGCAGCAGCAGCAGTACATATATATTTTTCCAAACTTATAGAGTTATTGGATTCCATTTCTCAGCATTTTTGGAGACTTTCAAAGAAGGAGGATCAAGAGGAAGAGAAAAATAAGAGACACCCCCCCCAAAACAAAATAATACTGCCTTTATGTTCTTTTCGTTTCTGAACTGGGTCTGGGTCAACTGACAGGATGTGGAGAAGCCGAAAGACTTTCCAGTGAATTGCTTTACCTCTCTTCTGCCTCCCTGCTCCACCTACGATCCCACACCAGAGGGAACTTGATCCAAGCGGCACATATGGAAGAAAGATTCCAGTGCTTTCTGGGCAGGCAAGTCCATTGGACAACTAGAAAATCAGGCTTAAGGAATTTGAAACCCCCCAAAAAACTGAAAACAATCTAGTTATTAAAAAATAGAGGTCAAAAGCTTTTATTCCGAGTGGCCGAAATAGCTCAGTTGGGAGAGCGTTAGACTGAAGATCTAAAGGTCCCTGGTTCGACCCCGGGTTTCGGCAAGCTATGGTTTTTAGTTGATACAGTGTAATCCGTTAGCATGTTAAATATGTGCCACATTTCAGTCATGGAGGAGCTCATAACTGAAGCCCACTTTTAGATTTTCAACTTTTTTTTTTTTAACCAAGGTAATAAAGGTATCTTGCTGCTGCTGCTGCTGCTGCTGCTGCTGCTGTTAAGTCGCTTCAGTCGTGTCCAACTCCGTGCAACCCCAGAGACGGCAGCCCCCCAGACTCCCGGTCTCTGGGATTCTCCAGGCAAGAACAGTGGAGTGGGTTGCCATTTCCTTCTCCAGTTGTACTGGGCTAGGGTTCGTGAAAAATAATGCAGTCAGCTTTTGCCATTAAATGATTTTCCACAGAGGGGCTGTAATTGTGGGGGGTGTAGCTCAGTGGTAGAGCGCGTGCTTAGCATGCACGAGGCCCCGGGTTCAATCCCCGGTACCTCCAAGAGGGACTTCTCGTGTGACAATCATCTGGCCCTAACTAAGATGGCCCTGGGGAAATTTGTCACTCATAACTCTGTCCACCTTTTATTTTGTAATTGGAGAACGTTGCTTTACAAAGTTGTGTGGGTTTCTGCTATACAAGGAGGGGAATCAGTCATAATTATCTATGTTTCCCCTCCCTCTTGATCCTTCCTTCCCCCCCCCCCCCCCACCGCCACCACTCTCCCCAGGTAATCACAGAGCGCCAGGCTGGGCCCCCTGTGTTATATAGCAATGCCTCACTGCTGCTGCTGCTAAGTCACTTCAGTCGTGTCCGACTCTGTCCGGCCCCATTGACAGCAGCCCACTAGGTTCCCCCGTCCCTGGGATTCTCCAGGTAAGAACACTGGAGTGGGTTGCCATTTCCTTCTCCAAGCTATCCATTTTACACACAAGAGTACGTATATGTCAATGCTACTTTCTCAGTTCCTCCCATCCTCTCCTTGCCCCGCTGTGTCTATAAGTCCACTCTCTACATCTGCGTCTCCATTCCTTCCCTGCAAATAGGTTCATCAGTACCATTTTTCTAGATTCCATACATATATTAATATTTGATATCTGTTTTTCTGTTTCAGATTTGTCCACCTTTTAAAACCATCCACTATAGTCACTGTGAAATCACTCCTATGTTGACTAAGGTCTTTACTACACAAAAAGTACCTACTGGGGAAAATTAGCATTCAGAGAGCAGGAAAATCACTCAGACTATGCCCCCACCTCATCTTTCATCAAACTAGCTTCAGGAATCAGTTCAATGGCGTTTTCCCTGGATTTGGAGAAAGTTTAAAATTAAGAAGCTGGAAAATCTGAAGTGAACTTGCCCTAGTACTTTGGGGAACACAATTCCTCCTCTGGCATGAAGAACACAGGATTCTCCAGTGGTGAGATGAAGGACAGACTGGCTGCATAATTTCCTGGACACAAGGCCCTCTGAAATGCACTGATCACAGACATGTGATGTCATCATGGCTGGCCATGATGACAGGTATAGAAGCGAATGCCCAGCCAAAGAGGCAAGCCACTCTCTTGTGTCCTTGCCCTCTTCTAAGAGACTCAGAATGGATGTTCACCAGAGTCAGGTTTGAGATGAGAAGGCAGGAGATGCTCACTATGCAGACTTGATAAACCGTCCTGGCCTGTTTGGATCCCAAAAGGAAAGATGTAAAAAGAGTACAGGGAAACCTCTTTCTCCTTCTACTTGTCCTGTCTACTTGCTGGGTATGCTTGGGAGAGCGTTACCTTTTGAAAATGTTGCTAATGCAGATACACTGCTGGAGTCCTAAGCACTTACGGAAACATCAAAGAACACAGATTTAGGACACTAGTGTTCAGAGATTTAGGACAGTTGCTACGTACTTGTGGGACAATTCTACCTGTTCTTACAAGTAGTTTAACTTTGTGGTCCTATTAAAGATTTTGATGAATCAACATGAATTTGATCATACAATCCAGTTTACGAAGTAAAATAGCTTTTGTGTCTCACTTAAATCTGGGGAGGGGCAGGTGAGTGTTGTAGAGGGAGACTTGAGTGCAAAGCAAGATATTTGAGAGAAAGAAAAAGGTTATTCTTAGTCACAAAAGAGGTGAATGGTTTGATTTGTGTTAAAATTAATGTTTTTTTTTTGCAGACAATTGGCTACGTGCAAGAAACCACACTGTCACATAAAGTGATTGGCCACTGTAAAAGTTTTATGTCAGGAGTCTGGGAACCTTGCATCTCTCCTGCCTCAAACATTTGGACATTGACCAGATGCACAAAATTGCCAGTTGTCCTCTGAATTAACTTAGGGGGCACATTCCACCCAAGGTAAATATTTTCATGCAAGAAGCACCCTATCAAGCTATCCATGCCATTGTGAAGTCACCTTCACCAGGAAAGACACTCCTTCCACTTTCTCAAAGAGACTTGAGACTCACTCTGTCTGCCCATCCCTTGTATCTGGTGATTCAGTCAAACATGTTCTAGGACCACAATCGTGAAACCAGGATAATTGAATTGTTTTAAAGACTTTTCCTTCCAGCAGAGGCATAGTTACTGCTTACAGATCCTGTCTGGAGCATCCTCACTCTGATATGCAAACCTTCCCAATAAAACTTTCTCTGGCACCGTATTTTCCCCTGATCCTGTCACCACTCCGCCATTGTCATTTCCTTCCCTTGGACTGCAGAATTTAGCCTCTGGCTCAGGCTTCTCCACTTCAAAAGCCCTCACTATTATCAATGATTCCAGCCTTTTAACTGTTGCTCTATATTGAATACATGCACACATGAGAGTGCCATAGAAATCCACTGGTTTCCCAGGTTTTAAGTAAGTGCCATTTTATAAAAATCCCCTGGATCACTAATGTTATTATGACAAACATTAAATATCTACTCCTGTTGACCTTTTCTACCTTCAGAGAAGGCAATGGCACCCCGCTCCGGTACTCTTGCCTGGAGAATCCCATGGACGGAGGAGCCTGGTAGACTGCAGTCCATGGGGTCGCGAAGAGTAGGACACGACTGAGCGACTTCACTGTCACTTTTCACTTTCATGCATTGGAGAAGGAAATGGCAACCCACTCCAGTGTTCTTGCCTGGAGGATCCCAGGGACAGGGGAGCCTGGTGGGCTGCCATCTATGGGGTCGCACAGAGTCAGACACGACTGAAGCGACTTAGCAGCAGCAGCAGCATTGACCTTTTACTGTTCATACTGTTCACGGGCTTCTCAAGGCAAGAATACTGAAGCGGTTTGCCCTTCCCTTCTCCAGCAAGTCCTCCGTCCATGGAATTCTCCAGGCAAGAATACTGGAATGGGTTGCCATTACCTTTTCCAGGGAATCTTCCTGACCCAGGGATCGAACCTGGTTCTCCTGCACTGTAGGCAGATTCTTTACCAACTAAGCTACACACTAACAAAGTAATGCTCAAGATTCTCCAAACCAGATTTCAACAGTACCGTGAACTAGAATTTCCAGATGTTCAAGCTGGATTTAGAAAAGGCAGAGGAACCAGAGATCAAATTGCTAACACCCGTTGGATCATCGAAAAAGCAAGAGAGTTCCAGAAAAACATCTACTTCTGCTTTATTGACTATGCCAAAGCCTTTGACTGTGTGGATCACAACAAACTGGAAAATTCTTCAAGAGATGGGAATACCAGATCACCTTATCTGCCTCCTGAGAAATCTGTATGCAGGTCAGGAAGCAACAGTTAGAACTGGACCTGGGAAATCGGGAAAGAATTACGTCAAGGCTATATATTGTCACCCTGCTTATTTAACTCATATGCAGAGTACATCATGCAAAATGTCGGGCTGGATGAAGCACAAACTGGAATCAAGATTGCCAGGAGAAATATCAATAACCTCAGATATGCAGATGACACCACCCTTATGGCAGAAAGCAAAGAAGAACTAAAGAGACCCTTGGTAGAAGTGAAAGAGAAGATTGAAAAAGTTGGCTTAAAACTCAACATTCAGAAAACAAAGATCATGGCATCTGGTCCCAACACTTCAAGGAAAATAAATGGGGAAATAATGGAAATAGTGACAGACTTTATTTTCTTGTGCTCCAAAATAACTGCAGATGGTAACTGCAGCCATGAAATTAAAAGACACTTGCTCCTTGGAAGAAAAGTTATGACCAACCTAGACAGCATATTAAAAAGCATTATTTTGCCAACCAAAGTCCGTCTAGTCAAAGCTATGGTTTTTCCAGTAGCCATGGATGGAGTGAGAGTTGGATTATAAAGAAAAGTGAGCACCCGAAGAATTGATCCTTTTGAACTGTGGCTTGGAGAAGACTCTTGAGAGTCCCTTGGACTGCAAGGAGATCCAACCAGTCAATCCAAAAGGAAATCAGTCCTGAATATTCATTGGAAGGACTGATGCTGAAGCTGAAACTCTAATAGTTTGGCCACCTGATACAAAGAGTGGGCTCATTTGAAAAGACCCTGATGCTGGTAAAGGTTGAAGGCAGGAGGAGAAGGGGACGATAGAGGATGAGATGGTTGGATGGCATCACTGACTCAATGGATATGAGTCTGAGTAAACTCTGGGAGTTGGTGATGGACAGAGAGGCCTGGAGTGCTGCAGTCCATCGAGTCACAAAGAGTTAGACATGACTGAGCGAATGAACTGAGCTTAACTGATTGATCTTTTAATTCAATCTTCCTTCCAAACTCTTTTTTTTTGAATTTATTTCATTTTATGATGTTAATACTACTTATGTTTTAAGTATGTTGATAGTTTAGTCACTTTGCAGTGGCTTCAATCTGATCTATTTTGGTGTATGGAAGTCCATGTTACTGAGCTATACACGACTTCCATTCTGTCACTGTGGCCATTCTTTTCATAATTCCACTGGAAAAAGACAGTAATGGCAAAGGAGAAGCTAAGCTTCCAAACATCAACAGAATTGGTTATCTTGTCCAACTGTCTATTAAGATCCCCTTCTTAGGAGGTTTCTCTTGGAGAACATTTACATGGAAAATAAATATCCTTAGACCCTGCTGCTGCTGTGCTGCTGCTAAGTCACTTCAGTCATGTCCGACTCTGTGTGACCCCATAGACAGCAGCCCACCAGGCTCCCCCGTCCCTGGGATTCTCCAGGCAAGAACACTGGAGTGGGTTGCCATTTCCTTCTCCAATGCATGAAAGTGAAAAGTTAAAAGTGAAGTCCCTCAGTCGTGTCTGACCCTCAGTGACACCATGGACTTCAGCCTTCCAGGCTCCTCTGTCCATGGGATTTTCCAGGCAAGAGTACTGGAGTGGGGTGCCATTGCCTTCTCCTTAGACCCTGCACATTTAGTAAAATCTATCCATCTGTCTGAGGAGCCTGAGGGCTACAGTTCATGGGGTTGCAAAAATCAGAACATGACTGAGTGACTGAGCACATCCGTCTGTCTCTTTCCCAAACCTCTCTGTCCTCACTTTTCAGCAATTTTCCTTCCAAGCACCAGTCAGCCCGTCAGACTATTAGTCACCTGTCATGAATTAGTGTGGATCCCTATGCTACAGCTACCCTTTCAAATAAAATGAACAGTTGCATGCCCTGTGTGAAATCAGGCCCGCTGGGAGGACTGACTTCACCACTGGCCTCCAAAATTCAAAGAGGCCCACCAGGCTTACCTTTCTCACAAGTTTTAAAACCTTTTTCTGTTCCCTTCATAATTTCACCACTACCAGTCATAGCATAATGCAGTAGATTGTAATGGTTTGTTTGTTTAAACTCTCACAAAAAAGTCTCACCTGAGGTTTTTCCACATAGACTGTTCATGCAGATTATGTCTTCACTCACTTAAAAATGACATTGCCTCCTTGAATAAACAGCTGAATAATGTCAGTAACATCTGTAGACTGACTCATCAAGAGACAATGAAAATGATACATCATTTGCCTTCTTTTTAAAATGAACCCTTGATTTTTGCTTCCACTGTTCTCAGTTCTCAATCAACTATTTTTACCCAAAGATTAGTGGTCTTAAGTTTGTTTTCTCTAGGCATATTTCTTTCGGATACTATAAGTAAACACTTTAATTTCTTTGCCATGGTAAATGGGTTTCCTCGCAAGATTTTCGAAGGAGCCAATCAGAGACTGACTTGATTGCAACCTCATTTTCATTAAAAACATTCTTGTGTCATTTCAAATTTTCTAATTTTTGTGACAGTTGGAGTATGGTGATGAGTGTTTAGTAGTCTGGCAATGCTGTTGTATACTGTGTTCTTTTAGCAAATTTATAGCATCACTGGATAACATTTCTCACCATTTTTGGAGGTTATGTAAGAGTATGGATCAAAAAAGAAGAGAAAAATGAGGGATTCTCCAAAATATTGCCTATAGGTTCCATTACTTCTGAACAGTGTCTACAGGATACAGAGGAGCAGAAAGGCTTTCCACTGAATCTCTCCCTAACACCTCTCTTTAAAAATCTCCATTTGTACTTATTCATCCTTGCTGCCAGGAATTGTATCCAACTGGCATACATGGAAAATAGTATATTCCAAGTCTTTCTGGGTGGGCAAATATATTGGCCAACCATGCTTTACGAACTTGAACCCTTCCAAAAACTAAAGTTGACAATCTAAACATTGGAAAAGAAAGGTCAGAGACCCTTTCTTTTTCAGGTGGCTGAAATAGCTCAGCTGGGAGAGAGTTAGACTGAAGGTCTTAAAGATCCCTTGTTCAACCCCAGGTTTTGGCAAGCTCAGTGTTTTAGTGAATTCCGAGGGTGATTTGTCTTCCTGTGGGAAAGGAGTAGATGCTCACTGGGATGATGCTCAGGACACCCTAATTCCTGCAGTATGTTAAAGCCTAGAACACAATGCAGTATCATGGTTCCCAGTGTCATGGGAAGCCTGGCGTGCTGCAGTGCATGCGGGCATGAAAGAGTCGGGTATGACTTAGACTGAACAAGTGTCATGGTTCAGCCAAAGGAGTTCACTGTTGAGGTCAGCTTTTATTGTTTTTAAATGATGTGCAACTATTGCTAATTTTTTAAAATAATAAAATATTATGTGTGTGACACTAAAAAACTTGAGGAATCATCACTGTGTGACTGCAATGTGTAGTGTGCACAGCAGCAGTGGGAATTGCCATGTACCATCTCTATTACAACTACTCTACATTTTAGCCTAAAAACAGCCATAGATGATGTGTAAATGAATGAGGTTGTTGTGTTCAAATAAAACTTTATATGTGAATACCTAAATTTGAATTTCATATAAGGCTCATGTGTCACGAAATACTATTGTATTTTCGATCTTTTGAAATAAAAAATGTTGCTCTTTCAGCAGCACACATAAAACTGGAATGATATAGAGAAAGTGAGCATGGCCCATTGCACAAGGATGACATACAAATTCGGGAAATGTTCCAAAACCATTCTTAGCTCACAGGCGATAGTTTACCAACCACTAGCATAAAGGATCTTATTGCAAACACTCAGAACTTTAAGAGCAGACAAGATTTCAGTTGCTTTCTACCAGTTAAAAATAACTGGAGTCATATCCCGACACCACCAATAACTGGAGAATAAGTAAAAACGATCCAATCAAATCCCTAGGGATTTGAACACTGGTTCCCTAACTAAAGCTTTGAAAGCTTAACTAGTGAACCACCCAAACATAGACCTAGCTATGGATATATAATCAATTAACTCATTTGGTAGATTTTGTCCTAGTTGCAAATCTCCTCTGCATTCTCTTCATTGCAGAGAAAACTCCTTTTGGAAAAAAAGAAGAAGAAGAAAAGGAAAAAAAACACCCCAAAACTCTGTAATAGCTAGCTCTCAGGAATACTTTGTTTTTCTCCTCCTTTCTTTCTGTCTTCTGTGTCTTTAAGAATCAGAGCTGTAGCATCTGCTTGAAAAAGTCACTGCAAGGTTTGTAGACATAGTTCCTGGCTGGAGGTGTATCCTTTCATCGTAATTATTGTGAATCCATCCTTTGTGTCTAATTTCCCCACATGCAGTTAAATTCTCAAGGAAGCACACTACTCTTTCTCACATCCTTCTGCATTATGTTTTTTTCATTTTATTTGCAGTCTGTGTAGGCAGAGGAGAATAAAATGGAAGGACGGAGCCCTTGAAGACTCAAGGGTATGCTCCATAATGGGCTTCTCTGTGTTGGTGGATGCAAGTGCTACTCACGCATCCCTTGGCACGCAGCCCTTAGAGCCCATCAACTTTGGGAAGACTGAGTGTAACTATATCCTTTCATTTGGGCTGCAGTGCCCCTTCTCATGATGTAGCTATAGGATCAGACTTAGAGTAGGAGGTTCAGAAATAAAGGAGCTGCACAGACTAAACTCTATTCTGCCAACTATTAGGTCCTCGAAGACATCCAGAAAAGGAAGCAAGGTAATTAGTCATGAAATTTTTCTTGAAAGCCACGTGTCTGGGTGGATGTAATTGAGTTGTGGAGAGATCACAGAGCATGGAAGATGTCTGAGGTTTAAGGCTCCCCCTGCCCCTCCAAGTCTGAGGGCTTCCCCAGTGGCTCAGTGCTACTGCTAATACAGGAGATACAGGAGATGTGGGCTCAATCCCTGGATCAGGAAGATCCCCTGGAGTAGGAAATGACAACCCACTCCAGTATTCTTGTCTGGAAAATCCCATAGACAGAGGAGACTGGTTGGCTAAAGTCCATGGGGTAGCAAAGAGTCAGACACAACTGAGCATGAGAACCATGTCCAAGCCTCTCTTTTCTTTCTTACTTTTGATTTTGCATTTTTTTACTCATCTTTTTCTGCTCACATTCAAGGGAGACTATCTAATTTAGTTGCTTGCTTTAAGTACTCAAGCATTTCTATTCCAAGGGCTTTGGAATCCATGACCAAACCTGATTGTGTCAGCACAAGGAAAGCTGGGTGGAATGAGACAACAAAGGAAGATACTGTTCATCCAGGGCAGTAATCATACCAAACCCACATTCACAAACCAGTTTTTGATTCATTTGCAAAAACAATTGAAAGAAGAGTGGAAAGAGAAAAAAAAAAAAAAAAGAAGACCATGCACAATTTTCTACCCCAATTTTCTCAATTGTCTTTCTCAAGAAACAGGTTGCAGACTGAGGAGCAGAAAGCCTGCCCACTAATTTTCTTCCATTCTCTCCTTTTCTTCCAAGCTCTGCTGAGGGCAACTCAGTACAGTCACCAGACATTGAAGTCTATAGATCTGAGTTCTATCTGCATGAATAGACACTGCACAATAAACCCACTTCTTACAAGGATGCTGTTGCTATCTAAACCTCAATTTATTAAAATGAGTATTCGGATCAGTGAATGCAGAGTTTTCTAATGTGACTGAAATAGATAGATTCTGAGATCCGACTGAGTACTTGGATCTGTTGCTAGAGTTTGGTGATGGTCAAATTTAGTCAATAACTCTTTCCTAATTCATGTGTAGAAGTTGTTTGACCACAGACACTGTCCTCCATCCTTGAAGTGACTTGTCTAGAGGACTGAAATAGGGAGGATGGGAATTTCACGCTTTCAAATCTTTGTCATCATATATACATATATTAAGGAAACCTTGCCTGGTACACCTCAGATAATCACACAGAAAACACTAGAGAAGTCAGCAGCTAAAGGCAGAAGGCTTTGCAGAGCAGGAGAATGGTCATCATCAGCTGCATAGACAAAAGTGATCCCATCTCTGAGATTTCAGCTGTTTAATTTTATTCTTTCTAACTTCTGTGTCATCTTTCCCAGTATTGCATTCTTGGAGGGAAAGGAATTGGATGGATTTGTTCTCACTGCCAACCCTACTCTGCCGTCCCATATTTGCTCTTAAAATTTTCCCTCCTTCAAAGGATAACGAAGAATAGGTGCAGATGTGAAGTTTTGTTCTGATACTGTTTGGAACAAAACTCACAAGATGAAGCCTGTAGCAAGAACTGAGAACAAACTCAGAATGTGATAGAGCATGTGCTACAGCCGGAACTTCTGATTCAGCCTATGTGAGACTCCACTCCAGGACGCCCAGTGGAGTTGAGCTCATTCATTCATGTCAAGGCAAGAAACTGTTGAAAACTACAATTTCTGTTGCAAAATTCTAAGACAACAAATCAGCTAACTTAAAAACAAAAAAAAAAAGACAATTCTTTGGCCAGGTAAAGAAGATGCCAACAGAATGAATTATAATACCTCACTGACAAGGAGATCAAACCAGTCGATTCCAAAGGAAATCATTCCTGAATATTCATTGGAGGGACTGATGCCGAAGTTAAAACTCCAATACTTTGGCCACCTGATGTGAAGAACTGACTCACTGGGAAAGACCCTGATACTGGGAAAGATTGAAGGCAGGAGGAGAAGGGGACGACAGAGGATGAGATGGTTGGATGGCCTCACTGACTGGTTGGACATGAGTTTGAGCAAGCTGGGGAAGTTGGTGATGGACAGGGAAGCCTGGCGTGCTGCAGTCCATGGGGTCGCAAAGAGTCGGACACGATTGAGCGGCTGAACTGAACTGACAGTTTTAGAATCTGATATCTGTGTAACAGATCCAATATAAAAAAGTTTTATGGAACCTTTAACTAGCTTTGAATGCTGGTGGTTACCGTCCAAGGAAGTTAGTGCTAAACTTCTGGAATCAAAGCTCTTTATTCTATTTTCATCATGTGCAAGTTATCTTCATTTCCCTCCCTGCTCAAAATTTTGTAATTCTCTCTCTGTCTCATTACTATTGTTTCTAAACCAAGCCTGGTTATTGTAAATGTGATATACTGTGGTAAATTCCCCAGCCTCTGTTGCCTACCTTTCTTCAGGACTCCAGGAGTCGTTCTGCCCAACCTCCCCTTTCCTAACCTACCCCTTCCAGATGAAACTTGTCACCAGGTTGCCTTTCTTGCACGCACTCTACCTTCTAGATCAATGGCGGTTCTTTAGCCTAGCTGGCCATCAATATAATCTGAAGAAGATTTTGAATTACAAAGATTCCTGCCTTATTTTCACTTCATTCAGGAGTTGCATGGTGGCTCCAAGAATCTATAATTTCATCAAGTTCTCAAGCCATTTTCCAGGTCTGGGTACTACTGACGTTAGTCCATAGCATTTATGTAATTTTTCTCTCAACCTTGGAAGATTGCTTATGGTTGACTTTGCTATTATCCTAACATTAATGTTAATATATTTAAATTGTATCTATTAATAATATATTAAGCATATATCAAGTAATATTGATATATTTTCATATATGTTTTCCAGAGAAAGTTAGGGACCTTGCACAGGTAAGAAAGGTCGGAATGAAACTTCAAAGTAAAACAGAAGATAAAATGACTTAGGATTACGTTAAAAATTAAAGAAAAAAATCTTAAACTCTTATCTCCCTTTCTTCCCCTCAATCTTCTTAAAAAGAGACGAATATATCGTACTCACCTCAGACCCTATTCTGAAACACATTAATACGTAAGCATTCTCTGACAGAAGACAATCAGACAGGGGTTACGGCGTGGGCTCCGTGGCTTAGTTGGTTAAAGCGCCTGTCTAGTAAACAGGAGATCCTGGGTTCGAATCCCAGCGGGGCCTTCCTTGTTGTGACCTAGGCGTTTCTCCAGGTGTACCTATTGCTCTTTTTTTTTTTTTTCCTGTTGCTCTTAAAATTCGGTTTTGGCAGGTTTTTTCCCCCTACTTTCAATCTCCTTCCACCCTCCAGCTTTGGACATAATAGGTAGTTTCCAAAGGTCTTGGAAACAAAATGGAACTGATTTTGGTACATCCGCACGATCCCGGGCTGTATTAAGAAAGCAAAGCGCAGGACCATGATTTTAGTACACTGCCCATTTTCTTGATGTTTCCTTTTGGATATACAAACCACATCTTGCCTCGGGATTTTTCTTGCAATGTTATCTCAGGTATTCCAATCCTAATTTTATGTAAAAGTTAGGGCCAGGTACATATGTATGGGACAAGAGCAAAATGAAAATATAGGCTCCCTTACTCAAAAAACAGGGGAAAGTTACCAGCAAAGATAGTAAAACATAAATTTAGCTTTCTTTTTTCTTCACTCTCTCCACCTTTTATGGTATCTTTAAATTTGCTGCTTGATGTCGCTATAATTAAGCAAAATTAGCACATAAATTATAAGCATGAACTTTACTATCCATCTTGCACACCAAAACCCACAGAGCATTACAATCGCTGTGCGCACAAAGGAGAAGCATCTGGCCACTTTCACTGTGGGTATTTCCCTTGCTCAAGCTCATCGAACGTCAAGTACAAGATAGGGAGGTTTTAGAATGGCTTCGTCCTCTCGGATATAAACTATAAAACACTTAGGGCTGCCGAAACCCGGGATCGAACCAGGGACCTTTAGATCTTCAGTCTAACGCTCTCCCAACTGAGCTATTTCGGCTCCGCGGAAATGAGTTTTCCAAACATCTACTTTTTCAAAATTGAGATTATTTTTCTACCCGTTTTTTAGAATGTTTCAGGCTTCGCAAGTGTTGTTAATGGTCTACAGTATTTACCCACCCAAAAACTTTGGAATGTCTTCTGTGTATGGCACTTGCTTTCAGTTCCTGGTGATGTGGGGTGGTAGGAGAAAGTGAGAGACAGGAAAGTCATAGGGATTCGTTGGGAAATTTTCTGCTCCTCTGACACGGCTCAGAATATTACATGAAAATATTTTTTAAAATTTCTTAGAGTTCCTTATTTTTTTCTTCTTTTTGTTCATTCTTGTATAATCTTCAAAGATGCTGAAAAAGAGATTAATTTTTGTTGATGTGGGATCAGTTTTCTGGTGATGATTTCTAGAGAGCCGGGTGCTGTCTTTTACGCTATTCCGTCTACTCTGCCGTAGTCTTTTGGCCGAGGTCTGACCCGGCTGAGAAGAAACTAAGAGCAGGAATAGTAACAGTTCGGATTCAGAATTACTATTCTTGGGCAAAAACCATTCATCAAAAAACAAAAAACTGATTTAAAAATTGTAGAAGTCGCCGAGTTAGCAGAATAGATTTTCTGACAAAATAGTCTTGCCAAAGAATACAGAAAATGGGTTTATTTCCTAATATATGGAAATAAAACATGGTTGATAAAGGGGGATGTAGCTCAGTGGTAGAGCGCATGCTTTGCATGTATGAGGCCCCGGGTTCAATCCCCGGCATCTCCATTCTTTTCCCCTTGCTCTTTAAGGTACGTTATATATGTTCCTTCAGTCCTGCGGACTCTGCTCTCCTACTTTTCCACCTTTCCTTACTTTTCCCCCCCTCACATGGAAAGTAAATATTGTTGCTAGAACAGCAGAAGGAAGAAACAAGAGAAGAAAACAAACAAACAAAAGGATAGTCTTATTCCACATCCAGGAATGTCACCAATTTAACCAGCTTTTTCACCTGGACTATCTTAACAATACAACTTAAGAGAAGGAAGATCCAAAGTAAGATGGGGGGAGGGGAGCGGAAAGAAACCCATGTGCAATTTAGTTAGCCTGAATAATCCTAAAGATAGTAGTCATGAGAAAAATGACGGTGCTGTGCTCAGGATTCCAACCATTCCTGGAAAAAACACTTTGGACTGCAAACCGAATGCCTTAGATAGACAATTATTCCTGAACTTTTATCATATGCTTGGAAGAGAACACATGAATTCCAACGAGGGCTCCTGTTTCTCCAGTAAGAGCCTGGAAAAAGACAAAGATATTTCCACCACTGACCTGCTTTGATTTTGGAAACAAAGTGATGTTCATCCTCTGCCATTAGAGAACACCTGACTTAAAAATAAATTCAAGTAAAGGAGAAGTCTTGGCGTCTACAAAGTCAGCCAACTCTCTGTTTCCTTCCCATCCTTTCCACTAAATTCTCAAAGAGTTGAGAAACAGATACTCAGCAGCAGGTGTATGCTGTGGGGGCAGGAGACATTCCCTTTCAGTAAACCAGAGCCCGTGAACATTATTTCTGCTCAAAATTGTCCTTTAGGGACTGGTGGAATTGATGCTGTTTTATTTTACAGATGGCTTAAGAGATGTGCAGTTTCTGCAGAGATAATCACTTTACCTGAATGCTGATGGTAGAAAATGGGACTTTTACTGGTCTTCTTCTAAGGAAATTTTAGGACAGCAATAACCAGTTTAAACCAAAAATAGAGGATGAGATCAACCTAGATGCAGTCTCATGTATTATGCAGTCTCATGTATTAATAATAACCTCCTTATCTATTAGAACTTTTTTCAGCCATGTCATGATGGTTCAAACCTGTAGCCCCTGCAGTGGAAGCAGTCTTAACTGCTGAACTGCTAGGGAAATTCCATTACCTCCATGTCTTAATGTGTAGCTTTAAGTTCTCACTCTACCTGCTTTGGTGGGCCATCTACTCCTAGCCACAGAGATGTCCGAACCTGAGGTTCAGAGATGTCCACAGAATTCCAGCTTCAAGTTATATATATAATATGTGTAGGTAGACATCCTCAAGAGGCTATCTTGTAGGCATTTAAATTATGTTATGTACAAACCCCAACTCTATTTCCCCTTTATTGTCCCACCTTATGTTCCTTATGCAAAAATAAATCAGCAAACCAATAATAACCATAAACAGAATTCCCACCACTTTCTCTATTATTTACTAGCTTTGTGAAACACATCCATATCTACTTAAACCAATCTACTTGCAAGTCTTCCTAAGTGTTGGACTTCAAAAAGAACCCTAATCCTGTATTAGTCTATCAGCACCCACTAAGTTTCTCCCTTGCCTTTCATCATTCAATTCACTGTTTTATTTATCTAGCTGATCCTTGAAAGAACCTTGAAAGTTGCCTTCTTGTCTCAATTAGGACAGAGCAAAACATTGCTGAATTGTATACATTTATGCTTTCTCATTCTATAGCAGCCCTGGATTTGCCCCCTCAATACACTGCTTCTCAGAATCCAGTCAAAGCCAACAGCAGGATGTGAGAAGTGGAGCAACACCCTAACCTGCTCTGAGGACATTCCTGGAATAAAGCCAAGTTCCATCTGGCTTCTGTATAAAAGTTGAAAACAGTGTAGGGGAAAAAGAAAAATGACTCCTCAATAAGAATCAGGCAATCATCAGTTATAGAAGATTTACTAAAGTATAGGGTCTATGCGGTAGGTAGCTTACTAACAGAACATAAGCTAAGCATGTAGGGGAGTCCAGGGAATCTTGGACTCCATTATTGCTTTTCCCTTTCCTCATCAATACTGTATTTCAAGAATACATCCACCTTTCCCCATTTAAAAATTTTCTTTTATCATTTTTACCCCTTGCTCACATCCAAAGTAAATCCATTACCCAAAAGATTGCCTTTAAGCTGATCTATTTCAACTCTATGACTCTGACATCTATCAACCTAACTGCATCAGCACAAGTAACATAAGTGGAAATAAGAGAGTGAGCCCATGCCTCCTTTTGTTATATATCACAGTTTACCAAGGAACAGGCAAGAAAAAGAAAGATACAAAGGAAAGGGTAAGAGGCTCATAGTCAATTTTTACTAACAGATTCCTTTGTATTCTCAGCCGTGTCTGTGTCAATTGAAAGACTGAAGGCTGAGAAACAGAAAACCTACCCACTGATTTTTCTCTCCTCCCACTTCCCTCTCACATGGATTGTTGCTAGTAGTGGAAATTACCAAAGGCGGCAGGTCATCAGACCCCAACTTTCTCAAAGTGAGGGAACAAGGCAACAACATCTCTCAAGGGATGTCATGCTTTTCAGACTTTAAGTAGAGAAAATTATTAGTGATGACAGTAGAGACTTGGTCAACATAGCTCAGTTTAGAAGAGCTTTAAAGGTTTGGACTAAAATCGGGAATCTTTTCCCATGATTTGAAAAGCTCATAGTTTGTGTCAAACAAAGTCTCCTTCCTGTAACATGTCTCCCTGATACAAATGCTTCTGAATTCACTTGCTCAAGAAAAGGGCTTAGAAGGCTGAAACAAGAAAAATCAGAATCGAGTGTTTCCATCGTCCCTGCCTTCACCAATAAATACTTTGTCCAGTATTTTCAATAGATTAAATGAAAAGCTTCTTGGGTCACTTCCGTCAAAATCATACGAAACATCATGATAAAGATGTACAGTATAAGGCTTTGGACTAGTTATGGAAGCTGAAAGAACCCCCAGCGATTACTCTGCTCTTTCCTGCACGGTCATTTCTATTTGCTTTGCTTTCCAATTCGAGGACCGCCTCGAATTGTCGTGTTCTGAAGATTTCGAGGGTTCTTTTTAAAAAATATCTATGTCTGTGGTAGGTTTTCGCATTACGATAAAGGGTTCTCTCAGGGAAACCAGTTTGACAGTTTGCTAGGTTCCCCAATCTTGTTTCACCACCCTGCATTTGCCTTTTCTTCCCCCAGACTAGAAAAATGTCATGCTTTTCGTTGTTGTTATTGTTTTAGGCTGCCCTAGGATATCTTAACTCCCCCAGCAGGGCTAAACCCCGCGCCTTCGGCAGCGAAAGCGCGGAATCCTAACTACTGGACCTCCAGGGAATTCCCTTGTCAGTTTTTGTTGTTGCTGTTTTTAAATTGATAGAACCTTAAAGCTTACCCCGCCCAAGTCCTTTGAGAATAGCCCTCAAGAGGTGCGGGACCCCTGGCTTAGAATCAGAACCGAAGACAATCTCAGAACACGTGGTAGTGCGTGAGGGAACAATGCGAGGCAGCTGGGAAAAGGACGTTGGCCGAGCATCCCACCCTACCTGGTGTGGCGATCAGTTCGGCTGCCTCTGTCAAGCACTTCAGCTGAGCCGGTACTGCTGACGATTTGTGTTGGAAATTTGTGACTTTTTCTGGAGAAAGAAAGCAACTGTCACTTATTTCCTCTGAGTGAACCTTGGAGCAGGCTAACAGGAGTGGGAAAGTCCTAGAATCTAGAAACTCCGTCAATCGGACTATAACTTTACTGAAGCCGCTAGGTAATATCCAGTTTAGTAAGTTCACAAGCGGTAGAATTAAACTTAATGGATTTTCTCCACCAGAAAATAAATCCAATCTCAAAAGGAAATTAATATTTTATAAACGATCCCCGAAGAGCTCCTTAGTAGTAGGGGGTGTAGCTCAGTGGTAGAGCGCGTGCTTCGCATGTACGAGGTCCCGGGTTCAACCCCCGGCTCCTCCATCTGCCATTTTTCCTCATCCACCCCTTTCATTTTTGTCACACATTTTGTCATGTTTCCTTTTCCCTTATTTTTTTTTTTTTATGTAGTCCAATGGATTCCCTTTAATATTACACCATTTCTACTCCAAGGACGTTGGTGTCATCCAACGCGGGCTTTTACAGAAGGAAAAAAGGAGGAAGAGAAGAAAAAAAGGAACCACACTCATCCGCATTTCCTCTGTCAGAAGCACCAAGTCTGCAGTCGTATTAACTGACCCATTCATTTTGGGCCCCAGTTGAAAGGATCCCTAAATGACAGGATGGGGAAAGGAAGGAAATAAGAACAAATAAGCAGGTCCTCGAAGTTTCCTTAGTTTTTTGAGCACTGGCTGGTCTAAGAGGGGAGGAACAGAAAAGCTTCCCTCTGGTTTCCTTATGCCTTTCTTTCCCCAGCTCCCACCGCTGGGCGCACACCTGCCACTCCTGCCTGGGCTGCAGAGAATCCTAGATAGGGTGCAAGGCAACAGACCCCTAGTATTTCTTGGTGAGTGAGTGGGTGGAAGTTGGCCCAAAGTGAGGTGGCACTTAGCAAAACCTTTGCCACGCAAACGTTTAAAACATGATTTGAAAGAACTAGCTGACGCTCATTTTATTCCATATTAAATCGACTTCAACAGGAAATTTACACAAAATGTGTACTAGAAGACATTCATTAACTCCCCACCATCCCCTCAACCAAAACACCTAACTAAAGTAAAATCTCAGAAACCCTGTGAACAGCAGATTTAGATTCCTTACCCTTCTACATTTCCTCACTGAACTTCACTTTTCTGTTCTTATTATTAAATGAATTAACAACACCTCATGCAACACCATACTGACGTCCCAGAAGATGTGGCCAAAGGTGTGTGGGTGAAAATAAGAATAGATACATAAGTTGCTTGTATTTAACAAACAAGCAAACAGAAACCATTTATTTAAAAATCAGCACAAACTACTGAATATCATTGCTCTGCACTTCATTTTCTGTGCAAGTTGAGTGTCGGGTGAATGTACAAAAATTGTTCCATTTTTCTTTACCAAAGACTTTGCACGATAATTTTTGTATTAGAAGAGGACGTTCTAAAACATGAAATAAAAATTTTAAAAATAGTGTCTAATTTCCCTCATTTGGAGAAACTAAAAGCTGACTCCTAGTTCATTCAAGATCACAAGAAAGCAGGGATCTGTCAGAAGCTCAGCTTCCTCTGGATTCAAACCCTAGACAGATGCTCAAACCAGCCAAGTCACAAAGCCCATTCCCACCAGGGCCATCTCTGGGCTGTCTCCACTCAAGTATGTTGCAATGCTGCTGTCTAAACCATTTCAGGGCAAAGGTTCAATGAATAAGTTTTCTCTTTTTTCTCTTCTTTTTCTTTCATTCTCTAGACTCCTGACATGGGAGAGTAGACAAATGAGTGAAAAATAGCTTAGGCCACCTTTTCCCACTTTGCCCACCATGGATTCTCAGGGTATTTTTTCTTTTGCCCTTCATTATCCTCACTCTATTTGGTGTGCAGCCCTTCTATTCCCTTAGCAAATCTCTCAGGCAACTGTCAAAAGCCAGGAGACATCAGAAGTTCCCATGAAGAACACTCTGGTTACATTCTCTCATTTGCATACATGTTTCCAGGAAAAGGGAGTAGCTGAACCCTAGTGCTGTGAAGCCTCAGCCGTGACATGCATGCCCATGTTAACTCAAGTGCCCTCAGGCTGGAACTCTGAACATGTTGCTCCTTCTCTTGGTAACCTCCTCCGGATGGCAGATTTCCCACATTATCACATCAAGGGGCCTGCAGCTCCAATTCTTCTGGCTATGAACCCCAACTGGAAATACTAGAAGAAAGGTACAAAAGAGCAGGACCTGAAAAGTTTCCTGGGGAATTTAGATCCAGATGGAAAGAGAAAACGGTTTCCAAATGAAAAACAGTAAGTATATGTTGCTGCAGACAGTCACTCTAACAAACTCTGGAGCCCAGCAAAATTGGGTCAGTGGTTTTGCCTTGGGGACTTCGCAGTTCTGTTTCTGAGATCCACAAATATGCATAGTGAAGTGGAGTTGCTCAGTCGTGTCCGACTCTGCGACACCGTGGACTGTAGCCTACTGGCTTCTCCCTACATGGGATTTTCCAGGCAAGAGTACTGGAGTGGGTTGCCATTTCCTTCTCCAGGGGATCTTCCCAACCCAGGGATTGAACCCGGGTCTCCCACATTGCAGGCAGATGCTTTACCCTCTGAGCCAAAAGGGAAGACCCACAAATATGCATAAGAGTAGTATTAATATTTCCAAGGCTGAGCAAGAATGGCTAAGAGAAATTCTATAACAACTTTCCCACCCCCACCCAATGCTCTTGGACAAATACTCGAACCTCAGTCATCACAGAGGTATACTGACTATATGCTTTCCTCCTGTTACTAAAATCTGTGGTGACCAAATACGAGCTTTAGGAGTAATTCTAGATCATTGTGTCTTCTCTTCTGCTTTATCTCACAAGGCAAATCTGTATTTTTCTGAATACTGGAATCAACTATATACCAACTGTTTCATTCTTCCCTTGCTCCTTTTCCAAAAAAAAAAAAAAAAAAGCCTGAATGAAGCTCAGTTGGTTCTGGAAAGTCCCTAAAATAAGCCCTTTTAAAAAAGTTGTTTCTTGTCTGCTTTGGGTATTAATTGCAGCATGCACATGGGACCTTGTTCCCTGACCAGGAATGGAACCTGGCCCCCCTGCACTGGGAGTGCAGAGTCCTAGCCACTGGATCACCAGGGAAGTCCCCAAAGTGAGATAACTTGTAAAACTAACTTGGTGAATAATATAGGCAGCCTGAAGAGACCCACTCACACAGAGATAAACAGTTTTAGACTAGAATGCAATGGTTCCCAAACCTGGGGAACCGTGGGTTGACTTCATAAATATATGTATTCCCATCTCTACCTATGGCCCCTGAGATCAAAGAATCATGGAATGGGGATGGAGGTATGGAATCTATGTAGTGGAAATGCCTCCCCAGATAATTTTGTTGCTCATCTAGGTTTGAGAACGTTAACCCAGACAGTTAACAGTTTCAACTTTTGAACCGTGGTGTTAGAGAATTCTCTTGAGTCCCTTGGACTGCAAGGAGATCAAACCAGTCAATCTCAAAGGAAATCAATCCTGAACATTCATTGGAAGGACTGATGCTGAAGCTGAAGCTCCAATACTTCAGCCATCTGATGCAAAGAACTGACTCATTTGAAAAGACCCTGATACTGGGAAAGATTAAAGGCAGGAGAAGGGGACGACAGAGGATGAGATGGTTGCAGGGCATCACCGACTCCATGGACATGAGTTGGAGCAAGCTCGGGGAGTTGGTGATGGACAGGGAGGCCTGGCGTGCTGCAGTTCCTGGGGTCGCAAAGAGTCAGACGCGACTGAACAACAATCCAGACAGTGGAGTTGGGGGAACTGACGTGAGCTGCTGGGAAACAAGTAGCCAGGAGGAAGCGGTGAAGCGGAAAGAAAGGGGAGGCAGGCAGGTAAAGTGGAGAAGGTGGAGCAGTAGGCGATGAAGAAGGAGCGGGGAGAGAGGAGGCCGGTGGCTGTGGTTGGGGAGACAGAAAAGAGAAAAGAGCAAAAGAAAGCTTGGGACTAGGTCTTTACTACGCCCACTGTTTGGTTGACCCGGGAGGTAATTTGCACATGTGTTGCCTCTGTGTCCTCTGCTCACTCCAGGGATGCAGGAAACCAGAAGGTTCTCTTCCTCCTAAGGGAGGCGTGCTTGGTCCTCCGCCTTCAAGGAGACCGATTCTGAGCTAGCCATTCTTGTACTTTAACGTCACTTGGTTCCTGGCTTTTATTGCACTGAAGTAACCAGATTGGGAGATCCAAGGAATGTCAAGCCCCATGATTAAATGCTCAGTTCAGTTCAGTTCAGTTCAGCCGCTCAGTCGTGTCCAACCGACTCTTTGAGACCCCATGAATCACAGCACGCCAGGCCTCCCTGTCCATCACCAACTCCCGGAGTTCACTCAAACTGATGTCCACAGAGTCGGTGATGCCATCCAGCTATCTCATTCTCTGTCGTCCCCTTCTCCTCCTGCCCCGAACCCCTCCCAGCATCAGAGTCTTTTCCAGTGAGTCAACTCGTCGCATGAGGTGGCCAAAGTATTGGAGCTTCAGCTTTAGCATCAGTCCTTCCAATGAACACCCAGGATCGATCTCCTTTAGAATGGACTGGTTGGATCTCCTTGCAGTCCAAGGGACTCTCAAGAGTCTTCTCCAGCACCAAAGTTCAAAAGCATCAATTCTTCAGAGATCAGCTTTCTTCACAGTCCAACTCTCACATCCATACATGACCACGGGAAAAACCATAGTCTTGACTAGACAGACCTTTGTTGGCAAAGTAATGTCTCTGCTTTTTAATATGCTATCTAGGTTGGTCATAACTTTCTTTCCAAGGACCAAGCGTCTTTTAATTTCATGATTAAATGTTACACAAGTTTAAAAGGTGTACATGCAGAACCTCCCCCGCGGGGAAGAACCTCAGCAGTATGGGAAGCTCACGGAGCTTATGGAGGTGCTGGGGATTGAACCCAGGGCCTCGTGCATGCTAAGCACGCGCTCTACCACTGAGCTACACCCCCTTGCGTGAGGGCGCTAGCATACTGTCCCTTGCTATTTAAAAAAAAAAAAAAATCGTTGTAGGAAGGTGTTGGCAAGATAAATCCCTCCATTATTTTCACTTCTTCCTTTTCTGAAATCTCTGGGCTGACTCTTGTCTCACGGCTAGGGCAGGAAAAAGAGATATTGATTCTGGACCGAAAAACCTTTAGATCTTTCCACAGTCCTCTTCCCCATCAAGGGCGGTTTTCCCAACTGCCTCTTGTGCCAGTTCCAGTCCACCACGAGGGAGAGTCCCAGAACTGAATCTTCTGTTATGTCGTCAGATCTTTCCTTCTTTAGAGAGTCTTCCGCTGCCCACAGCTACCAAAAAGATGCAAAAAGTAGCACTTGGAATAAAAAGACGCCTTCCCGGAGTACAACCGAGGGGGCGTTGCTCCAGGTGTGAATTTAAGACAAAGAGGTGAATTAATTCACAGGACTTGACCGAAACAAAGTGAGGAGTATGTGTCTCAGGCAGTCTTGTAGTCTTGCAAACTCCTGCATTCAGCACCTGGACTTCGAATATGACAGCGACTTTGTTACCACGACGCTAGTTTTGATTTTGTAGACAGTACTTCAAGAGAGGCCGCGGACAGAGGGAAGAGGAGAAATGTGAGCGCTCCTGTTGTAGCATCTCTCTGATCAAATTATTTGCGCATAGAGGAGAGCGCCAGGGAAGCTGAGCGCAACCTGTGAAACAGATTCGCTTTTCCTAAAACGTTCCAAAGCTTGAAAAATCAGCAAATTTCATCAGTTCCCAAGGCGCAGAAGGTCAACACTTTCCAGCTTTAGGCAAACATAGGTGCCATCGTTAATCTACAATTTTTGGACAAAAATCCCAAACCTTCTCTGGCACCAAGAGAAGATAGGTGCCCGGATGGGTTATATTATTACTATCCTGGAAAGAGGAGCGGTTGGGAAGTGCAATCAGCAGAGGGGAAGCTTGGAGAAGGGAGAGTGACTTGGTTCTTGGAGGGGAAAAGGATGAAGCTGATGCGGGGCAGAAAAGAGAAAGAGAGGCAAGCAGAGGAAGAAGATAGAAGAGGATCGTTTGGAGATGGGTCTCAACGGAGAGGCACAGAGGTGGCAAGTGCCCAAGCGAAGCCTCGCTGCTGCACTTTCTGCAGGGCCTCGGGAAGAGAAGGCTCCTTCCTAAGGCAAGTGGTTTGAAAGACTGTGTCTCACAAAAAGATACGTCCCGTTTTGCCCAAGATTTTATGACTCTGAGCGTGCTTTGCTCCACTTTCTGTCGCGGCAAACACAGGTTGAGCATTTTCGAGGGCGCACCTGTGGTTGCGTGTATCTGGAGCAGAAGCCCCGGTATCCGAGGTTACGGAAAGGCGACGTTGTTCGTATCCCCAGATGGCAGCAGCTTCGAATTTAGAAACGGATTCCAGCTGCGGTTCTGTGCTTGGGCATTTCACCTGGCATTAACAGATTTTATTTGGTTTTAAAATGCAAAGGAAAGAATGGGGAGGGAGGTGAGGTTAAGCAGTAGCTAAACGTTTTTGGTTTAAATAGTTAATAAATTCCCACTGAAACCATCGTATTCCCGGGTAGCTCAGTTGGACCCGCATCAGGACCTTAGTCGGAGGACCCAGGATTCAAGACCCCGTTCTGGTGCAGAGTCTTTCGCTTTCCCCATACTTTCATACATACAGAAAAAAGCTACTGAACCCTGCTTTCGTTTGGAGCCCGTTACTAGTCACATGCTTATTCTTTTGTTTTAGCTTCTGTTGAATGTTACTTCAAAATCTTCATAGAAATCAGTGACATAGGCTCTATTCGTCACCCTCTTGTTGAATGTGGGTGCTAACCAGTACAAGAGCTCTGTTAGAAATTTGCTCTCTGCAGCAAAACCTTTGCTCTACATTCTTTTAAACACTCTCTTCTTTTGTAGGTCTAAAAGAGATCATTTTTATTTTAGAAAAAGTTAAAATTTGAACTTAGATATAAAGAAAAATAGAACATTACAGAAAGTTTCCCTATACTCTGCACTCAGTTTCCTTAGTAAGATGATACATTTGCCAAATTAATGAACTAAAATTCATAAATTTTAGAAAATAAAATCCATAATCTTTTCAGATTGCCTTAGTTTTGCCTAGTACACCTTTTATTTTCCAGGATATTGAACCAGCAATGCTAGAGAGGATCTAGTCTAATGATTTTTAAATTGGTGAAATTTATTTCACGGGACTTCCTCTTGCCAACTGTGAATTTTCTCAAAACCATCCAAAAATGACACTGATTTTAAAAGACACTTGCTCCTTGGAAGGAAAGTTATGACCAACCTTGATAGTATATTAAAAAGCAGAGACATTACTTTGCCAACCAAGGTCCGTCTAGTCAAGGCAATGGTTTTTCCCGTGGTCATGTATGGATGTGAGAGTTGGACTGTGAAGAAAGCTGATCGCCGAAGAATCGATGCTTTTGAACTGTGGTGTTGGAGAAGACTCTTGAGAGTCCCTTATACTGCAAGGAGATCCAGCCAGTCCATTCTAGAGGAGATCAATCCTGGATGTTCATTGGAGGGACTGATGCTAAAGCTGAAGCTGCAATACTTTGGCCACCTCATTCGACGAGTTGACTCACTGGAAAAGACTCTGATGCTGGGAAAGGTTGGGGGCGGGAGGAGAAGGGGACGACGGAGAATGAGATGGCTGGATGGCATCACCGACTCTGTGGACATGAGTTTGAGTGAACTCCGGGAGTTGGTATGGACAGGGAGGCCTGGCGTGCTGTGATTCATGGGGTAGCGGAGAGTCGGACACGACTGAGCGACTGAACTGAACTGAAGGAAAGTTGATTTTTAATGTTAATCAGGTGCCTTCCTCGTGCATCACAGGCAGATTCTTTACCACGTGAGCCACCACCCTTCCACATACAAGGTCATGTGTAAAATCCCCTGTATCTCCGTGTGTTTTCTCTACTCTGTAACCAAATCCTTCTTGCTGCACCTTTTCATTCATTTTATCATGAGTTCTCTGCTCATATAACATGAAAACCAATGCTCCAATGCCTTGCTTTTGCAGCTGTTCCAATGCGAGAGGCTTTGGTTCTACATAAGGTGGCTATTTTGGCAAAAGGACAATAGAATGGAAGAGGGAAAAGGGAGGGAAAAGTCTGTCTTAAATTTCCACCAAGAAAAAGAGGTCCAGGGTAGTCCCTGGCGGTTCAGTGGTTAGTACTGCACTGCTTTCACTGCTGAGGATGCAGGTTCAGTCCCTGGGTGGAGAATTATGATCCTGCAACAAGAAAAAGAGACCTACCCCAACTTCAAGGGGAAACTCACCTTCATTTCTACCACTTCTAGAGAAGGATTCTGAGCAAGAAAAGTCAGGGTCATTATGGTATCAATAACTATACACGCCTTAGTACTTCACTACTAGGTACTATTTGGTGATTAGACACCAATGACAAAATGTAAGGTTATCAGTAATTAAGGGGTATACTAATTTGGCTTTTTTAAGACACCTGTCCCATTTCAGGTTTTCTTTTCAAGGTCAGCCTTTAGAGGCCAAATGAAAACAGATTCCATTTCTTGTCTGACAAGAAACAAGCGACCACGAAGGGACTCGAACCCTCAATCTTCTGATCCGGAATCAGACGCCTTATCCATTAGGCCACGCGGCCGATTGATGAGGTTATGTTTTCAAATTTGAAAGCTGAAACGTGGAACGTTTCTATTTTCAAATTTCTAATTTCAATTAGAGGACGATTTCATTGACAACATTTCCACCCCAAAGGGCATAAAACTGCATCAAATCCCTGACAATAATTACTTGAAATTAATAAATGGTAAGGCGATCAGAAGTGATGCAAACTTTGAAGGCTGTCTTGCCTAAGTCACTGAAAATGATGATGCAATTTCGATGGAAAAATATGAGCCATGAACTGAAGTCTGCAATGAAGGAATGATGACAGCATAAGAAGAGGGAGCTTCAGAATTTGGTATGTTCTGACTTGTTCTATTGCAAAGACACAAAGGCACATCTTCCAAGAAAAACCTGTAAGCTCAAACAGAAGAGTAGGAGCTAGGGTCTGGACTGAATAAGTCTGAAGAAACACCTTCTGCTGTTTCCTATGAAATTGTTTTAGTTAAATCCTTTTCCTTCTAGAAATGGGTTCAATGAGAAGCTCTAGATTAGACAATGGTCCCTTGTTGTTTTCCTGTGTGGAGAGACTGTTGGTTCTAGTAGAAGCTGAAGAGTGGAAATCCACATTACATTGGGCCTGGCCAGCAAGAGCTGTTACACTTGGTTCTCAGCCTCCCATCAACTAACTCCAAGACCCCCCTTGCCAAAGGAATGCTTGGAGGCAGTTTCAACCACCATTAGAAAGAGACCTGTTACAGAACATTTTCTTGCATCTTCAAATTCCTCCTCCTTCAACTCTCTTTCTCTCTGCCTACAGAGGCTGCAAGAAAGATGTGTAAGACAATGAAGAGGGATACAAATGGAAATAGTGTGAGTGCTGTCCGGAGAAATTTAGGTGAGGGACTTGGCAATAAATGAAACTCTCTGTGTCTAGCAATATGGTCTGAAACCCAGCAATGCTTTGTCTGGGAGACACAGCATCTCTGGTTCTGAAAACCTAGAGAAGGAAGACAAGAGAAGAGGAAGGAAAATGTTCCTGATGATTGCAGCATCTCTCTCAAAGAGAATCTTTTTAGCATTGAGAAAAATTCAAGAAATATGACTTGGGAACTAAAACCTGAAAGATAAAATAAATTGGCCAAATGTGCAAAGATAAAGTACTCAGGGAAAGTCTAGTAGCAGAAGCCTGGATAGCTCAGTTGGTAGAGCATCAGACTTTTAATCTGAGGGTCCAGGGTTCAAGTCCCTGTTCAGGCGTGTGATCCTCTGCTTTATCTTTATTCACACAGGAATGAGTTCAGGAAAAAGATACCCTGCTTTGTATAAGGATACATGCATGCTCAGTTGTGTCCAACTCTTTGCAATCATATTGAAACTTTGCTTGTTTGACAATGGATTTACCAATCCAAAGGGAAAGTCTTCGGAAATTGTTCAGACTACAGACTTCAGAACCGAAAGTTTGGATTTTATGTAGTGTTTAGAAGAGAGTCTCTTTCGTCAATTGACCGGGGGGAAAAATCAACCAAGACATCTGACAAACATAACAAAGATAAAAAGTCTTGAAACCAGAAACACAAGACACTTCAGCCATCCATATAGAAAATTCAAATGACAGCAGTTCATCAGAAATGATAGAGGTTAGAAGGAATGGCACATTTTCCAAGTTCTTAAAGAATGGAATTGTCAGTCCAGAATCCTATATCCAGAGAAAATATCCTTCAGAAATGAAGAAGACAACAAGATAGTCTCAGATAAAGGAAAACTAAGGTAATTGGCTACCAATGAATTACCTTAAAAGAATGGCTACAGTAAGTTCTCCAAACAGAAAAGAAATGATAAGAGAAAAAATATTGGATATTAGGAAACAAACAAACAAAAAACATGGTGAGTACAGTAAACTTTCCTTGTGTTGAGTTTTCTTAATTATGTTTGAAACAAAAGTGTAACAGTTTTGAAGCAAAAGTATAACTCTGTTTTGGTTCTAAGTATATGTGAAAGAAATGATCAAGACAATTATATTACAAATGAGGAAAAGTAAAGTGACAAAAAGGAAGGTGAGGTTGCTACATTTCACTTGAACTGGTAAAATGGTGACACCAGTACACTCTGATGAGTTAAATATCGATAATGGAATTCTTAGAGTAACTACTTTTAAAAACATCTATACAAAGAATACAATAAAAAATACTATAGATAAATGAAAATGAAATTCTAAAATATGTACAAGTGGTCCATAAAAAGGCAAGAAAATGAGAACAAAGAATAAAAATAACAGAGAACAAACAAAACAAAAAATTAAAATCCCAGACTTAAGCCCTCAGTTCAGTTCAGTTCAGTTCAGTCACTCAGTCGTGTCCAACTCTCCGCGACCCCATGAATCACAGCACGCCAGGCCTCCCTGTCCATCACCAACTCCCGGAGTACACTCAAACTCATGTCCACAGAGTCGGTGATGCCATCCAGCCATCTCATTCTCCGTCGTCCCCTTCTCCTCCCGCCCCCAACCTTTCCCAGCATCAGAGTCTTTTCCAGTGAGTCAACTCGTCGCATGAGGTGGCCAAAGTATTGCAGTTTCAGCTTTAGCATCAGTCCCTCCAATGAACATCCAGGATTGATCTCCTCTAGAATGGACTGGTTGGATCTCCTTGCAGTATAAGGGACTCTCAAGAGTCTTCTCCAACACCACAGTTCAAAAGCATCGATTCTTCGGCGATCAGCTTTCTTCACAGTCCAACTCTCACATCCATACATGACCACGGGAAAAACCATTGCCTTGACTAGATGGACCTTGGTCGGCAAAGTAATGTCTCTGCTTTTTAATATACTATCAAGGTTGGTCATAACTTTCCTTCCAAGGAGCAAGCGTCTTTTAATTTCATGGCTGTAATCAGCATCTGCAGTGATTTTGGAGCCCAAAAAAACAAAGTCTGACACTGTTTCCACTGTTTTTCCATCTATTTCCCATGAAGTGATGGGACCAGATGCCATGATCTTTGTTTTCTGAATGTTGAGCTTCAAGCCAACATTTTCACTCTCCTCTTTCACTTTCATCAAGAGGCTTTTGAGTTCCTCTTCACTTTCTGCCATAAGGGTAGTGTCATCTGCATATCTGAGGTTATTGATATTTCTCCCAGCACTCTTGATTCCAGCTTGTGCTTCTTCCAGCCCAGCGTTCCTCATGATGTACTCTGCATATAAGTTAAATAAGCAAGGTGACAATATACAACCTTGACGTACACCTTTTCCTATTTGGAACCAGTCTGTTGCCCTACATACCAATAATTACACTAAATGTAAATAGTCTAAGGGCACCAATTAAATCCACAGGGTAGATTAAAAAATAGATCAAACGATAAGCTGTCTATTTACAAAAATATTCACCTCAAATATAACCTGTAAATATATAAGCAGTTTGAAATTAAAAGGATTTAAAAAAATATGTCATGCAAATGTTAATCAAAAGAAAGCATAGCTATATCAATATCAGATAAAGTAAACTTTATAACAAAGAAAAGACAAAGGAGGATATCACATGATAAAAGTGCCCATCCACCAAGAAGGGCATAGCAATTCAAAATATGTATGCACCAAACCACAGAGCTGAAAAATATGTGAAGAAGGAAAAACAAAAACAAAAACCTGATAGAGCTGAAAGGGAAAACAGGCAAATTTACCAATAAATAATTGATGGGACAACTAAACAGAAAATGACCAAGGATATAGAAAACCTCGAAAATGCCCTCAGCCACCAGAATCCAATCAACATAGAATAGTTCATCCAATACCAGCAGAGTACAGACACTTTTCAAATCCATCAAATATCCAAGATAGAACATATCCTGGGACATAAAACAAACCTCAACAAATTTAATAAACTTGAAGGATACAGTGTGTTCTCTGACCACAGTGGAATCGAACCAAAAGTCACAGAAAGATGAGGCAGATTTTCAAACAGTTGAAAGCTAAACAACACAATTCTAAATAAGCCATAGAACAAAGCAGAATTTCAATGTATACAAGAAAAGGAAAAAAAAAAGTCTCGTATTAGTCATCTAAGTTTTCATTGAGAGAGCCAAAGGGAAAAAAACCTAAGGCAAGCAGAAGGAAAAAAAATAATAAAAAACAATAGCCTGTCCACGTAGGGGGGCCAGCACCATGGTCAGGGAATCTGGTATTGGTTTGTTTCCCAAGGTCTTGAGCTCTGGTTCTGAGATCCACAGGGTCCAAGCTGAGGACAAGAACAGACAGCGGGATAATCCAGCGAAATTTTTGCCCCTCTCAGTATATACGGAATCCGGAATCCTTTACTGAAGGAAGGAGCATCAGGGAGGAGATTTGGCCACTGGGCCCTACGTGCAAAATGAACTCGCCGTTTGCCAAATTATTTCTTGAGATCCCATTGTCCTCGTGGAAAGGGCAGAGCTTCCCACTTTCAGCCAAAGTTTGGTGTGACAACCAACTCAGATACTAGCTTTGGAGGAAATTCTAAATTATCCTTGATGGGCGAAATAAGAAATCGACCTTGTTTATCAGCTCCCCCCCGTTGATTCTGAAAGTCAGCAAGGTTTGGCAGTTCTCAGCCTTTGAGGCGAGCGAGCTGAGCTGCTTGGGAAAGTTAATTCCAGGAGGGCGATTAGTGTGGGTCAAGGCGAAAGAACTTGAGAGCAGAATGCAGGGAATGATAAGGAAAGGCAGGCTGAGACATGGTGGAGTCCGGGGCTGCCGCGGCCACAGGAAGGTGGAGGAGGAAAAAACTGGACAAACGCTTAGGTTGACAAAACATCTGGCTGGGAAGAGAGGCGGTGAGCTGCCCGTCTCTGCCCGTCTCTGCTGCGCTTCCTCTGGGTACACGGAAAGCTCACAGGTCCATTCTCGATAAAAGAATAGAGCCTGCGGGCACTTTTCCGCAGGAAGATCCCTTCCTTTTGCTCGACTGTCGCGGCTTTCGGAGCATTTCGTTGCTCTTTCTCGGCGTCGAGTTTCTGTTTTCGGTGGATCCGGGTGGTATTGGCGGTTTCCGATCGCGCGGCAGCCGGGCCCACAGCGTCCCGATACCCACTCGCCAGGGGTAAGAGAAGCGGTCAAAATAGAAACAGGATCCTCCTGCGTCTTTAGATTTCAGCATCAGAGGTATAGATAGGAGTGAGTGTTTTTTTTTCCTGAAGTGTTGAGCTTGGAATGCAAGATACGAAAGGTAAGCCAGTAACCAAATATCTTTAACTTGAAATGGTTTTCAGAAGCTCACTTAAGTTCCCTCTAAATAGTTCGGTGTGTCATTTGTCAGAACTTTAACCTCAAGGCCGAGAGGTCCAGACTCTGTTCCGGTTAGAATCCCGTTCTTTGTCCTACTTGGTTTTTTGTCTGCCCTCTGCTGTTGCAGTCGTCTCGGTGACGTAGAGGTTCACAGCAGGAGATGAGGGATTTCACCGAAACCCATTGGGTTATGTTTTTACTTTCTATGTGTACAGGACTATAAGGGGGGAAAGCTTAGGAGAACTAAATCTGTATTCCTTGAAGAACAGTTTGAGAATATTCCAGAGAAAAACAGAACCAACGCCTTGGAGGTGCCGGGGATTGAACCCGGGGCCTCATACATGCAAAGCATGCGCTCTACCACTGAGCTACACCCCCTCGCTGGCTGCCTCCTTGGTGATACTTTTCTGGAAATTAATTTTATTTCCTAAGGCTCTGGATTCCTGAGCGTCTTGACAGTAGCGTTTAATGCCAAGTTTTAAGCCAGAGACCTTCAGAAACCAAAGCAGGATATTGATGCTCTAGTGCATAGAAGTTGTGCCAGGGATCGAGCCCGGGACAAGGCAAAAGATTGGAAGCATGTATCAGATAACCACAGGAAGTTTCCACCGTGGCCTTAAAACATGGTTGGGGTCTCCCATTACGCTTGACAAGAAATCAAATCAAGTGTCAGTATCTGGCTCTTAGATTTCCTCCAAATATGTCTTAGTGGCTCAGTGGCCGGCCAATGTGGGAGGTGCAAGAGACGCGGGTTTGATCCTGGGTCAGGAAGATATTCTGCAGTAGGAAATGACAAACTACTCCTGTATACTTGCCTGAAAAATTCCGTGGAGTAAGGAGCCTGGCAGGCTACAGTTCACGGGGCACCAAGAGTCAGACATGACTGAGCATACATGCACAAAAATGTCTTAAACGGAGGCATTCAAGGCCGTTGAAATTCGGCTTCCTTCTAGCCTAAAACGCTCCGTGGTATTTGCTGTTTGTTTGTTCCATTGGAATATTAAGGACTAGATTTGATAGAGGAAAGCCACAACCAATAAAACACCTCAGAGCGAAGCATTCGGCCTTGCAATGTAAGGGGCTTTCCCCCTCCCCCTCTTCTAACCTATGCACCGGGGTAATTCAGCAGACCCACCAATAATCCGAAATCTCTTCTTCATAAGGCATGAGTGCAACAACAACTTTAGCAATGGAGAGGAGTGTGAGACTATGAGAGTGAGACCAAAGACAAACAGCCCACAAGATATTCAGTTCAGTTCAGTTCAGTCGCTCAGTCGTGTCCGACTCTCCGCGACCCCATGAATCACAGCACGCCAGGCCTCCCTGTCCATCACCAACTCCCGGAGTTCACTCGAACTCATGTCCACAGAGTCGGTGATGCCATCCAGCCATCTCATTCTCCGTCGTCCCCTTCTCCTCCCGCCCCCAACCTTTCCCAGCATCAGAGTTTTTTCCAGTGAGTCAACTCGTCGCATGAGGTGGCCAAAGTATTGGAGTTTCAGCTTTAGCATCAGTCCTTCCAATGAACACCCAGGATTGATCTCCTTTAGAATGGACTGGTTGGATCTCCTTGCAGTACAAAGGACTCTCAAGAGTCGGGATAAAGAAAAAATATGTGTGGGTTTGATCAGTCTTTCAGTTATTTAGGAAGGCAGGAAAAGCCATGTCATTACAAAAGGAAAAAACTGCAGAAAATGTTTTAAAAGTTCTTCTGGAAATGGGAGAAAGATTGGAAATGGAGAAGATGAGCAAGCTTTGCTCTTGTTAAACTCAAGATCTATGTGGTGCACACTTGTGAGAATATTACATGGCAAACTCGATTACTCCCAGCCTTGGATCTGTGAGTAATCAGTAGACACAAGGATGTGGATGGTGAATAAAGACAGGAAACTGTGCTCATTAGTGATATGATATTCCTAGGAAAATAAGTTTGTTCCTGGACATTTCTTGAATACTGGGATTTACTATGATTAAAACTGTGTTCTTTGAACTACATAAGAAGACCACAAGAAAACACATTTTCTGACAGTAGATTTCTAGTGGTTAACAGGTTAACACTTTCTCCTTCTAGTTTGCCCATTAATTAACGTTTGCCAATATTCACAAAATAATTTTTTGAGTTCCTCTTGAAATTGGAAGAATATAATTTGCCTGACAGACTTGTGCTTTCAGTACTTTTTAGCTCATGAACTGCTAAGGAGCATTATTGTGACTGGTGCTATAAAATATGATGCTTTCCAATATTAAGGTTTGCAGAAACACTGCTTGGTCATAATGTGTTGCACCTGGAGAAAACTGCCTGTCTATTGGTTTCTCAGGGATTCATAATAATAAGGTATACTTTTTTTCTTTTTGCCCTATGAACAAGGTGGGAATTTTAAAAATTAAATATTTAGAGCTATAAAAATTTTGAGTAACTATTTTGTACACCCGAAACTAATATGATATTGTAAATCATCTACACTTCAATTCAAAAAAATCTACAACTGCCTTCAGACTATGGATTCATTTAATACAGAATTCTTATGAGGAATTAAACTTGTAAATTGGGAGACAGAACACACTCATGCCATATATACTCAATTCAGAAAATCTGAAAATCAGTGACATACATGTTTAATGCTGCACTGTCCAAAATATGGTAGCCACTAGCTACTTCGAGTATTAAACACTTGAAAAGATGAAATGTGCTGTAAGTGTAAAATATACACCAGACTTCAAAGACTTAATATGATATTTAAAATTTAACCTATATCACTAATAATTTTTATTGACTACTTATTTAAGTGATGTTTGATATACCATCTTTTATATATTCTTCCTAAATTAAGGCCATCTATTTTTATCTTTAATGTGACTACTACAAAATTTAAAGTTATAAAAGTGACTCATTTATGGCTTTATTATATTGCTATAGGACAGTCATAGCTACAAGAAGATATTACATATTTAGGTGCTGTTCTGGGAGAACCCCAGAACAATATGTGTGGACATGACACAAAGCATTTACTTGCATGATTTCCTTTGATAGTTATAGAACCCTTTTTGATATAGACATTATTAGCCTTATTTTTAAGATATTGAATGGAAAACTAATTATGCTTTGTGAATTACCCAAGACCTCTCACTTCAATAAAATATAAAGGGATCATTACTGTATTAGGCAATAAAATACTCAATGATGCTGTTTGTCCAATCAAATGTTTCTTAATGAGATAAAATGCAAGCTTCTGAACTGGGGAGGGACAGGTAGCTAACGGATAGTTTCTAACACCAAGTTCCTGTATAGTGAACGTCCCTATATCGCCCCCCTATTGCTAAGTTTGGACCAATTTTCCATTTGCAACTTGATGAAGTTCTGATGTTGAAATATTGTTGATTATTTTCTTCTGACACAATGTCCAAGAATTGTTAGGAGAAAACAGACACTGTGAAACTGAAACAGAAATTCAAAAACAAGAAAAGAATTCAAAAGGACACAAGTGATAACAAAGAGTTTCAAGGAAAAAAAGTTGAAATAAAAAGGAAAAAATGTATTTGTATCTGAGTCTTGATGACTTTGCTGTCCATTTGCTTTCATTTTTCAGTATTCTTGGTCCCTTTGTGAAAGTTCAACAGAATAATTCTTAAAGAAGTGTTTATTTTTATTCTTTCCTAGATAATAAAATAGAAATAAGATGTGCAAATTCTAAATAGAGGTGCAAGATTGAAGGAATGTCTCGTCAAAAACAAAACTTGGGATGGTCTTATAATTGTTTAAAAGCTTGAGAATGTTCACCAAAGCTCCTATTCCAACAGTTTAAAAAGGGGGTGGACTCAAGATGAAAACTCATATTTTCTGATTGGAAAATATTTATTGTGTATATCACTTCCACATAAATACACTTATACAGTGTAGTAGTCTTTTTCTACAGCTTCCCCACCCCCACCACCACCAATTTTTGTGATTAAAAAGATCACACACATGTCGAGTCCAGCTCGACAGCACTGGTTCCTGAAAGTGCGATGAGAGGAAAGAATGAGAAACACTCAAGAAAGTTACAGCGGGGATCAGGGGACCAACACCACCACGAGCTGAAGGTGACCAAACTGATCTCAAGTCTGCTTTATACTTTTTGAGACTTGCTTGTACGTGTTTACATGAGCATAGCAGGCCACGTGGCCTTCAGTGATCATCCTGTGCAGTTAACATTTAATATTTTTGTATCCCTCTTTTTCTGTCTCAAGGACAAAGACCCAGTTAATCTTTATGTGCCTCCCAGGTGCCAAAGATAGAACAGTCTGTTGATGGCTCTCCATCCCCAGGGGTACATCCTGCTTGCAAGATGTTTTTTGTTCCTTCTTGGATTCCTTCAGGAGTCACATAATTGAGTCATGTCCTCTCAGCAAGATTGTTTAATTCTTTTGCCAGGCCTTTTAGTAGGCCTGTCTCCTAGACACACACACATCAAAGCAGAAATGAATTGTAAGTGCAAGAGGTTGTAGCATATTGTGATTTCTTAGCTCCTAGGAAAATAATTTCCTGGGTTTTAAAACTTTAAATAAAAGACCTCAGTGGAATAGCAACCAAAACGGAGCAAAACACACACACACACACTCTCTGATTGCATTTGCGAAAATGCCGTAAATATTGTTGTCAGATATAGACTCTGGGGATTGCAATACAATTATTATCTAACGGGTTGATAATTACACGAAAGTAAAACCAAGTTGCCGAAACCCGGGATCGAACCAGGGACCTTTAGATCTTCAGTCTAACGCTCTCCCAACTGAGCTATTTCGGCCACCTACTAGCAGCCTACTTAGTTGTTTCCCCAAAATAGCATAGTTTTCCTTCTTGAGGTAAACTTATCAAGTTCACTATTGGCCATTCATTCGCCCCCATATATACTGGCTTTCCTGAAATCCATGTCTAAAAATAGGATCCAATTTTAGGAGACAGTGGATGGGTTGATAGAAAAGCAGGGAAGTAAAGGGAGAGAAAGAGATTAAAAACAAAAAGCTGCATATATTTCTGCTTGGTCTCTTTCGGTTACTCCACTAATTCAAAGACTGCTCAGAAAACTGAGGGAATTCAGAATGAAATGATCGACTCATCTTTCAGTTCTTTTTCTGTCTTGCTCTTCAATGACAAGGCTAAAAGGATCACTGGGCACGTTAATGTGGAGACCGGCTCCTTGCTTCGGCTGGAAGAGATTCGGAAGGAGCCAGTTCTCTTTTATTTACTCTTTTTTCCTGGCTTTCCTTGTGCTGACACGTGGTCGGTAAGTGCGGGGACCGGAGAATAGAAACCGGAACCACTTAAAGTCAATCGGTCGGATAATGTGTTTATTTCCGTGTGAGCAAGCAAAACGTATTTTTAAAACGAGAAAAGTAGATTCATGTGTATGGTTTCCAATCCTCTCATAAAGAAAGGATACACCACTACTGAACGACACCTCTCACAACAGAAAGATCCTGAGGATCCTTTTTGAAATAGTAATCATATATCTAAGGAAGTCGTCAAAGATTGGATAGTTGGCCGGATACAAAAGCCATTGTCTCAAATCCCACTATTTCTTAAATCTTTAAATTATATCCTCTTAAGCTGCGACCATGGGAGAAATGGAAGGGTAGCAAACCAAGTAACACCGTTTCTGCTCGTAAGACATTTCATCCCATCAATTCTTTTCAAGATTCCCGCCCCAGCAGGAACCCCAACTGCCTGGAGGCATTTTTTCTGCAACCACCAGGAAAGATTTCAGAGTGGAACTTTTTCCCTGACTTCAACCTCTCTCCTTTTCTCTTTCCTATTCTTATGAAAAATTTTCAGCTCCTCTCCTCTTTATGAACAGTCTGAAAGAAGGTATTTCAACGCTATGTTTAAGGAAAGACCATTATCTGTGAAGAACTTTTGTGAAACTCTAAGAAAAAGACTAAAATCTCATTAAGAACAAATTAACAGTTCACAAAAAGAGGATGCCCAAAATAGCCAATAAACAATTTAAAAGGTGCCCAACATAATATGCTCTGAGGGAAACGTAAATTTAAAAACTGAATGAAATAATACTTCTCTTCACCCAAATCAATTACCATAAGAGAACTGATAACAACAAGAGCTGCTGAGCATGTGGAGCAACTGGAACAGTCACTCTCATACTGCTGATGAGACTGTAAACTGATGCACACACATTAGGAAACTATTTGGAAATACAGACTAAAATTAAATATACATATAAGCTATGCACCCACCCCCCCCGCAATAAACAAACTCCTCAGCTGCATTTACACCCAAGAGAAATGCATGAGTATTTTTCTTGAAAGACATATACAGGAATGCTAGTGACCACATTAGACATTTCAGACCAAAACTAGGAGCAGTCTAAATATACATTAACAGTAAAATGGATTAAAAAGTTTTGCTGCGTAGTATTCATACAATGTATTACTGCTGCTGCTGCTGCTGCTTAGTCACTTCAGTCGTGTCCGACTCTGTGTGACCCCATAGACGGCAGCCCATCAGGCTCCCCCGTCCCTGGGATTCTCCAGGCAAGAACACTGGAGTGGGTTGCCATTTCCTTCTCCAATGTGTGAAAGTGAAAAGGGAAAGTGAAGTCGCTCAGTCATGTCTGACTCGTAGCGACCCCATGGACTGCAGCCTACCAGGCTCCTCCGTCCATGGGATTTTCTAGGCAAGAGTACTGGAGTAGCTTGCCATTGCCTTCTCCGACTACGAACAATGAAAAAAGAACTACCGATACTAGCAACAATATGGATGTATCCAACTTAAAAAAAAAGAATGAAAAATCCATACTCAAATCAATACATATTGTATGATTCTACTTATATTATTTCAAAACACACAAAAAACTAATCTATGGTGATAGAAGTTGCTGCTGCTGCTGCTAAGTCACTTCAGTCGTGTCCGACTCTGTGTGACCCCATAGACGGAAGCCCACCAGGCTCCCCCGTTCCTGGGATTCTCCAGGCAAGAACACTGGAGTGGGTTGCCATTTCCTTCTCCAGTGTGTGAAAGTGAAAAGTGAAAGTGAAGTCACTCAGTCGTGTCCGACTCTTAGCGACCCCACGGACTGCAGCCCACCAGGCTCAACCATCCATGGGATTTTCTAGGCAAGAGTACTGGAGTGGCTTGCCATTGCCTTCTCCGGATAGAAGTTAGAGAGTAGTATTGATTGGGATGAGTCACAAGGAAGCTACTGGGGGTTGAAATATCATCTGTCTTTGCCAGAGCTATTGGTTACATGGCATGTAACCCATCAAGCTGAATAATTAAATTTCATCCATTTTTGTTTATATTAATTAAGTCTTAATTTAAATAACAAAAAGAAGAGAAGAAAGAAAAAGATCTCCTTGGATACCTCTTTGCCTCCAGTACATCTTATCTCTTTATTAGTATTTGAATTTCAGATTATGGTCTGCAGGCTGGTATATGGCTAAGAATTGTTTTTTTTACCCATCTGAGAGCATGAGAAACTTTTTATATAAAGTAGACAGTACCAGGACATAGGACTCCTTTTGTTGAATACAGTAGAAACAATTTCAGGGGTTTTCAGAATTTCAGAAATAATAATCTCTGGGATGAGGAAGTGACAGCATCTGAGAGGCACCTGCCAAGTGAATTTTAATAAAAATTAATAAAATGTGTAGGGCTTCCCAGGTAACTCAAATGGTAAAGAATCTGCCTGCAATAAAATGTGTATATCTGGACAAGTTCTTAAATCTCAGTCTCCGATTAGGAAAGAGTTGAGCTTTTTGCCTTTAGTTAAAATTTGGTGGGAGTGTAAATTCAGATGCAAGTCTTTAGACAGCTTCCTCTAAAAAATATTTTAGATCCTCTTACAGATTCTTTTTCCCTCAGCATTCCTCTACCAATCCAGGGTTTTACCCCCACGGTCAGCCGTGCATCTCGCCCCCATTCAAACCAAGCCTCAGCTTATGCAGGGGAAAGGCTGAGCTGGAAACTTAAGGAAAGAAATTAGAATGTGGAAATTTACGCGTGAGTATCTCAACGCGGAGGTTAAAATGCGTGGAAATGCAACTATAAACGCGCAAAACTACTGTGCAAATTCCATCGAGAAGCACATAGGATGAAGGAGAGGAGCCCAGTTGACCCGAGAAGGAAGAGGCAGGTGGGGTGAAGTGCAGGAAGAAAAGGAGAAAAGGAACGGAAAGGAAGTGGGCAGAGGAAAAGCATCCTCAAAATTATCAGGATTTGAGGGGAGGTTGGGGTCCAGGCTCCATATCTTTCCGTCTCTTCGTCCAGGTATTAGAGGAGAGAGGCGTTCTCTCAAGGGATGTAGGCTTGTCGCAGAAGAGGATCTGCCTTCTCTAGTCCAAGACTATCGTGGCTTTGGGAGAGCCTTGCAGCTCTTTGCATCGTCGGGTGGACAAGTGGAGTGCCTTGGGGACGTACTTGAGGTGAGTTTTCATATAAAGTTCCGGAACCGCTGGGATGGGTAGCTTGGAAGCTGCTCAGATGCCCCGGTTTTCGCTCTTGAATGCTGTGGGAGATTCGACCCGTGGCAGCTGCAGCTTTGAGATCCAAGGAAGCGTCTTACTTAAGGTTTTTCTTGAAACGCGAAATACGGCAAAGTTTCTGTTGCTCGCTCCACATACTTCCACATCTTCCTCCTGAAGAAACTCTTCCTAACATTTGCAACAGGCTCCTTTACTCCTTACATGATGCTAGGAGGAGTCTCAAAGAAGTCTGAAGAACAGAACAGGAACTGAAGACCTTGGTTGCAGAAAGCCAGTCACAGAACAAAGGGTGATACCTACAGAGGAAACCACTCTCCCCTCACTCCTAGTACAGGCACAAAGGCAATATAGTGGAGTCCTTCACAAGCCAAGGGGATGGCCCCAAACTTGGCTGCACAGGTGACTTGTGACAACTGATGGACAGTTACAGCTTCCTCTGGACATTAAGAAAAGGAGATGGTGCGTTATGGAAGACCTCCAGGTTTCCTGACTTCTGTAATTAGAAAAAGAGACTGCTTTCTGAACATTTAGCAGATTTCTTGCCTGGTTTTCCCTTTTGTGGCTGAATTTTTTTTTTGAAGTGTATCTTCCTGTGGATCTCTGCTTAGGCATTGTGAGGCCAGAATCTGAAACTGTACAAACAGCTCTAACCTGGAGATATGCATTGTTCAGTAGTTTGGAAGGAGAGTGTCCCTGGAGAGTAAGTAGATTGAGGTTGAAACTGATGTATTGGGATTGGGAGTACAAGAGTTTATTATCTATCTGTGGAAAACAAAGGGATGAGTTTTCCCCTGGATTGATCTTGGACCCTGGAGTTCAGAATGTTTGCATTTCAGACTGGAAACTTTCCTAAAATACCTGTGTGTGCTAAGTCTCTTCAGACTCTTTGTAACCCCATGGATTGTAGCCTGCCAGGCTCCTCTGTCCATGGGCTTCTCCAGGCAAGAATACTGGAGTCGGGTAGCCATGCCCTCCTCCAGAGGATCGGATCAAACCCGTGTCTCTTATGACTCCTGCATTGGCAAGCATTCTTTACCACTAGTGCCACCTGGGAAGCCTCTTAGAATACTCAGAAAAAACACTATTTCCCTGTATAGATTTCTGCTGAGGTGACTGCTATTTTTTCATCATTTATCATTTGTTTGTAGTTAAACAACTTTTACGTAAGCTCCAGTTTGAGGGTCTCTGATGGAAAAAGTGACCACCAGTGCATCAAGTTGTCAACTACTGGCAGTGAAGTCTAGTGAAATATTTTAGTGAAATCTTCTTCAGCCTCCTGCAACCTGGGTTAGGAAGGAGCTAGAATAAAAGAACCACAAAAGAACTTGAATGCTTAACTTTCTGACAAGGAATCAGGTGGTCTGTCCATTAGGTCAACACAGACTACCATTTGCTGATACTTTCAGATTCCATACAAGTGGGAATTGCATGGTTGGGAAAACTGCTAACTGCTTTTTATAACTTTTTGGTGGTGGCGACTGCTGAGAATGCTTAGAGAGATTTGGTCAATAACAGAGCTAACAATGGGTAACCTTAGTGAATGGGCATGATTCCTTCCTGTATAAGGTTAAGAAAGAATTGCCATAGCCAAGAAGATTGAGTTTGACAAAGATATTTCAGGCAGCAAGAGGTCTTAGGGTATGTGGGCAAGAAGAATATATGAAAATGTGGGTACTTGGAACGGAACCCAATGTCCCATGCATGCCCCCAGGTCCTCACTGAGTTCTCAGAAGACTTTTCCTACCATCAGGTAACCAGCATTGCCTCTGAAGACCAAGTTATCAAAACAAGACAACCTTAAGTTCAATTTCACTATTTCTAAACTCCTTAGCTTTATCCTCTCTCAGGCATGGTTGTTCCAGGAGAAAGAAACCTTAATGATAGAAAGAAAGGCACTGTTCCTGATTTGCAGTAAGCTTGTGAGGAACTTGCCTCAAAGTTGGATTCCTATCAGATTAGATTGCTTGAATTGCCCATCCATTCCATCACTTGGGTGAGTCCCAGGACACAACATTCTCCTGCAATCTTCTTGAATATTATTCTCTATATTCTTTTGACTCTTGGATACATTACACAGTCCAAAAAATAAAATAAAATATACTTAAGTGCATGTGAAAATACTCCAAAATTTAATATGAATAGAAAAAAATCTAACTGTATTTCAAAGGGATGATATAACCTCATTCAAGAGAAAAATAGAGAACACATTCAAGTAAACAGAGTACTTTATCCCAATTGTAAAGACAAGAAAAAAAAAATCAGGGTATCCCTTCCTGATTACTTGTTAATTATAAGAGGGAAAATAAATTTACAGGGAAAGAAACCTATTAGACACAACTTTAACCAACTGATCAAAGCTGACATCACTAATGATGGGAAAAACTGACATCACATGCCACCTAGTGTGATAGAGGGAAATATAATTTCTGTGATATTCCTCCCAAATATTCATAACTTGAACTTAGTCTAATCATAATATAAATTGAAGAACAACCTATGAAATCACTGGCATGTGTATCTCCAAAACAGGTTAATCTCACAAAAGGCAAGATTGAGAAAATATTCCAGATTAAAGAAAAGGAGAGTGAAAAAGTTGGCTTGGAGCTCAACATTCAGAAAACAAAGATCGTGGCATCTGGTCCCATCACTTCATGGGAAATAGATGGGGAAACAGTGGAAATAGTGTCAGACTTTATTTTTTTGGGCTCCAAAATCACTGCGGATGCTGATTGCAGCCATGAAATTAAAAGACGCTTACTCCTTGGAAGGAAAGTTATGACCAACCTAGATAGCTTATTAAAAAGCAGAGACATTACTTTGCCAACCAAGGTCCGTCTAGGCAAGGCTATGGTTTTTCCAGTGGTCATGTATGGATGTGAGAGTTGGACTGTGAAGAAAGCTGATCGCCGAAGAATTGATGCTTTTGAACTGTGGTGTTGGAGAAGACTCTTGAGAGTCCCTTATACTGCAAGGAGATCCAACCAGTCCATTCTAAAGGAGATCAATCCTGGGTGTTCATTGGAAGGACTTATGCTAAAGCTGAAACTCCAATACTTTGGCCACCTCCTGTGAAGAGTTGACTCACTGGAAAAGACTCTGATGCTGGGAGGGATTGGGGGCAGGAGGAGAAGGGGACGACAGAGAATGAGATGGCTAGATGGCATCACCGACTCGATGGATATGAGTTTGAGTGAACTCCGGGAGTTGGTGATGGACAGGGAGGCCTGGTATGCTGTGATTGATGGGGTCGCAAAGAGTCGGACATGACTGAGCGACTGAACTGAACTTAACTGAACTGAAGGACTAAATTCTTACGTGATTTTGGAATGGACCTTAGCTTGGAGAGAAATTTCTAAAAAGAATTTTATTGGTAAAATTAGTTAGATATGCACTGTATATTAGAAAATACTTCTTATTAGCATTAAATTCCCTGAATTTTTTTTTTACTTTTATTTTATTTATTTATTTTTTTAAAAATACAGTTAAAAGTATTTTTATTAAAAAAGCACAAATGCAAAGAAATGAACAGAGGAAAATTTATGCGTCGAACCTGGACTGGTCACTTATGATAACACATGCTACAATTCCATTCTCCCCAATCATTCCACCTTCACCCTCTCCCACAGAGTCCCAAAGACTGTTCTAAATGCCTATGTCTCTTTTGCAGTCTCTTATACAGGGTTCAGGTTACCATTTTTCTAAATTCCATATATATGCGTTAATATACAGTATTGATGTTCTTCTTTCTGGCTTACTTCACTCTGTATAATTGGCTCCAATTTCATCCACCTCATTAAAACTGATTCAAATGCATTCTTTTTGATGGCTGAGAAATACTCCATTGTGTATATGTACCAAAGCTTATCCATTCATCTGCAGATGGACATCTAGGTTGCTTCCATGTCCTGGCTATTATAAACAGTGCTGCAATGAACATTGGAGTACATGTGTCTCTTTCAATTCTGGTTTCCTCGGTGTGTATGCCCAGGAGTGCGATCAAATTCCCTGAATTTGATCACTGTGCTGTGGTAAGGAAATGTGCTTGCTTTTAAGAGATATAGGAAAGACTCAGAGATCAAACCCAGGTCTCCTACATTGTGGCAGATTCTTTACTGTCTGAGACGCCAGGAATCCCCCAATATCATTAAGATATATAGGGGAAAGAGGTAAACTGGGAGATTGGGATTGACATATACACATCACTATATATCAAATAGATAACTAACAAGGACTGTTAGTCAGCATAAGAAACTCAATAGCATAAGAAACTCAGTACTCTGTATTGACCTACATGGGGAAAGAATCTAAAAAAGAGTGGATATATATATAGCTGATTTAATTTGCTGTTCAACAGAAACTAACACAACATTATAAATCAACCATACTCCAAAAAAATCTTTTTAAAAGAACCATGTTGAAAAACAGAACTATATACTGATGTATAAAATAAAAAGGATTATGATGGAAGTATTTAAGAAGATTGTGGATAAAAAGATATGATACCTGAAAATTGCTCTCAGTTTAGAAAAATATTCTTTGAGTAATTATACATTTCACAGTTGTTGGTTATTGAGGGAGAGGCAACCCAATGTTCTGAAATGACCCCAAGATTTGGACAGTATGTGCTTCCCCAGTGGTCCCCATCATATTGAAAACATGGCTAAGCAGAGACAAAGATGAAAATTTCCCAATTTATATTAGAATTTAGGAAATGTTTTGCCCTATTTTCCTTTCACACTCCTCGGTTGTGAGTAATCAACTAAGGACATTTGAAAGAGATTGAATTCCTTTCTCAGAGCTGGGAGGTGAGGAGCGGCTGCCCTGGTAGGGAAAGAAAGAGTAAAGTTGGGAGACAGCATTCCCTTCCCTCTCTGTAGAGATAATGATGGATTAGAAACCATAATGGCCCTTTAATGGGGCCATCAGTGAACAGTGACAGTTATCCTTTCTGGTAGCACCGCCCACTCATTCACTTGGTATTCTCTGCCTTCTTTTTGGACTAAGCTTTTGGCAATGGAGAGAGTAATCAAAGGGAAGACTTGCTGTTTCTCATCCCAAAACTTCACATAAAACAAAGAAAGCTTAAGCAATTTTTTCTCAAGCCTCTTATTTTCTTCTCCCCCCCACCCCCACCCCCTTAGTAATAGTGGAAAACAGAAGCCAAGACGACAAGAAGCCAACCCGATGGCACACTCCTTTTGAGTTTAGGGGATCTCTGCAGAGTAGACTGAATAATGGCTCCCAAAGATAGCAGGTCCCAAGCCCCAGAATTTGTGGATGTTACCTTATATAGAAAAAGGTCTTTGCAGCTTTAATTATATTAAAGATCTTAAAATGGGGAGATTACTTTGGTTTATATGGCTAGGCCCGATGTACTCACAAGTTTCTTTAAAAGAGAGGGGCAGAAGGATTTAGCATACAGAGAGGAGAAAGCAGTGTGACCACGGTGGCAGAGATTGGAGTAAGGCCGCCACAGGCTAAGGAATGCCACCAGCCACCAGAAGTTGGAAGAGGCAAGATTGTACACACACAGCCCAGAGCCTCTGGAGGGAGCACCACTCTGCCAACACCCTAATGTCTGTCTAGTGATATTAAATTTGGATTTTTGGCCTCCAGAAGGGTAAAAGAACAAATGTCTGTCGTTTTAAGCCACCAGGTTTATGCTAACTTGTTATGGCCTCTGCTGGGAAAGGTTGAGGGTGGGAGGAGAAGGGGAAGACAGAGAATGAGATGGCTGGATGGCATCACCGACTCGATGGACATGAGTCTGAGTGAACTCCGGGAGTTGGTGATGGACAGGGAGACCTGGCGTGCTGTGATTCATGGGGTCGCAGAGAGTCGGACACGACTGAGCGACTGAACTGAACTGAGGATACTAATAGACTTGTACTCTGCCAGTTACCTTGAGAGATTTTGAGCGTCATGAAGTCTAAAGAGTGCACCACTGAAACGAAATGTCTTAGGTTCTTGTGAGTAGGCAACGAGTGAAGGATTACAAAAACACATCTCAGTTTACAGCTGGAGGTGCCGGGGATTGAACCCGGGGCCTCGTACATGCGAAGCACGCGCTCTACCACTGAGCTACACCCCCTCGCCTAGTAACTGTCCCTGAGGGTACTTCAGGAAATACCTTACCATATTCTGTGGGCCTCTCCCCAACTGGTGTTTGTTGTTTTAGCAGTATTATGTGTTGCAGCAGGATTTATGACGTCTTTAAGACAAAGGAATTCACGGAGTTGTGAAGGATCCTGATTCTTTCTTTGGCAAATAAAACTTGAAGTGGAACAAAAAATACTGAAAACGTGTCAGAAAATTGACCGAGTTTTCCTTAGATAAAACACTTCTTGTTATTTGATGCTTGCTTTACAGGAATGTTAAGGACAAGATTTTAATGGGAAAACCCCAGGTGAAAATAAAAACTACCATCAGTTCGTTCAGCGATTCATTCCTAACACTATTCATTTTTATTACATCCTGAAGGCAACGGCAACCCACTCCAGTACTCTTGCCTGGAAAATCCCATGGACAGGGGAGCCTGGTGGCTGCTGTCTATGGGGTCGCACAGAGTCGGACACAACTGAAGTGACTTAGCAGCAAAGGCAACTAAGAAGGTTCATAGAATGGTCTAGGAGAATAGTGCTCAAGGTATGAATTAAACGGGCAGATTCAGGGATGGAAAGAAGCGTGGAATTTTAAAAGCAAGTTAGTAGGTAGACACAGGTTGGAGAGACCTACTGGATTTACAGAGCAAGAAACAAAGTAGAAGGCACATAAAAGAGAGCCCCATCATTCAAGAAATAGGAAGAAAAGAAAAAAAGAAGTTAGTTGTTCTTTTGCGCCCTTGTCAGTGAAAGGAGTCCTAAAAATTGGACCAGGCTCTGCACCCTGCATTAGCCACATGTTGGTTTTATTGTATTGGCATATAATCTTTTGAAATTTCTACTCTATATTTCCTATGGTTTTCTCATACTAAGTTCCTGACTTTTCCACTCAATCCTCTTCTCCCTTAAATTACAGAGGTGAATTTCCTTGGAGAAGCCTATGATTGGAAAGGGGGGAAAATTCCATTTGGATCTGAGCCCTAATATAATACATAAAACCAATGGTGAAAATTCATGATATTCTTTTACATGTTTAGCCTTTTGCAACTTGATGAATTCCTGTGCTTCAGTTCAGTTTAGTTGCTCAGTCGTGCCTGACTCTTTGTGACCCCATGGACTGCAGCACACCAGGCTTCCCTGTCCATCAACAACTCCTGGAGCATGCTCAAACTCATGACCATCGAGTTGGTGATGCCATCCAACCATCTCATCCTCTGTCGTCCCCTTCTCCTCCTGCCCTTAATCTTTCCCAGCATCAGGGGCTTCCCCAATGAGTCAGTTCTTTGCATCAGGTAGTCAAGTATTGGAGTTTCAGCTTCAGCATCAGTCCTTCCAATGAATATTCAGGACTGATTTCCTTTAGGATTGTCTGGTTCAATCCCCTTGCAGTCCAAGGGACTCTCAAGAGTCTTCTCCAACACCACAGTTCAAAAGCATCAATTCTTTAGCGCTCAGTTTTCTTTATAGTCCAACTCTCACATCCATACATGACTACTGGAAAAACCATAGCTTTGACTAGATGGATATTTGTTGGCAAAATAATGTCTCTGCTTTTTAATAAGCTGTCTATGTTGGTCATAACTTTTCTTCCAAGGAGCAGGTGTCTTTTAATTTCATGGCTGCAGTCACCATCTGCAGTGATTTTGGAGCCCAAGAAAATAAAGTCTGTCATTGTTTCCACTGTTTCCCCATCTATTTGCCATGAAGTGATGGAACCAGATGCCATGATCTTAGTTTTCTCAATGTTGAGTTTTAAGCCAACTTCTTCACTCTCCTCTTTCACTTTCATCAAGAGGCTCTTTAATTCTTCGATTTCTTTCATAAGGGTGGCATCATCTGCATATCTGAGGTTATTGATATTTCTCCTGGCAATCTTGATTCCAGCTTGTGTTTCATCCAGCCCAGCATTTCTCATGATGTACTCTGCATATATGTTAAATAAGCAGGGTTACAATATACCTCCTTAACGTACTCCTTTTCCTATTTGGAACAGTCTGTTGTTCCATATCCAGTTCCAACTGTTGCTTCTTGACCTGCAAACAGATTTCTCAGGAGGCAGGAAAGGTGGTCTGGTATTCCCATCTCTTGAAGAATTCTCCACAGTTTGTGGTGATCCGCACAGTCCTATGGTTGGAGCATGTGAATACATTTCTCTTAACACAGTAAATACAAGTGGCAAAAAGACATCATAAAATTGCAATTTGAAAACAAAAAGAGAGAAAATATGTCAACAGAATAGAAAATGACCTATTACTCCTATTAAAGAAAGTCTGGCTCCTGAGTGCTAGCTCTTACTTTCTTCGAAGAGGTAAATCCTAAAATGAAGATATTTAACTTGGGAAAGATCTTATCCTACTTAAAATGTTGATGAAATCAAAACTACAATGAGATATCACCTCACACCAACCAGAATGGCTATCCTATAAGAATCCGGAAGCAATATATACTGGAGAGGGTGTGGAAAGAAGGGAACACTCCTATACTGTTAATGGGAATGTAAACTGGTATAGCAGCCACTATGGAGCAAAATATGGAGATTCCTTAAAAAACTAAAAATAGAGCTACTGTATGACCCTGCAATCTCACTCTTGGGTCTATATCCAGATAAAAACATGATCTAAAAGAATACATGCACCTCAGTGTTCATTGCGGCAGTTTACAGTAACCAAGGCATAGAAGCAACCTAAATGTCTATCAATAGAGGAATGGATAAAAAAGATGCAGTACATATATACAATGGACTATTATTCAGCCATTAAAGATGAAATAATAGCACTTGCAGCAACATGGATGGACCTAGAGATTGTCAATCTGAGTGAAATAAGTCAGACAGAGAAGGAAAAATATCGTATGACAGCCCTTATATGTGGAATCTAAAAAACAAAGGACACAAATGAACTTACAAAACAGAAAGAGACTCACAGACTTGGAGAACAAATTTATGGTTGCCGGGGAGGGAGGATGAGGGAAAAGGATACTTAGGGACTTTTGATGGAAATGTATACACTGCTATATTTAAAATGTATAAGCAACAAGGACCAATTGGATAGCATATGGAACTCTGTTCAATGTTATGTGCAGTCTGAACAGGAGCGGAGTTTGGGGGAGAATGGATACATGTATATGTATGACTGAATTCCTTCACTGTCCACCTGAGACTATCACAACATTGTTAATAGGCTATACCCCAATACGAAATAAAAAGTTTTTTTTGAAGTTGCTGAGCAGAAACAAAGATATGAGCTTCCTAGTTCATATTGGAAGTTAGCACCATCTTGACTGAAAAACTTGCAAAAAATTTTATTTTAAAAAAACTTGACATCTAATTCAATTATGTATACGGATTTAAAAATACTAGTAAATATCATATTATCACGAGAGGGGAAACAGTTTCAATTATAAGAATACAAAACTGGTTCAGCAATAGAAATACATGTTTGCAATTGTTTTTACTACATTAGAATAGGAAGTAGGAAAATTGTTAATAAAATAAGCCATATATTTATAATATATAATCATTCTAACCCACATTGGAGCACTCAAACCAGTGACTCTCAAACTTTAACGTGCAAAGGAAACACTTAGGGATCCTGTCGAAATGTTGGTTCTAGTTCAGTAAGTCTGAGGGGGAACTGACATCCTGCATTCTAACAAGGTACCACCAACTGCTTTGGTACAAGGACCCAGGGTTTGGAAAATTTCTATCCGATAGAGGGCGCAATGGTCTCAGATAAAATTACTTCTGTAATTTAACTAAATTATCTCAGTTCAGTTCAGTTCAGTTCAGTCGCTCAGTCGTGTCCGACTCTCCGCGACCCCATGAATCACAGCACGCCAGGCCTCCCTGTCCATCACCAACTCCCGGAGTACACTCAAACTCATGTCCACAGAGTCGGTGATGCCATCCAGCCATCTCATTCTCCGTCGTCCCCTTCTCCTCCCGCCCCCAACCTTTCCCAGCATCAGAGTCTTTTCCAGTGAGTCAACTCGTCTCATGAGGTGGCCAAAGTATTGGAGTTTCAGCTTTAGCATCAGTCCCTCCAATGAACATCCAGGATTGATCTCCTTTAGAATGGACTGGTTGGATCTCCTTGCAGTATAAGGGACTCTCAAGAGTCTTCTCCAACACCACAGTTCAAAAGCATCGATTCTTCGGCGATCAGCTTTCTTCACAGTCCAACTCTCACATCCATACATCTAGTTAAGTCCTATTCTCCGGTAAGAGTAAAAACAGACCAAAACTGGAAATTAATCTCTGACGTTTGAGATCTTCAGCCCAAGGTACTTCCCAACGGAGCTATTTATGCCTAAGTGTGACATCTCCACATCCACTGATGAAAATAAATTTCTCGATTTCCATGTTTGGAACGCTGTCTTCTTGCTCAATGTGCAGTCTAATCATGACCAACACGGCTCAGAGAACAAAACACACTAAAAAAAAATTGGCTTGAGATTGTGTGTTTTTCTTTTGTTAAATTCTGCCATCCTTGTCTCTTCTTTCCTGCTTTTAAAATATTAATAATACTGCAAAATGAAACCAAAGGCAAAAAGGCTCGTCAATTTGGTGACGGGCTTTCTGTTCGGAATCGCGAGCTGCTGAAGGAACCCAGGCTTTATCTTTTCATCTTTTCCTCCTTACGCAGCCATCCTGAGTGCTGCCAAACCGGAGGAGTAGAAAAAGAGCAGCACTAATACTAATAGGAAATAGTTGTGAAATAGGTTTACTTTCTTTTTGAGCAAGGAAAGAATAAAAAGGGAAAGAAACAAAGGCCTTTCAAAAAGTGGAGGTGCCGGGGATTGAACCCGGGGCCTCGTGCATGCTAAGCACGCGCTCTACCACTGAGCTACACCCCCTAGCCAGTCACGAACCCTCGGGAATATATTCAAGACAGAAGACAGTTTGGGGGCAGTTTTACAAGAATTAACATTAAACTAGTCTAATGTGTCAAATTTCACTTACTTCCAAAACCTTAGAACCTAAATATAGGTCCTATATCGTGCTTTGCTAAAAGAAGAGTAAATTGCATTCTAGATGGAGAGCCCCCGTTGGTGGTCCTAGGACCTTTTTGTTTCTGTCTGGAATCACTTCCCTGCCGCAGTTAGAAGAGCCTGATGAAATATTTTCTCTCCTTTCTTCACTTTCTCCTTTCTCCACTTTCTCCTTTCTTCACTCTTTCCTAGATGCTTTAAAGGACTGCCAGAAAGTCACAAAGTATAATGCGGTGGAAAGCAACCAAATTAGCTCCAGAAGAGAGAAGATGGAAGGACAAATGGAGAGCCGTTTGTTTCGGCCGCCGAGAGAGCGGGCTCCTTGGCTACGATCGCACCCCCTTGGGGTAGAATAGAAGGCCATTTAAGAAGGCTCACCTGTGATGCGCATTAACCCTCGGTTAAAAACCCTTCGCACTGCTGGACTAGTTCACTCACTGCATCCTTCTCAGAGGCTCTGAGTCTCTCGCGTTCAGCCCCATAAACCAACAGAGCCTCAGGTAACAATGGGAAAGTTGCTTAAATGGACAAAATACACAATAAGGTACTGCGGTAAATACTTCTCCAGTCAGAGATGAAAAAGATGTTGATAACAATAGCAAATAATGAACTCAGTTCAAGATGTTAGAAATGAACAAAATAAGCCAAAAAGAAGGAAGGGTTGATAAAGACGAACGAGAAAATTGAGTTTTGCTATTTTTTTTAAGTAAAACTAGTTAAAGAAAAAAACTGGATATTTGAAAAGTCAACAAAGCTCCAACCATCATAACCAAGAAGAGGAAAAAAAAGTGCAGACAGACAAAACTAAAACTGATGAAAGGAAATATCTATCAAATAACTATCAAACAGAAAAATTTTTTAAAAGTCATAAAGACACAGCTTAGCAAATGACTTGAAAACTTTAGATGAAGTGGATTTTATAAATGCACTATACCCAAATTACTTCTTGTAGAGACAGAAAGTCTAAACATGTCATTACTATAGAAAAAAACAGTTGAACAGGCAACTCCCCCAAAATGGAACCAAGCACAAATACTTTCACAAAGAAATTTTACCAATATCAGAAAATTATGATGCTGCTTAAAATTTTCAAAGCATGGAGAAAGAAGGAGCTCTTCCAGTTCATTTTATAACATGAGAACAATGTTCATCACAAACTTTTTCAGTTTGCACAAAAAATGAAAAATAGAGTCTAATTTCACATAATACAGAATGTTCAATTGGGGTTTATTCCAGAAATGCAAAGATCACTCATTATCAAGGACAATATTAACAAAGATTCTCTCCTCTACCAATCTCTACTCAGGATTCCCTGAACTCTTTTTCAAACAGAACTTGACTTTTGGATTTCTGTTTTCTTATCTGTGTTGTTCACTTTTAGCAAGAATCCTGTTAGGTTGGTTTGGCTAGAATCCTCTATTTGCATATCTGGTTACCCTTGATATCTAATTGTGTTCCTCATCCTCTACCATCCCCTAGGTAATGTCTGATCAGGTGGACTACTTTCAGCAGGAATCCTGTTTGGTTGGTTTAGCCAGAATTCTGCCTTACCGCAGATGTTTCCTTTTAGTAATTTTCTATCCACTGACCCTCAACCCACCCTCCCCCGCTCCTTAGCTATAAATTCTCACTTGCCTATGCTGTATTTGAAATTGACTCTATTTCTGTACTGAGGCCTTTTCCCCTATCACAATATTCCTGACTAAAATAATTTTGACCTCTTATCTACTGTCCAGCTCTGGTTTATCTTTGACAACATTAATAAAATATAATCCATCAAATTAGTAAACGTAAGGAGAAAAACCATACATGATCATCTCCACAGTTGCACAATAGGCGCTGACAAAAGTCAACATATATCCAACACTGTAGAGGAGTGAATAATGCCCAGCAAAAATGCATGTCCACTTGGAACCTGAAAATGTGACCTTATTTAGAAATAGTGTCTTTAAAGATATAATTGGTTTAAAAGATGTCATATTGGATTAGGGTGAGTTCCTAAATCCAATGACTGATGTCCTTACAAGAGGAGAACATGCAGAGACAGAGATACAGAGGGATGAAGGTCGTATGACAATGGAGGCAGAGATTAGAGCGATGCAGCTACAATCTAAGGATTCCCAGGAGCCACCAGAAAGTAAAATGAGGCATTATTTGAAAGGAGATACAGATGTAAGGTAAATCTGGTTAATTAAAAACTCAGAAATAAATTTAAAATTAAACACACACACACAACTCAGAAGCATGGCAGTAGGAAGAACTCCATGAATGTGCTCATCAGAGAAACTGTGGAAATTTTATAAATTATCCAGAAATGGTTCTAAGGGCATATGTCATATTCAGTTCAGTTCAGTCGCTCAGTCGTTTCCTACTCTTTGTGACCCCATGAATCACAGCACGCCAGGCTTCCCTGTCCATCACCAACTCCCGGAGTTCACTCAAACTCACCTCCATTGAGTCGATGATGCCATCTAGCCATCTCATTCTCTGTCGTCCCCTTCTCCTCCTCCTCCCAATCCCTCCCAGCATCATAGTCTTTTCCAGTGAGTCAACTCTTCGCATGAGGTGGCCAAAGTATTGGAGTTTCAGCTTTAGCATCAGTCCTTCCAATGAACACCCAGGACTGATCTCCTTTAGAATGGACTGGTTGGATCTCCTTGCAGTCCAAGGGACTCTCAAGAGTCTTCTCCAACACCACAGTTCAAAAGCATCAATTCTTTGGTGATCAGCTTTCTTCACAGTCCAACTCTCACATCCATACATGACCACTGGAAAAATCATAGCCTTGACATATGTCATATTAAGAAAGGTTAATTCAAGAAAATATACTAAAGTTCAGTAATAACAATGAGAATTTGTCATTTGAATCACAACCTACTCCCTCCCTCTCTCTTCCCAGGCCAGGCTGACAGAAAGTCTACTCCAAACTATACAAGCCAAGGAAACAAAGTTCCCCCTCCCCCAACCCCAGTTTCCATTTGGAGAGCTCTAGTATCTTTCCTTCATTTCTAATCATACCCTCAGCTCCTTCTTGCGGAGACTAAGTTCTGGGAAAGTGCAGCCAAGAAGTGAGGACTCTCATCTTTCCACTCATGGAAAACGGATTCTATTTTATCGTGTCCTGAAAATACTGGGGCCCCTTCATACCCATCATGAGACAGAGGTTCCAGGCCAGGAGAGAGATGCCGAGAAGACTGCCTCTTGCCCAGCACCCAGCTACTATAACAGGAGTGTTACTCAGAAAGAAGTATGCTACTGTCTCTGCCCCCAGCTGAAAGGCTGAAGGGAATCCTTCAAGTTGAAGCAAGAAGCTGATGAACAGCAATATAAAACTGATCAAAAATATACAACTCCTTGGTAAAGGAAAAGAGACAGATAAATATAGAATCCTATAAAATTGTAATGTAGGTGTATAAGTCACCTTTAAATCTGGTATAGAATTTAAAAAGCATAAAACTTAATTATAACTCTAAGTTAACGATTACACCATATAAAAGATATTTTGTGTCATCAATAACAAAGTAGGAGAGGGCAAAGATTATTATAACTTTTATATGTTTTATGTAATTGCACTGATAACCACAAAGAAAACAGCTCTAGAATATACACAAAGGGAAATCAGAAGGAAATCAAAGCGTGTCTATCACAATCAGTTGCAGCAGCTATAACAGAATCCTCATGTATTCTAAAATAAGCCCCCCTCATTCTAATAAACATTGAATCTATTGAAAATCAGGAATTAGAATAGAAGTAAAAATAATTTGGTTGCGGAGAAAGAGAAATTATTGATGCCATGTGCTGTTTTTGGTATGAGGTAGCTGTTTTCACGGAGAAGGCGATGGCACCCCACTCCAGTACTCTTGCCTGGAAAATCCCATGGGCGGAGGAGCCTGGTAGGCTGCAGTCCATGGGGTCGCTCAGAGTTGGACACGACTGAGCGACTTCACTTTCACTTTTCACTTTCATGCATTGGAGAAGGAAATGGCAACCCACTCCAGTGTTCTTGCCTGGAGAATCCCAGGGACAGCAGAGCCTGGTGGCTGCTGTCTATGGGGTCGCACAGAGTAGGACACGACTGAAGTGACTTAGCAGCAGCAGCAGCAGCAGCTGTTTTCAACCAAAAAAAGAGAGAGAGAGAGAGAGAGGCAGAAAATATTCATAAGTGGTAAGAGTTCTGTTGTCTTTTTATTTTCTGGTTAAAAACTGAAAGGAGATTCTGATTTAAATCCCAAGAGGTCCTCTTGAGGCTTTTACCCTGAAGCATGATTTAAAGTGGTGAACTGCTTTTAATACACTAGGTCCCTCTCACTTCACTGTCCCAGAGACCAAGCAGTCATATGTACTTAGAACTGATGGTTCTTCTCATGTTGGCACAGTTGTTTGTCTCAGCAGTTTTTATAAGCTTTGAAAAGACATGGATCATGTGAGCAAGAACATACCAGTGTGGAAATTCTAAAACAGAATCCAAATAAGATGCAGAGGAGAGGAGGCAGTTGTCTAGGCTGACTGCTAAGCTTTTCAGAGGCAAGAGGTCTGGTGAGGTCAGATATAAGTGTATTCAAAAGCTGATGAAGCGGACTGAGCTCACCAGAGTTATCTATTGATATCACTGTATTAATGAGTCTCCTCTGATCCCTCTGTCAGGTAGAGAAAGGGGGCCTATATCCCTACTTCCATATGCTGACTAATGTTCCACCTAGACAACTCTGATTTGTTGATGGTCTGTATCTTCAAAAATTCAAGGTATACTATCCTGGAGACATAGCAACTTCTTAGCACTCTGTAAAGGAAGCTACCCCCTTTGCCAATATCTACTCAGGTGACTGCATTAATAGTTCTAATGTGAGGATCTTTGCTAAAGATTTTGGAGTTAACATCTATACTGAGAGTACATATAATTTCAGCTTTTTGTGATTTTGCAATGATATAATATAGAAACATGGAGATTTTTATTTGTCTTGGCAACCTCAATTAAAAATTGGAAAATATTGGGAGTTCCCTGGTTGCCTAGTGGTTAGGATTCTAGACTTTTACTGCCATGGAATTCAATTTCACTGGATTCAATCCCTGGTTGAGGAGCTGAAAGAATGCATGGCCCTCTCCTCAAGAAAGGAAAATGCTAGTGATTTCTTAGAGGAAAAATAGTTCAGTTATGAATACTGACTGGAGAAGGAAATGTCAACCCACTCCAGTACTCTTGACTGGAAAATCCCATGGCCAGAGGAGCGTGGTAGGCTACAGTCCGTGGTGTTGCAGAGAGGCGGAGACGACTGAGCGACTTCACTTCACTTCACTTCATGAATACTGAATCCTACTCTAAAGGCAGAATTTTGAAGCTAAAGAAAAATGCCAAGAAACATAATTTTAAGAATCTAGAAGGACATATTCAAAAACAATAATCTACCATTACGGGGAAATTTTGACCATCTCAGAACTCTCATACATAGCAACGGATTTTGGTGTCCCCAAGATAACCATTTGGTGGCACCTAAGTCATTCTCCAGAGCTTTGATGCTTACATCATGTACAGGAAAGCATTTATAACGGCAAGGACGAATTCCTCCGAACTCTCCAAAGTTATTACTAGGAATACCTACCAAGAAGCTCTTTTGGGTAGCTGAATCTTTTCTATCTGTATTTATCATACCTCCCCTCCCCAAAAAGAAAAAAAAAACAACTGAAGTTATGGCAAGGCTTCAGTCCTTTATCTCAAAGACTGGATATTTACAAATAAATTTCATTCAGTTGTCCAAATTTTTTAAAAATTAAAAATGTTTCACATTCTACTTCATCAGGTAAAAAGGGCAGAACTTATTTAACACAATAAGAACTCTATCTAGATATGAAGTTTATATTATAATTTAAAAGTTACTCAGGAACAATGAGTTAAAGAAGCGCATATAAAATATAAAAATAGAAGGAGAGAGCAGGGAAAGAAAGGGAGGCTGTAATGGGTAAAGAGTGGTAGGGGAAAACGAAGTAAAGCTTTCCTTCCTCTCCTCAAATCTATTCCTTGACCCAGCAAGAGCCCAGAAAACGAAGGGATCTAAACAGAATTTCCTGTGGACTTCACATTTGCTTTTATTTTTTTCTGCTTTCTGTGTTTCTTGCTCTTAGATGATACTGCGAAATGTAACTATTGTAATTGGACTTATTAATTTGGTACCTCGCTTGTTTTCCGGTTTCCGCAGTCCTGAGCGCGTTGGTACTCCCTCAGCCTCTTTAATCATGTTTGCTAGTTGACTCAGCTACCCACGGCGGTGTTATGCCCTAGGGCAAAAAAGGGTCCATATTAAAAACAAAATAGTTCTTGCTTTTTGTGTGATTTAAAAGACCTGAAAGAGAACAAAAGAACCAGAAAAGAGGGCAGGCGGTGGGCGTTCTTGGCAAACGAGGGTGCGTCTAGCGCTGATTGAGAACCCAGAACAAATTCGGCCCCAAGAAAAGTGGAGGTGCCGGGGATTGAACCCGGGGCCTCGTGCATGCTAAGCACGCGCTCTACCACTGAGCTACACCCCCTTCCGTCGCGCTTCTTTTAGTATTATTCCTATGACCCGTCACCACATCTTCCGCAAGACACTTTACCTCACGAAATTCAGTCTTTGAACTTTCTCTACTGAAGACTGTCTTGTCACTAGGCTGTAAGAACGAAAACTAAATATTATACCGAAAGTCCCGTCTGGTCCTGAGCTCTCTCACTACGGGTCACCCTCTCGGACACCAGCTCGACGGCCACCTGCCTGTAGCGAAGGGGGAGCGCCTGACTGGCCGCTCCCAGGGAGAGGTCTGGGATAAGACCTCTGCTTAAATAGGTTGCCAGAAAACCGAAAGTATAATGCCGGAGGATAAAAAGAAGCCCTAAACGGTGCCATGGGGATTTAGGTCCAGGTAGGAGAGAAGACTGGAGGCAATCGTGACAGGCCCGCGTCTGTCGCTTCCCTCCTTCGGGTAAGCTCCCGCCTCAAGACTCAGAGTCCGGGACACGCATGGTGGCTGCGTCTCCCGGGCTTTCAACCTCGGGTCTCGAGAACCACCGAGACGTGCGCGTGGAAGAGGAGAGAAACCGAGCAGCCTTAGAGCGCCCCCTTTCGGAACTGAACAGTACCCAGAAGGAAGGCGTTTCAAGGCGTCGGCTCGATCCGCAGAATGATTTAACTGTATAAACCCTTCAGGCGCCTGCAGTAGTTAGACCCCACGCCCTCCGAGGGGCAACGCTCAGGCGCTTCCCGCCGTTCTCTGACTTTGGGTACCAGGGTCAACCCAGAAATGAGTATTGGGAGCAAATCCTAAATCATTTTCCATCTAACCTTTCTTCTGATTCTCACTCCTGTGGACTCTTGGAGACCTGAAATCACCACCTCCCTTTCGGCTCTTCCCCCAACTCCGGATCTGGCGGTCCTGGAGGATCCGACCCGGCCGGATCCCAGAGGACTTGCGGGAGTCATCGGATTTTGGTGTTCATTCGCTCAGTCTTGTCCGACCCAGTGGACTGCAGCACACCAGGCTTCCCTATCCTTCACCATCTCCCGGAGCTTGCTTAAACGCCTGTCCATCTCATCTTCCCCTTCTTCTCCTGCTTTTGGGTATACAATGCTTGGGCCACAGGCGACTCTCAGAGAGGCTAAAGGGACATATGAGTGCTTTTTAGACAACACTGTGGAGCGGGAAGGGGATTGTCGGGGAGATCCATAAAGATGGAAAATCACCTGGAGGAACTGAATAAAACTATAGATTGCTGGGCCCCACTGTCTAGATGCTGAGTGCTCTCAGAATCTTGGGTTCTTAAGTTATTCCACTGAAAAAGGGAACCTCCTACACTGTTGGTGGGAATGTAAATTGGTGCAGCCTCTATGGAAAACAGTATGTTGACTCCTCAAAAAACTAAAACAGAGTTGCCATTTGATCCAGCAATTCCACTTCTGAGCATATACCCAGAAAAACTATGCTTCAAAAAGATACATGCACCCCTAGGTTCATTGCATCCCTATTTACAATAGCCAAGACATGGAAGCATTCTAAATGTCCATGGATAGATGAATGGATAAAGAAGATATGGTGCATATATACAGTGGAATATATCTCAGCCATAAAAAAGAAATAAAGAATGCCATTTGCAGCAGCATGGATGGACCTAGCGGTTATCATGTTAAGTGAAGTAAGAGAGTGAAAGACAAATATCATATGATATCACCTATATGTGGAAACTAAAACATGACACACAAACTTATCCATGAAACAGAAACAGACTCACAGAAATAGAGAAGAGGTGTAGGGGAGGGGGGAGAGATTGGGAGTTTGAGATTTGCACATGCAGATTTGGAGAAGAAAATGGCAACCCACTCCAGTATTTTTGCCTGGAAAATTCCATGGACAGATGAGCCTGACTACAGTCCATGGGGTCTCAAGAGTCAGACATGACTTAGCAACTAAACCACCACCATCAAGTACAGACTATTCTATACAGAATGGGTAAACATCAATGTCCTACTGTACAGCACAGGAAACTATACGTTCTGCAGTAAACCATAATGGAGAAGAATATAAAAAAGAATGTATATATATGTGTATAAAAATGTATATATATGTGTGTATAAAAGAATCACTTTGCTGTACAGGAGAAATTAGCATTGTAAATCAACTATATACTTCAATAAAATTTTAAAAATTATAAATGTCCCTCAATTGAGTCTGATAAACAAATTAGTTTGGGAACAACTGGACCTGAAACTCTAGGAACAGAAACTGACATGAACTAGGATCCTGGAAAAGTTAATACAAGAGGAGGAGAAAACAAGAAGGGAAAAGAGGGCGCCCGCGAGCAGGAGACAGAAAGGTGGGAGGAAGACTGCTGAGGAGCGGGTCTTTCAAAGCTATGGTAAACAAAACAGTATGGTAACGTATTGGCATTAAAAAAAAGACAGGAACCTCCCTGGTGGTCCAGTGGTTAAGACTCCAAGCTTCCTGGGACCGGAGGCGAGAAGGGAGGGGGAAGGGTGGCATAGCTGATCAGGGAACTAAAGATTCCTGGTAGGGTGCACCAAAAAGATATAATTCAATTGCTTTTAATGTTAAGGGTTTCCCTAGCTCAGTGGTAATGATCTGCCTGCAGTGCAGGAGACCCAGGTTTGATCCCTGGGTTGGGAAGCTTTCTGTAGAAGGGAATGGAGACCCACTCCAGTATTCTTGCCTGGAGAATTCCATGGAGAGAGGAGCCTGGTGGGCTATAGTCCATGGGGTCTTGAAGAGTTGGACAGGACTGAGTGACTAACACTATGATAAAATATCTAAATTTTAAAAATGAATTAAAGATTTGAACAGTGAAGAGGAGGAAGGAATAAAAAGTACCAAAAAAAAAAAAAAAGGTACAAAATTGAGTTAGGGGAGATCAATTTTTGCTTGCAAATGGAATGGATGCCAAGATGAAAATCCAAGAGAATCCACTAAGGAGTTTAGACTTCAAAAGTTTGTTTTCTTTTGTGGAATATAGTCACCTGTTTCCAAAGATTGCAACTTGTGCAAAACTCATTTCCAGCTAGCATCAATAGTTTGCCTTCAAATTTCTAAATTTGTTTGTTAGAGGGTATTAAGATTCCTTCAGTCTGTATTTTCACTCTTGGCCAAACGATTATTAATAAGATCACAAATTCTAAAATGTTCTTTTCTTAAAATCATGTGTCAAAATGGTTTCATTTCTGCAGTATCATCCATAACAGAACTGAAAATGGCAGGTCTATAGCTTGTTGAGCTTTATATCTGCCTCCATTTCCTTTTAACCTTTCTGAAATGTAAATTCTAAGGTTTTAAACTCTAAAGTTCTTTTTATGCAGTGCAAATACTGTGATTTCTAAATATGATTGGGAGAAGAAAAATCTGTTAAGCAGTCAAAGTAGTGGAGGCAAAGGAGAGGGACAGAATTGATTTAGAGAGAATGTGTGAAGATGAAATTTGGGGCAAGTAAGCCTGACCGTTACCTAGATCTCTGAAAAAAGAAGATGCATTCCTTCTTCCCGTTTCAGTTCGGTTCCGTTCAGTCAGTAGAAGGGACCCCCGCCCACCCCTGTCCACATAACTTTTGTACTTTACGTGAAAGGGGCCTCTTGTAGTTGGCCGCGTGGCCTAATGGATAAGGCGTCTGATTCCGGATCAGAAGATTGAGGGTTCGAGTCCCTTCGTGGTCGCTCTTTTTTCCGTTTGCTAGTCTGATTCCCTTGCAAGGTTGGAGAGGATTAAAATCTGATTTGCTTCCTCTCCCCTCTTGATGCTATTGCCCTGTTGTGAGTTCAATCAACTAATCGATCAATTCGTTCTTATTTAACAATTATATATTGGAGGCCTGATCTTTGACGAGTGCTTTACGCATGAACGTGGAGGGAATAGCACGTGTCCTCAAGAAGCTTACTTTCTACCGAACCAGACAAATGAAATAAACACAAACAAAATAACTAAAACTTGTTTCACGTCCTATGAAAGAAATAATTTTTAGGCTGAAATAAAAAATTATGGATGGGGGCTTCTTTAGACAGCATTTTATTATTCCTGGCTTAAGGAATAATAGTGCTAACTCGCTGAGAATATGAAGGCACTTGGTCTTTACAAAGCTGAAATACTGAACTTTTGAGGGGGGAGGAATCACTTAAAAAATCAACTAAATGGGGAAATGGTGAGTTAAATTTCTGGAAACAAATATCTGACTAAGATTTCTATAATTGTAGCTCTGAATGGTTTGAAATAGATGTTCTCCAGATTTTCATTAGCTACCATAAACATAATTGCCTCTACCAACTCCCTTTAGAAAACCATAAAGGCAGAAGCCACCAAAGGCTTTTATTCCAATTGAACTGTCCTCTGGAGCAACTTCTGTGTAGTCATGAGACCTTTAGGTTTTAGCAAGAGCGCAAATGCCACAAAACGGAACTGAACAGCAGGGAGGGTCTTCAGATAATTTGTAAACAGAACTATGGTATGATCCAGCAAACTCCACTTCTGGGTATACATTCAAAAAATTTGAAATTAAGAGTCTCAAAGAGATATTTGCACCTATGTTCATAGCAGCATTATTCACAATAGTCAAGAGGTAGAATGAACCTCAATATCCTTAGAAGGATAAACGGATGAAGAAAATGTGGTATATACCATGGGATATTATTGTCTTAAACAAACGAAAGAAATAGACCTTGAGGACATTATTCAAAGTGAAATAAGCCAGTCACAAAAAGACAAATACTATATGATTCCACTGACACAAGTGTTCAGTTCAATTCAGTTGCTCAGTTGTGTCCGACTCTTAGAGACCCCATGCACTGCAACACATCAGGCTTCTCTGTCCATCACCAACTCCCGGAGTTGATTCAAACTCATGTTCATCAAGTTGGTGATGCCATCCAACCATCTCATCCTCTGTCATCCCCATCTCCTCCCACCTTCAATCTTTCCCAGCATCAGGGTCTTTTCCAATGAGGCAGTTTTTCGCATCAGGTGGTCAAAGTATTGGAGTTTCAGCTTCAGCATCAGTCCTTCCAATGAATATTCAGGACTGATTTCCTTTAGGATGGACTGGATGGATCTCCTTGCTGTCCAAGGGACTCTTAAGAGTCTTCTCTAATACCACAGTTCAAAAACATCAATTCATCAGTGCTCAGCTTTCTTTATAGTCCAACTCTCACATCCATACATGACTACTGAGAAAACCATAGCTTTGACCAGACGGACCTTTGTTGGCTAAGTAATGTCTCTGTTTTTTAATAAGCTGTCTAGGTTGTTCATAATTTTTTTTCCAAAGAGCAAATGTCTTTTAATTTCATGGCTGCAGTCACCATCTGCAGTGATTTTGGAGTCCCCCAAAATAGAAAGTCTGCCACTGTTTCCACTGTTTCCCCGTCTATTTGCCATGAAGTGATGGGACCAGATACCATGATCTTAGTTTTCTGAATATTGAGTTTTAAGCCAACTTTTTCACTCTCCTCTTTCACTTTCATCAAGAGGCTCTTTAGTTTGCCAAAGATACATAGTCCAGATCTACGTGTTTGAAGGAAGCAGCAGGTCACCATTACCTCTCACAGAATTAGGAAAACAATATTATCCTTTAAGGAATTACACTGCTGGCATGGTCAAGCAGACATTCCTATCTTTGTACAGATGCACATTGTACATTAAAAAGGGTCCTGTCAGACAGGGACTATGTTATGTTCAAATTTTCTTGTGCAGCCTTAAAAACTTAAATCCTATTCCATCATAGAGTATATGAAATAATCAAATTCATAGAAACAAGTAGAATGGTGATTACCATTTTATGGGAGGGAGATAAAAATGACAGTTGTTTAATGGGTACAGAATTTCAATTTTGCAAGATAAGGGTTCTATAGATCTGTTCCACAGCAATATGAATATTCCTAAAACTACTGAACAGTACATTTACAATGGTTAAGAAAGCTGATCGCTGAAGAATTGATGCTTTTGAACTGTGGTCCTGGAGAAGACTCTTGAGAGTCCCTTGGACTGCAAGGAGATCCAACCAGTCCATTCTGAAGGCGATCGATCCTGGGTGTTCATTGGAAGGACTGATGCTAAAGCTGAAACTCCAATTCTTTGGCCACCTCATGCGAAGAGTTGACTCACTGGAAAAGACTCTGATGCTGGGAAGGATTGGGGGCGGGAGGAGAAGGGGACGACAGAGAATGAGGTGGCTGCATGGCATCACCGACTCGATGGACATGAGTATGAGTGAACTCCGGGAGTTGGTATGGACAGGGAGGCCTGGCGTGCTGTGATTCATGGGGTCGCGGAGAGTCGGACATGACTGAGCGACTGAACTGAAATGAACTGAAGACTTTTTTGTACCATAAATAAATATTTGTTAAAAAACCAGTTGGTTATACATGTATGGGTTGATTTCTGGATTCTCAATTGCATTATATTTCCGTCTTTATGCCGCTACCATATCATGTTGGTTATTATAGCTTTATACTAAGTTTTGAATTGAGGAAGTCTGAGTTCTCTGCCTTTGTTCTTTTTCAAGATTTTTGTTTGTTCACATGGCAATTTGATATGAATTTGAAGAATGGCTTTTTCTTTTCTGTAAAAAAATAGTTGTTGGAACTTTGATAGAAATGAAATTGAATCTGTAGGTCACTTCGGATAGTATTAACATCTTAACAGTATTAAGTCTTCCTATGTAGGAACCTGGAATCTCTTTCTACTTATTTGAGTCTTCTTTAATTTCTGTCAGCAATGTTTTGTAGATTTCGGTGTACAAGTCTTTCATTTCATTGGTTAAATCCATTTGTGGGTATTTTATTCCTTATGTGCTGTTATAATTGAAGTCGCTTTCATAATTTTCTTTTTGGTTTGTTCATTGCTGATATAGAAACACACTGACTTTGTATATTGATCTTATACTCTCCAACTTCGCTGAATTCATCTATCAGTTGTAGAAGTTTTCATGTGATCATGTCACGATATTGCCATCTGTAAATAGAGTCAGTATTACTTCTATCTTTTCCATTTGAATGATTTTGATTATTTTTCTTGTTTAATTGCTTGAGAATGTTGTTAGCTGTAGTTTTTTCTATAAGTGTTCTTTATCATATTGAAGAAGGGCATGATATTTTCAGTGGTGAAATACAGTTTGCTTCTCACCTCATGTTCCATGAAATGGAGCTATCTGTAATAAAAATGTATGAAGTTGGGTTAAAATAGGAATACTGTCATTTCAAGTGCTACCTTTTTAAATCATTTATAAGAAACTGAAGGATACTAGAGCTGATGAGTTAACTGACTTCTCTAGTAAATTTCATAGAGAAATCAGACTTGTACTATGGCTTTCCTAGGAACCCTCTGACGGTAGACCACACTCATGTCATTTACAGTCAGACCTTCATATCTGCAGGTTCTGCAGTCACGGATTATAACAAATCCATATCAAAAATATTCAGAAAAAGTATTCCAGAAAGTTCCAAACAGGTAAACTTGAATTTACCATGCACCACCAGCTATTTACATAGCATTTACACTGTTCAGTTCAGTTCAGTTCAGTCGCTCAGTCGTGTCCGGCTCTCGGCGACCCCATGAATCACAGCACGCTAGGCCTCCCTGTCCATCACCAACTCCCAGAGTACACTCAAACTCATGTCCACAGAGTCGGTGATGCCATCCAGCCATCTCATACTCCGTCGTCCCCTTCTCCTCCCACCCCCAACCTTTCTCAGTAGGTATTTAATCAAGAGACGATTTAAAAGTATACAAGAGAATGTGTGTAGGCTATAAGCAAATAACTATGCCACTTTATATGAAACTCAAGTATCCATGGATTTTGGCATCTGCTGGTGGTCCAGGAACACCATGGAAACAAAGAGACAATTGTATATCCACTCATCAATAGGCCTGTGTTGTAGTGGTTATAGTTTGGTCACCTTTGGACCTACTTTCTACATTGGGTATTCCACATTTTCTTAAAGTATCTTTTTTATTTCAGCTGGAGTTATCCAAAATTTAGTTGAATTTTTAACTTCACTTTAAAAATCTTAGACTTGCTTTATGCTAGTCAGTATTGGTTAGGTTGATCATATGAAATCGATTACTAGGATGAAGTTTATCATTCTAAGAATAATTTAGTCAAACCTTTACTTATTGATACTTTAACTTTTAATTTCTTGTCAAATTATGGAATGCTTCACAAATTTGAGTGTCATCCTTGAGCAAGAGCCATGCTAATAATTTCCAACTTTAGTACGTGTACTGCCAAGGCGAGTACTATTCTGCGTTATTTATTCACATTTTAAAAGCCAAACAAGTCAGGCACTCATTTCCGATTACCTTGCAAACAATTTTTAGCTAGTATGCAATCATGCGTTTTATAAACATTTTGGATATAATGAGCATCTTTTTCTGAAACAGAAAGCAGGGAATTATGAGTAAGACAAACAACTATTTTGACAAGGGAAGTCTCAGCGTACATGAAAACTTCCAATATTTCACCTATCTTCTGAGTTTCAAAGTTTTCAAATATCTACAGGCTTTAATTTTCAAATAAACTAGCTTTCTTTTTACTTGCCTAGTCTCTTACACTTTGACTATTTCAGGATAAACATCAATGATCAAACAAGTAGAGTCATGAGTGGTCATAATGACAGAAATACATTGCCATGCGTATATGAATCTTCAATAGCTGGTGTTAGTCTTGGGATCTGGGATATGTATATTCTTCTCCTGAGAGATAAGGAAATCCTGGAATATGGTGTTCCTGAGGCAGAATCAGTCATTTGACTGGAATATAAGCAACACAGGGTATAAATTTATTTTACTAGTTTAAAAAAACTAAATTTTAATTTTAATTCTATCCTACTGCATTTTATTTTTATACTTTTACTGCCATGGCTCCAGAACAGCATTCCTTGGTACATAAAAAGCACTTATGATATACTCGTTGGAAGAATGGTGATTAAAAATACCTAAATGTCTAGGGAAAAAAAAGTGGATAAATGAAATAGGATATATCTATCCTCTGGACTGATTTGCAACATTTCATTTCTAAGGAAAACGATTGTGTTTACATGGAAAGAGCCCAAGACACATTAGGTTAAAAAAAAAGTCAGAGAATGGTATATTTCATATGACCGCATTTCTGTAAAAACAAACAAAATATTTATATATTATATATACATGAATTCAGAGAAAATAGGAATGTACAAAATATAATAAAACATTGTTGGTGGTTAGATTTGGAGGAGGAGGAAGGTATAACTTTCATATTTTACTCAGGAGTTAAAATGGCACTCAATTTTGACTAGGAAACAAAACAATAATTATTAGATGCCAGCGAGGGTGTGATTGTGCCTAATTTACAAAGGAAATGTTTGAGAACTAGTTCAAGACTTTTGAACATGGAGAGGCCATGTTCAATATAAAATAAATAGATCTATATTAAAATCCATAATTATATATATATTTGTATAAGATTTATAGATCTATAAAATCCATAAATCTATATATCCTTCAATTTCTAATAAATAATATAGCTCCATAGATCTATATTAAAATCAATAAAAATCCAATCGATCTATATTAAACATCTATATAAAATATCTTTGCAGACAGCAGTGTGCAGTGGTAAAGAATCCTCCTGCCACTGTAGGAAACTCAAGTGACGCAGATTCCACCCCTGGGTGGGAAAGATCCCCTGGAATAGCAACCCGCTACAGTATTCTTGCCTGGAAAACAGTATGGATACAAGGAGCCTGGAGGGCTGCAGTCCATGGGGTCCCAAAGAGCTGGACACGACTGAACAGCTGACACACGAGCACTACCGTGAGCCACAGGTGAATGGGCTTGGCAGGGAGCGCTGCAGGAAGTATTCAGGGCAGGGCCTCCGTCTGGGAAGAAGCGGAAGGGCAGCCAAGAGAAGCAGGCGGGGCACCGGACCACGGCCACTTTCTCCTGAACTGAGTCCCAAAATTCACTATTTTAACATTTCCTCGCGCTGTCTCAATAAAACCAACCTCTTGTACTCTCCCGTCGTTATTAATCGTTCGCCCCAAATCTCGTGACTTCCAAAAATATCGCGATGTTTCAGCTTTTACTATTTTCGTTAGCAGTCCCTGTGAGAAAAATTTTAAAGTCCGTTTGTAACACTATATGTTGGCTGCATATGCATATTGCTCTTCTAAACATAGTTTTAGATACGAGAGGATGGGAAAAAAACGGATGTGTCAGAAGTGGGATTCGAACCCACGCCTCCATACGGAGACCAGAATCCCCAAAGCGGGGAAGCTTCGCTTGAGTCTGGCGCCTTAGACCACTCGGCCATCCTGACACCTCGTGAGAGGCAGAAAGATTTTCCACTAAAATAGATCAGCATCTCTGTGACGTATGGTCTAGGAAGAAGTTAACTTCCGGGTCGAGAATAAAAGGCCACCCGTAGCTTGAAAAGGATAACAGCTTATGTTGAGGAAGGAAAGAAAGAACCGAACGACCTTTAGCCCAAGTCGCTTGGTAGGTTTTCCAGCCTCTCATCTTTACAGAAACCTTGAGCGTGGTTTTTGCCCCAGGCTTGTTTATTTTTGAAGACAGTGAGGAACAACAAAAATCCAGCCAAAGCCCCAGATATTATGGCATAGACCATTTTATTGTCTCTGTTGATTCCTTTTCGTCCCCAGATCTGCCTTGCCACTGGAGAAATGCTTCTTTTGGGCTCCGAAAGTGACGGCCGAGGAACAGCCTTAGAAAGTCCTTGTAGGGCGACAACTCCCGCCGATGCAAGACTTGATGTTCTACGCAAGAGCTTGACCTGTTCCAGATCCAGAGAAACTCAGTGACAAGCTTGCTTCCCGACCTTCCTGGTCACTCTCAGATATTCCTGATTGAAAGTCTCCATGGTGTCCATTGCCAGGTAGTAGATAAAATGGAGATTTTTAAAAGGGATGGTGGGGTGAATACAAGGGGAACATGCCACACTTTCTGACTCAGACTTTTCCAGCTCTTTCTCAGCTTTGTGCAAAGAAATATGAGCTTTGAGTCTGGAAGGTCACATATTTTAATGAAACCTTGAAGGGTAAACAGTAAGGAATTATTCTTCCAGCTAGGCTGAAAGCTAAATATTTTCAGATGTCCATAATTATTACCTTAAATTCTACAAGTGGAATCACTAGATCTTTATCCAGTTTAACTTTATATTGGAGTATAGTTGATTTACTATGTTTTGTTAGTTTCAGGTGTACAACTCAGTGATTCAGTTCCATATATACATATATCCATTCTTAAAGTTTATCCAGTTTTAAGAGCTTTTAATACACACTGCCCACCTACTTCCCCACAATTTGAAGCAATTTAGAGTCATGTCTGACAGTTTGCGACCCCATGGACTGGAACCCGCCAGGCTCCTCTGTCCCTGGTTTTTCAGGCAAGAATACTGAAAAGTGAAGTCGCTCAGTCGTGTCCGACTCTTTGCGACTCCATGGACTGTAGCCTACCAGGCTTCTCCGTCCATGGGATTTCCCAGGCAAGAGTACTGGAGTGGGTTGCCAGTGGGCTGCAATTTCCTTCTCCAGAGAATCTTCTCGACCCACGGATCGAACCCTAGTCTCCCACATTGCAGAAGATAACCCAAAGATGACCAACGGAATACTGTGATTAAACGGTTAACAACAAAACATTTTGCTGGGTGACACAGTTTTATTAGTGAGGCTCAATTTCATGTTTCAAGGATTTTTATATTCTTCTGTAAATTGCTTACCCAACCTTTGAGGTGTTCATCCTTCCTTGATTTGTGAAACTCATTTTACGAAAAAAAAAAAAAAACCACTGATAGTCTTTATTTACTAAAAACCCAAGAAGAAATTCCTTTTACTAACAAGAATTCAAGTCCCTTAACACTAGTCACTTTCCATGTATAGAAACTATAGACAAAAAATTCTAGTTTTATAGTGAGCTATAAATTTTACAAGGTTCTCATGTCAATCTTTAAAAACCAAACTGTGGCCCACATTTAATGTCCTTATAATGTTACCATGCTAACATTTACTTTTATTCCTGGTCAGTTTTTAGTTCCATCATTCTTCCTTTATGGAATATTAAACTCCTGATATTTTGATTTTATGCTTTAAATGATTTGAAGTACTTTCTGGAATAGGTAAGGTATAATTAAATATGTAAACAATTTTACAATTTATTACTAATATTTATTGTGCAACAGGACTTCCCAGAGGCCAGTGTACATTTTTTGGGAACACCTGCATGAAGGATTTTGAAAGGCCTCAAAGTTTAAAAGGGTGGGGCTTCCCTAGTGGTCTAGTAGTTAAGACTCTGTGCTTCTACTGTGTAGGGCACAAGTTCCATCCCTGACAGGGTAACTAAGATCCCACCTGCCTCAGGGCTCAAAAACAACAAAAAAGAGTGGAGGGGACTAAAAAAAGATGACTGTGTTTGTTTATACCAATTTAAAGAACAGGATTTAATTCCCAATCCTGAATTAATCTCTTGACTCTTTTATGTGGAAATGTACTTCGGGCAATACTGTCATATTTAAGTATTGTTTGCACAATATGAAATCTATTAATGCTTTATTAATATTCTAGCAAAGTCTGTTCCCCTAGAATAATCTACACTGGTTTGACTGAACTTTCTCATTATTCTTTACAAAGACCTCACAAAGAAGTTGCTGGGTTAAAGGAGGTGCAAGAGTGTAGTGATTTAATTGCATAATCAAGTCAAAATTTATTGCAGGGCCACGTTAGTTTGTACTAGCCTCTCAACCTCAAGGAAGAGTGCACTAAGGAAGAAACGTAGATCTAGGCTTTCAGTTTCTCCTGACCACCATGGTTGGCACTGAGGTCTCCTGAAAGCACATTGTTTCACTTATCCACAAATGGTCTTTTGCCTCATACCACTATTTCATGTTATTTTTTTCTCTTCTTTATTGACTTTATTAATTTTTCCAAGGACAGAGTCAGGTTCTCTTGTATTTTCAACAGTCAGGTTCATCTGGGGCACCTAACACTGTTCAACTTTTTTTTGAATCAATGAATTGTTGTCATGCATTTGTGAAGAAGCAATCCAAGGTCCGTCTAGTCAAGGCTATGGTTTTTCCCGTGGTCATGTATGGATGTGAGAGTTGGACTGTGAAGAAAGCTGATCGCCGAAGAATTGCTGCTTTTGAACTGTGGTGCTGGAGAAGACTCTTGAGAGTCCCTTGGACTGCAAGGAGATCCAACCAGTCCATTCTAAAGGAGATCAGTCCTGGGTGTTCATTGGAAGGACTGATGGTAAAGCTGAAACTCCAATACTTTGGCCATCTCATGCGACGAGTTGACTCACTGGAAAAGAGTCTGATGCTAGGAAGGATTGGGGGTGGGAGGAGACGGGGACGACAGAGAATGAGATGGCTGGATGGCATCACCGACTCGATGGACATGAGCAAAGTCCGGGAGTTGGTGATGGACAGGGAGGCCTGGCGTGCTGTGATTCATGGGGTCGCAAAGAGTCGGACACGACTGAGAGACTGAACTGAACTGAACCCACAAATCATTGGTACACTAAGAATCTTTCTAGTTTTATTTTGCTGGGAGATGTGTGATTTCCATGCATATGTTGGTCAGGATCACTGATGATGTTAACAAATGGATCTATTTACTATATGCTAGCTCTTGCTCTCACTTTCTTAGTGCTTTTAAGTGTTGCCTTTAAGGCAACTATCACGTGCATTCTCTCATCTTGTCAACTGCATATCCTAGATGGCAGTTTCCTTTCATTCTCTGAAACTTTCCCTTCTAGGCCTTGTCTGCTCTTGGGGAAGATGCTCTTCTGTACCCACCAGGTCAGTATCAGAAAAAACAAGAGCAGCTGAAGACAAACACAGTTTTCCTGAGGCAACAAAAAAACAAAAGAATGAGTGGTTGAAATACAAATATGTAATTAACAACTTCAAATGTTCTGAGGAAAGGACCAGAGAGGAGCCAAAACAACTGGACCCCATGTTTGCCTAAAGGGGTCCATATTGTGACCTGATGAATTTAAATGCTTACCTTCCTGCAGATCATTTGCAAAGTTCATTTCACTTCACTCAAGATGACAGGTTAAAAAAAATTTGTTTTTAATACCTCTAAAGCCACCACCCATAAGAATCATAAGATAAACAGTACAAAACATGTCAATTCACACCCTCCTTCTCTACCCTATCCTCCACGTGGCCCACTGGTAACCACAAACCTTTTGTCCATATCATAGAAAGGGGATTGTATACAGTCTTTTTGAGATTTTTTCCCATTCAGCATTGTTAGTAAGATTCAGTCTTGTAGTATATCCCAGTTCAAATTGGAAGTAGCTTTGCTGAATCCAAAGAGGTTGCTTACCGCTGCTCCAGCTGCTGCTGTTAATAAAAATTCATTAAGATGCTGCTCCTATTAGCACTGAGTCTATTGGAGATAAAGCAGACCCAGTGTGAAACCTTTTGTTAGCCTGGAGACAGCTCCATCAGTCCAGCAGCAAGGATCAGGGAGTCTTTCCTAGGGACACATTTTCTTGGGACTGGTACCAAGCAAGGTGCCCTCGTTATGGGCTCTTATTCTTCCTCCTTGTCCCAATGGACTATATTAAGTGAAACTGAAATGTGATTCTGACTGGGTCTCTTCACCCAGTTTTCCAATTGCGAATTCTTGAATCTAGAGTAGGCAGGTATCCCAGGTCAACAGACTGGCACCTCAAGGCCTCAGTGTCTACCTTTCCATGCAGAAAAGCATAATCCATAGATATTGTGAGGCAGGATATGATGTATGTGGACATGTATTTCACCTCGGTCTGAATCCTGGCCCTGTTGCTTCCTAGCTGTGCACCTTGGATAAATCACTACCCTCTCTATGCTTCAATTTTCTTGTGTAAAATAAAGGCAGCAGTACCCACTTTATCTTGTAGGGTTGTTAAGAGCATTAAATAAGCCATTGTACACAAAGCATTTTATATTATGTGCTAAGCACTGCTCTGTATCTGTGTAGTAGCATTTTATATACATGTTACCACATGTATTTATGTCTATTGAGACTATTCAGCAAAAGCTAACCTAGCCTCATGGAAGCCCCTCTCTTTAGCTCCTGGTTATTTCTCTTAAAACCTTTTGAATAAATAAATAAATCATGACATATCACCAATGCATGATCTTCAGCCATGAACCACAATGTTGGGTACAAGACTAAGACCACAAAATCTTGTCATCTTGAGGTCATGTCCAAAAGCAGAACAGATCGAAAACCTCCTGGAAATGAGCTGTCCTCTCAGCGTATTTTTCCTCCTTAGAATGTGGTGACTTCCATGACCCTAAGGGCTTAGGCTGCTGCTTCTGAGGTGGGAAGCAAGCTCTGGGTGCTCTGATCTATACCAAGCATTGCTGCATACCCCACTGTCAGTTATAATAAGGACTTGAGAGAACACTTTCCCAGAGAAGTGACAGGATTAGCCAATACAAAGCTGGAGGCTGTGAAAGTCCAACACTACTTTCCAAGCACCAGTAGAAAGTAGTGACATGGTACTGTTTTATCACCCAGTTGAAAGTAAAATATTGACCATAATGAGAGTCTCAACCCATAAAGGAAGTCAACACTATTAACCATGCCTCTCCTCCTCCAATATCTATGAACCCAATCCTACCAAGACCCAGAAAACAACAACAATGTAAACAACATCCATACTCACTTTATTTTTAAACAGAGGAGCATGTACCCAAAGAAAGAGATGACTAAGAACCATCACGGGGGCTTGTGCTACATGATCTGCCTTGGCCTTCTGATCTCAGAATGCCTCGTGATACAATGGCCATGGGGATGGAACAGCCCCTTGATGGTACACACACTGGAAAGGTAAACTCCCCCTTCCCTTGAAATAGAAGGGAGAAATGGAGACAAGTCAATGAATCCCCTGGAATATTGCCCCAGAATCCTTCCAGGGATAGGGTATGACTGACCATCAGTCCACAAATGGAAGTGGGAGGGGAGGTAGGAAATATGAGTGGTGCTGAGCAGAAAATAATCCCGGATGATGTGCATCCAGGACCAGGATACACCTTTCATTAGAATGAAGGGAGCTGACAAAGCCCTCAAAAAGAGAGAGGCAAAGAGCACATTGATTAGAACTTTATCTCGTGACAGAGGTGGGGCTATTTCCCACCATTACTGTAAAATAACTGTAACTAGTCAAAACACATACAGGCCTCTTTAATGGAGTTAATAAAACTACAGCAGATTGAGAATCAGGGGTAGAGGTACTAATCCCAAAGGAAAAACTGGGACAAAGGGATCCATGCTGACAGGACTTTATAGTCCAGCTGTGGGTTCTCAGAAAGAAGCCCTAGTTCAGAAATGATAGCAAATACCCATGATCACTATATGGGGCTGAGCCCAGGTGCAAGCAATTTGAATGGCTCTCCTAACCCAAGATTATCCATATTCTTTATCCCCTCCAGTAATGTGTAAGACCAAGAAGTGTGGAACACTGGAGGTGGACATCCGGTTTTTATTTCTAGGCAATCTTGATAACTTATTACATCTCACAATTTTCATGGGAAAGGAGGGGATGGCAGAGAACACAGACATCCTGTCTTGCACTGCAGGGCACGGAAAGTGGTTAAGAACATCCAGCTGTGATGGGCAGGAAGTGGCAAGGCAACAAGATGCCTCATGCCTGGGGTGGGAGTACGGCCAGCAGCCTTTCTGGCCCGAGTTCACCTCCTCAAGGGGAGGTCTCCATGGAATGACCATGATTCCCAACATGGCCAGAAAACCCATCGATGCCACTCATGGGGCAGATGATCAGAGGAGCTGCGCTCTTCCCTCCAGAGTAACTCAGACTGAAGTAGGGCCGGACAGGCCCACAGAAGGTAGCATGAGAGAAAGTAAAGGTGTGACACCTCTCTGTCACGTTGTAGAAGGAGACCTCGCCAGCATCATAGTCCAGGAAAATCCCCACCCGCTGGAGAGGGGTCCGCAGGGGGAGGGCAGTCATTGGGGAGGTGAGAGCCCAGTATTCTTTCCCATACCACAAGGACACTGCCCAGAATCCATTCTGGGGGGCTGAGGTTACCCCACCTTTTCTGCACACTGAGTCTTCACAGACACCTATGGTCCACTTGGCTTTATCTCCCACCTCTACCTCCCAATAGTGTCTCCCAGCGATGAAGCACGGAGAGCCCAAGACACAGGGAAACAGATTGAACCGCTCCGGGTTGTCGGGCAGGTCCTGCTGGAGGTAACTGTACCGCACTTGCCGCAGGTTATCAGAGAGGATCAGGCTGGGGTAGGCCGTGTCTGGGTCCAGAGTCACATCCACTGCAGAGAAACATAGGGGCAGAGGAGGATTAGCTGAGCACCATGACAGCCCACTCTGAACACCCAGCTTTTCTCCTATCCCTGAGAAGACAGTAAGAGCTCTCCAGCAAAGACATATTTTATACATTCAAGTCCACCCTGAAGCTGACATTCCCCAAATTACTGTTTGGATTAGCTAGTTATCTTGTTTAGCTAGGATATATTGGAAGTACTGAAATTTTTACCTCCACTTGCTTTTCCACATTTTAAACCACAATATCCGTTATAAGCTGAATTTAAGGTTTTCTTATGTGTATGTCCAACCCCTTAATCCAAAAGCCTCAGGGGCTGGAAGTTTCACAGAATACAGTAATTAGACAGGGTGTGGCGGAGCACTCTACAACCAATATTAACAGATCTGCTGTGAAACATATGGATATTCACATTATGTCACGTAAAGACACTAAATAATGCCACATGCATCATGTGGTTGTTTCCAGTTTTAAAATCAATGACATATTCTCTCACTTGTTCTTCATATCTTGTTCAGAAGGAAGATTCCCTAACATTATCCTTCTGAACCGTAGTTCAGGTAGGCTGACTGACTCCCACAAAAGGCTCATGACAACTGGTGGAGGTGACCAAGAACCTCAGAGGCATGGTTCTTGGTTCAACAATCTGTTCATAACAGTTGCCCATTTATCCCCTCATGGGTAGACCTCATACCTCCAACCAGACATTTAACTCCAAGGGTAGGTCAGTGCGTTATGCTCTTTGATTCCCTCTACTATACGCTGTACAATACTAGGAAATGTAAGACATAAGCAACATATTCAATCTTGAAAGAATTAAATATGGATCACAACCAGGGGACATTAATGAAAGAAGACCCATTGTTTGTAGAGCCCCTCTGTTCATGATGAAGAAGGAAATGGCAACTTGTTCCAGTATTCTTGCTTGAAGAATCCCATGGATGGAAGAGCCCAGCGAGCCCCAGTCCATGGGGTCGCAAAGAGTTGGACATGACTGAGCAACTAACACACATGTTGTTTTTCCATGAAGAAGATCCCATGAAATAGAAGGTGGTCACGTGAATACAAACCTCAGATGAGTTTGAGATCATAGATTTACCCAGTCTGTGAACCTCAGGTGAAGGTGATTGTTAAGGGGAGGGAGAGTTTCAACTCTAGATCTGAGACATAGAGAAGGGATGATGCCAGATTTTTCCTAGACTTTCCCTAGCTCTCAGAATAAGAGGCAAGCTCAATCTTTTCAGAAGTATGCTTTTTGTAAACCACACACTGCCCAAGGCTGGGTGGGCACAGTGGTGGACTGGTGTACTAGCAGCGGCAGTGCTCTAATTTTTGGAAACCATAGTTTCCACTCTATAATCCCTCCTAGCACCTGAATTCAATTTCCTTCTATTTCAAAGGTCCACGGTTTCAGATCTGAGGCATTTTAGGAAGCAAATATTATAAACACATAGCAATAACAATTTTTTGGTGATTATTATCCTTTTTTAAAAATATAACCTAAAGGATTCAAATTAAGGCACTTTCCAAAATCATTCACAATAGAAGTTAGGTTGATAAGGATTTTTACTCCTTTTTCCAAATGGTTTTGTCTCCTATCACCCACCTGAGTATAACTGGGCCTCTCTCAATTCTGAAAAAAAAAAATAAAAGAGAAAAGAAGTTACAGAAGTTATCTGAGTACTTCTAGGAATTACCCAACAGAAGGAGCTTTAGGAGTCATCATAAAGCAATGGCTTCCATTAGAACCCCTGCTGTCAGTCCTGCATTAATTTCTTGATACTGCGTAAGACTCCATCTTCCAGCCAAGAGCTCAAAGGGAAGAGGGGTTGGGAACTTTGAGCACAAAGATAACACAAGCTTGACACTGGAAGCATATAGGGTCAAACTGAGGCAAGATTAAGGATTCCAGTCCTCAGTGGGCCAGCTGGCTCTGCAGGGAAAAACATGGTTCTAAGTCCACATCATACATAACTCTTGGTTTTCATAAGCTACCTGTTCTAGGGGATGTGTGGTTCAAGTGACACCCACTACCAAGCTGGGGCAAACTACACCGTTTGCAGCAAAATGCATTTACAGTTGACAAAGCATTCTCACAGATATGTTCTCAATGGGCTGCTTAAGTGCAGGAGAAGAGCAGGAAAAATAAAGGAGAGTCAGATCAAGGAATGTCGTGTCTGAGCTAACCACTTCTGGTATTAAGTGGAGTTTCTCCCTGTTCTGCTTGTGAGTATTCCCTAAATCCATGTTGCCAGATGTGAAAAACGTATGTATCTGAAAAGATGCCATGCAAATAAAGTTTTAGCACATATAAGAAATTATAAAAATTATGGGGATTTGTAATGTATACTAAATATGAAAAGTGATTACGTACATATAAGGGTTTCAGATTCTATCAGGCCGCCTAGGAATTTCAGCATTTTGTACACAGCCATATGTGCTATGGCTTCCCTGGTGGCTCAATGGTAAAGAATCCACCTGCAGTGCAGGAGCTGTGGGTTCAATCCCTGGGTGGGGAAGATCCCCTGGAGGAGGGCATAGCAATCCACTCTTGCCCTGAGAACCCCAGGGACAGAGGAGCCTGGTGGGCAACAGTCCATCGGATCACAGAGTCAGATATGACTAAGTGACTTAGCACGCATGCATATGTGTTATATGCTTATAAGTTACCATGAGCAGAAGATGTTGTATTTGAAGAGTGCCCCTTAAATACCTAGAACACTTTAATAAATATACATGAAGGCTCCATTCTAGAATGCATCAGAAATTGTAAGTAAATTTAATCCTTACAGCTTTGTGAAGTAAGAGCTATTATCTTCTTCATTTGAGGAAGATACAGTGTAGAATGCTTCTCAGGTGGCAGAGGTGGGCCCAGGACCCAGGTAGCCAGACTCCTGAATCCCTGTTCCTACCCAGATTTCTGCCCTTGAGGTGCTGCCTCAACAGTGATGCTCAATTCTTTCTCCTCCAGGTCAGTACCAGTGCCCACAAGCAGCAGAAACTCGATAAATTATAACTACAAATACCAGCTCAAATGGAATATAGCTAGAATAGTTTCTCTTGATTCTCCGTCTCAATTAAAAATAATTTTTAAATAATTAAATTAATTCTGCATTAATTGTTGGATTGTATATTTTCTTTCTCCATTAATGTAGATTGAGAAATGAGTGTATTTAGTTAAAAGACTTCAAACTGAAACAAGAGGCTATTCATTGAACAAATTAACAAAGCCAAAAGAAAGATGTGAAATATTAGGGAAAGCCGGCCATTTCCCATTTTCCCATACTCTGGTGCAGATGTTTATCTTTCCAGGAAACTTCAACAGCAAAAGCCCATTAAGTAGATAAATTTACCTTGGATTTTCTCCATATCTGACTGCATTTTTTCTATGGGGAGAAAAGAAGATATTCAGTTTGCATTTCATTATCTAGCTGGAAAACACTTCCTCTCAGGCAATACAGTTATTCAGAGCATAAACCCTCAGAGATCCCTCTTCTCACATTACCTGTGAACTGCTTCAGACTCTCAGTCAAGAACAGACACTTCTGAGCAAAAATGTGGATTTTCTCTTGCAGATCTGGAGGTGTGATCCAGGGTTCAGGAATCCTGATTCTTTCAGCCCTAAGTTTAAAAAAATCCATGAGTGAATCCCCCACCCCCTCAAACTTCTTTCAGGGTCTAGAACAAAGCCTGGGCTAAACTGGCCAGTCAGTGGATTGGTGGACAGTCTTTAATAGCAGTCAGTAGAGCCCTTTTCCTATTCTCTTCCTAGACTGGGATCCTCTGGACCAGAATAGGGGAGTCATCTTACCTTCATATTCTCCCACAGCATTAGCTTCTGGCTTTTCAAATGGCACATGCCCTCAGAAAGATCCACTGAATTAAAGTGAATATAGGCCTGACCTTGCCAGAAAGCACTAGATTCCATGAACAAGTCCTTGATATTCATGGAGGGCAATGACCCATAACCCTCAGGTTCCCAAATACGGTAAGAATGACATCTTCAGAAAGACGGGTACTCTCTGGATAATATCCAGTTGCCCACCAACCCCCTCAAAGGGTCTGTGCCAAACACTGACTGCTAATCACACCCAATATCCCTTCTCTCACCTTCCAAATTTTAATGGGTTCATGCCTGCCTAGTCTGAATGTGACCATGTGACTAAGTTCTGGCCAATGAGAGCTAAGAAGTATCTTGCACTAATTTGAGAAGTCTGCTTAAAAAGGAATGCAATGTGACTTATCTCTTTCCTGATGGTTAGGATTCTAGGAAGTTTCTTGGGCTGTAAGAATGAGGAGTGTAGCTTATGTATGGCAGAAGAGGAAATGGAAAGAAACCTGAGAGTCTGATGATAATCACTGGAGCCACCAAACCAGCCCTGGGCTAGCTATCTGAACATTTCTTTAATGGTAGCAAAATGTTTTAGTTATGTTTAAGTCAAGTCAAAGATTAAGTCAAAAATTTTTCAGAGTCAAACCCAAACAATGTTCACAAATGCTAGAATCTAAAGGATCTATCTCTGTGTTAGTTCAGAACTAGACTGACATCAAAAAGTAAAAGCAGCAAGTGAGGGCAGTATTTGTTAGGGCCACTTGGCAGGGACTAGTACAAGTTCCAGCTCAATACCATCCCATCTCAGCAGCCCTCAAAAAGCTCAGCTCTATCAATAATTCTATTCACACGGCCCTTCCAGGCCATCTCCTCCTCACATGATCTCACAAAATCAAGCTGCACTTCCTCTGAAGGGTTTTCACCCTTCAGGGTTTTACTGAGCTTCAAAGTTCAGTTTTCTCAAAGTCAGGTTTTACCTCAGTAGGTATTCCTACAATAAACATATTCCCCAAGGTCTATCCCATCTGTCCTTGCCATCCAACAATGAAAACACAATTTAATTGTGGCTTCTTGCTCATTCTGGGCTTTTCCCGCTTGGTCATATTCCAACTTCCAGGTAGCCCTTCCTCACTGTCCATCTGATGATACAGTAGAGAAATAATAAAAACAAGAGCCAGAATCCAGGTAACTCATGACTCATTATATAACTCTGAGCTGGTCACACTTTTCTTGGCCTGTATTTTCCCCATTACAGAAAAAAGAGAGCCAGAAACAAAGACAGAGATAACAAAAGAGAAAGGATTCTGAAACAAAAACTATAAAATACCCTTGCACTTTGCCCGAGGCCCTGTAAGTCTCCACCCTCTCCACAGAAGTGTCCTCATAAACTACCAGCACCCTCCCAAGCGGGCCCCCTACTTCACTCCTCAACCTCATTATCTGTCAATAATTCCTTAGTTTTACTGAGAAGAGCTGCTGTCCATCTAGTTCTTTGCACACTAGTGACTCAGTTCGGGGACAGACAGGATATGCGTCAAATTTGGTAAGATGTCCTCAGGCTCTGGGCTCCTTCCAGAGTTTCTAAGTATGAGGGAAAGTCTACTCAGGCTTGATTGAGCACTGGGGGAAGAGGAAACTGTACCTGCTCAATGTGTCCCCGATGTCCTAGAAGAGAAAGGAAAATGAAAACATGAGAAATCATTTATAATGTCAGTTTTCTCTCATAGATGTTTGTTAGAAACTGAACTACAGGCTGGCCCTCCTGGGAGAAACCAGGGAGACAAGGAGCACACACCGTGTAAAACCTGGGCAGAGGAAACTGGGATACACACTGTTTGCTATCCTAGCACCTTCCTGCATTCCCTTCCTGCACACTGGTCAAAGATCTCAAGATTTCAAATTTACTAACTCAAGCATCTCACTCTTGGACCACAACTGCCTACCTAGCTTGCTTTCTTTGACCTATTATTGTGTGTGTGTGCACACTAAGTTGCTTCAGTCATGTCTGATTCTTTGTGACCCTATGGACTGTAGCCTGCCAGGCTCCCCTGTCCATGGAATTCTCCAGGCAAGAGTACTGGAGTGGGTTGCCATTTCCTCCTCCAGGGGATCTTTCCAACCCAGGGATCGAACCCATGTCTCCTGCACAGGCAGGGAGATTCTTCACCGCTGAGCTACCAGGGAAGACCCCGATATTGCCTTCAGTTCAGTTCAGTCGCTCAGTCATGACCGACTCTTTGCGACCCCATGAATCACAGCACGCCAGGCCTCCCTGTCCATCACCAACTCCCGGACTTCACTCATGTCCATCGAGTCGGTGATGCCATCCAGCCATCTCATTCTCTGTCGTCCCCTTCTCCTCCTACCCCCAATCCTTCCCAGCATCAGAGTCTTTTCCAGTGAGTCAACTCATCGTATGAGGTGGCCAAAGTATTGGAGTTTCAGGTTTAGCATCAGACCTTCCAATGAACACCCAGGATTGATCTCCTTTAGAATGGACTGGTTGGATCTCCTTGCAGTCCAAGGGACTCTCAAGAGTCTTCTCCAGCACCACAGTTCAAAAGCATCAATTCTTCGGCAATCAGCTTTCTTCACAGTCCAACTCTCACATCCATATATGACCACGGGAAAAACTATAGCCTTGACTAGATGGACCTTTGTTGGCAAAGTAATGTCTCTGCTTTTTAATATACTATCTAGGTTGGTCATGGCAAGCCACTCCAGTACTCTTGCCTGGAAAATCCCATGGATGGAGGAGCCTGGTGGGCTGCAGTCCATGGGGTCGCTAGGGGTTGGACACGACTGAGCGACTTCACTTTCACGCATTGGAAAAGGAAATGGCAACTCACTCCAGTGTTCTTGCCTGGAGAATCCCAGGGACGGGGGAGCCTGGTGGGCTTCCGTCTATGGGGTCACACAGAGTCGGACACGACTGAAGTGACTTAGCAGCAGCAGCAGGTTGGTCATAACTTTCCTTCCAAGGAATAAGCGTCTTTTAATTTCATGGCTGCAATGAGCATCCACAGTGATTTTGGAGCCCAAAAAAACAAACTCTGACACTGTTTCCACTGTTTCCCCATCTATCTCCCATGAAGTGATGGGACCAGATGCCATGATCTTTGTTTTCTGAATGTTGAACTTCAAGCCAACCTTTTCACTCTCCTCTTTCACTTTCATCAAGAGGCTTTTTAGTTCCTCTTCACTTTCTGCCATAAGGGTGGTGTCATCTGCATATTGCCTAAATACAGGCTAATTATTTTAAAAATATCTCTCCACTTGGGTTTCCCAGGTATTGCCCCATGATTAAATTCAAGCTTACATTGTGTCTCCTTCTACAGATACTTGATATTCACTTTCCCTTTATTGGTGGTATGTTATAGCTACTATTTTTCCTTTTGTAGTTAAAAAGTAATCTCAAAGTGACACTTTGAAATTAATATTCCAGCCCTTACTGAACTCCCCCTCAGATTTAACACCTGTAGATAATTATTGTCTAAATTACCTTTCACTATGATAGCTGCCAAATGTTCATTTTCTTGCCTCAAAATTCCTTGTACATTACTTAGTCGACAGTCTACTAGAAGGAAGAATTTTCCCTTATTTATTATTAGTATGGACCCATCAATTCCTACTTTATTCAATGGGTTATAACTCATCACTATTCTTAATTATTTTAGTGCTCAAAAAATCTGAGACTTGGTCAGAGAATCTGTCACTTTTTTCCTATCGCTTCTCATCCCATTCTCCCCATTATCTGGTTTGTCAATCCAGTGTTTCCCTTGCAAATTCTTGCAGATACATGTATTTTCTAATTATCTCTTCTTACACAAAAAGCATAATCTATATTTTGTGCTTTGATTTTTTTCACTTCCCAATACATTATAGAAACTCCTCTATATCAGTTATATCATAGGTATCTTCCTTTTTCTCTTTTTATAGTTGCATAACATTCCTCTGTGTGTGTGTGTGTGTGTTCATACTTTAAAAATACTGTTAGACAACAGCGGCCATCTTGCCCTGTTCCTGACCTTAGTGGGAATGCTCTTGTTCTCCACATTAAGATTCAGTTTACTTTTCAAATGACTTCTACCATGACCACTCTCCCCCATGGAGTCCACAACTTGCCCTCTTCTTTCTCTACTTTTCTTTATCATCCAGTTTTGATTTCACGGTCCATGTGTTCAGAAATATTCTCACAAATACCTTAAAAAAATAAGAAAAACCCATGGTTGCCACTGGGTAGAAAGGGATGAGTGACTGCTTAATGGGTACGAGGTCTCCTTCTGAGATGATGAGTGTGTTCTGGAACTATACAGTTGTGATGGTTGCATAACATTAAGTTTACTAAATGTTCCAAGTTGTACACTTTGAATGGTTAAGACGGTTAATTTATGTTATATATTTTTTATCATAATAAAAAAGCCAGAACAGGGGGAGTTCCCTGACTGGTTCAGTGGTTAGGACTTTGTGCTTTCACTGCCGTGGGCCAAGGTTCAATTCCTGGTCAAGGAACTAAGATCCTACAAATAGTGTGGCAAGGCCAAAAACAAAAAAAAGAAACCCCTCACATCTTGCAAAGCCCTAATCCTGGATGAACCCAACTACCGGCTTTCCCTAGGCCTGGAACCAGAACAGTTACAATCAGAGAAAGCAAAGCCGGGATGGGAAAAAGTCACACAACTGGACAGACAAATTCTGATATAAACTGACGTTCACTGACCAAGTAACGTCTTGCAAACCAATTTGCTTTCCCATACTCTGAAACAATAATTTCAGAACTTTCCCACAATCCTCAAACTCATTATTTTCTCTAACCCCTGTTCAATGGCAGCAGATAGTGCTGCTTTCCAACTTCAAAAGAGGATAGAAGCCAAGACGTTTTTGCCACCAAACCTCACAACCTGCTGCATCTACCTGTGCCCACCCTCCTTTCTTCTTATACAACAGAGGTTATTTCAAAGTTAAAACCCTCCTCCATGCTTCAGTTACCCTTCCTTGTGCCTTCTCAGAAACAGCACATCAGAGATGAGTTCATCCTTACAGGCTCAGTAAATTTTCTTCACCTGAATCTTTACAACAGACGCCCCTCTCCACATTTTTTTTAAAGATATGTTTAACTGATTTCTTTAAGCATCCTCTCCCCATAAAGCCCCACAATTCTACCTCATCTCCAAGTATTTTCTTTATATTTCTTTCACAGCCTTATTTATTGAAATAGTCATTTACTCTCTCAGCTTCCATTCACTCTGTCACTACAACTTCTCCTCACGTGGCTCCTGCCCAGACTGCTCCACTTGGGCAGCTCTACACAGTTTATCAAGGATGCTCATGTTTTTAAACCAAATGGATCTCAGCCTTCATATTATTTCACCTCAACTGCATTACACTCTGTTGTCCACTCCCTCCTTCCAGAAACATTCTTCTTTCCTGATCACATATTGCCTCTCTGGTAAACTGTTCCCCCTGCAAGCTCTTCCTTCTCTTTCTGGCAATTAAATATTGGTGTTCATTAAGGCTCAAGATTAAACCTTCTCTTTTTAATCTGAAGTAGGAGTTGGTGAACTTTTTCTAAGAAAAAGGCCATACAGTCCCTGGCACAAGTACTCAACTCTGGTGGAACAGATAATCCAAAATAAATAAATGGACATGGCTATGTTCTAATAAAAATGTATGGACAATGAAGCTTGAATTTTATGCAATTCCACATATCACAAAATAACAAGTGTTCTTCTGATTTTTCTTCCCCAACTATTCAAAACTAAAAAGCACAATGAGCTTGCAGGACACACAGCACAGGTAGTGGGCCATAGTTTCCTGACCCTAAACCCATCAGTCCTTTTTTAATGGCAACACTGATGATACTTGTTTGTTCACTTCCTTATCATATGATCTCAACATCAGAATTTAAATTTCAGGAGAGCTTATTTATCCACTTAATTCCAGTGCTTGACCCAGAACAGAAAATTCATATGCACTGAACAAACAAACAACAGACAAACAATCAGCTCATTTCCTGTGGTCTTGCTGAGCTGGGTCTACTGCAGCTTTATCACCCATGCAACCAAGATTAAATCCCAAGACCACTTGGGCTGACCACTTCTTGTGGTACTTGTTATTTTGTGGTTGTCATAGTGCGCACAGACATGTTATGATTATAGGATACTGGGGTGAGGAGAATCTTTAAATGACATGTGGGCCAAATTCCTCATTACATGAGCAACTGAGTTCACTGAGGCCCAGAGAAGTCAAGAGTCTTGCCTGTGATCAGACCACTTATCAGTGCAGGACTGGCTTGAGCAGGACAGGTCTTCCTTTCGACCTTTCCATGACACAGTGCAACTGACTGACCCAAGTTGTGCCAACCAGGGCCTCTATTGTACATTTCCCTTCCAACATGCCCTTGCTACAGTCAGGGTTTCAACAAGGGAGTGGGGGGCCCTGGATACTGCTTGGCAGAGCAGGAGCTGTCTTGGCAGGGGGCTTGCAGTCTTACCTGCAGGAGCTCCCTGGTGGGTTGCTGCTGCTTCTCTTCCAGCTGGGCGATCAGGTTGCTGAGGTGGGAGATGTTGCAAGAGAACTGAGTGATGGCACCATTGATACTGTTGTAGATGGCCAAGTCTAGTTCCTCGAGACGGGCCAAAAGACGATACTCATGTTCCTTCAAGGAGTGATACAGCTGCTCAAACTCCCAAACAATCTTCTCCCTCTCCATCTGGGTCAGGCTCTGTGTAGACCACAGGGAAGGGCAGTGAAGAAAGGAAAGGCTGTTTCTAGAGCCCTTCACATTTCTCCCTCGTCTGTCTACCCCAAGACCTCATTACTTCATCCCAGTATACTAAAACAAGCATCTTGCTCACTCACTTATTTTTTTCCAGTCTTTATTGACTGGATATACAATGGCAGAGAACTGAATTACCCCAGTGATAATCAAGACAGTCTAAAAAAAAAAAAAAAAGCCACAGTCTCAGCTCTCAAGGAACTCAGTCAAATGAGAGTCAGGTTCATGTGATACATGTCATCATGGCTAGATAAGCAAAAGTAGGGTGACAGCATTCAGTAGAAGTTGATACAGTTCCCAGAAGCAGTGTTCACAAAGAGTCGTGAAGGATGACTAGAAGTTCACTTTGTGGTCAAAGAACGGGAGAGCTTTCCAGGCAGAAGAAATGCCATGGACCAAAGAGTGGAAAGGCAAATGATGGGCTCTGGCTGGAGCACATGAGTGCTCGTGAAGATGTTAGATAAAGTAAGAGATGAGAAGCCTGGCAGGACTCTACTGCAAGTGGGAGCCATGAAAGACTGTCAGAGAAGTCACATGATCAGATGGGTGCCCTGTGGAGGATGGTTTGGAACATACAAGCAAAACTTCTACAACAATCCTCACATAATAACCTTGATTAGTTTCCTTAAACCTTTCATACGTAATCCATTCCCTCTATCTGGCCTTCTGTCTCACTGGCTTTGAGCATAATTCTCTACTGGCACAGTTTCTTTGCCAAAGGTTATCTGTCCTTCCTTCTCCATCGCTTGTCCCACTGAGGGACTCCATAGAAACTTATTTTGGAATAAAGTGTCAGCAAACTCTCATGTTTACTCCCTTGGAGTAAAATTTTATCGGGAAACAGATCCACTCATTTAAATGTTGTCTTTAGCTGCTTTTGAGCTACAACAAGGGAGCTGACTGGTTGTGATAGAGATATGGGCCACAAAACCAAAAATATTTACTCTCTAGTCCTACAAGGAGATCCAACCAGTCCATTCTAAAGGAGATCAATCCTGGGTGCTCATTGAAAGGACTGATGCTAAAGCTGAAAGTCCAATACTTTGGCCACCTCATGCGAAGAGTTGATTCACTGGAAAAGACTCTGATGCTGGGAGGGATTGGGGGCAGGAGGAGAAGGGGACGACAGAGAATGAGATGGCTGGATGGCATCACCGACTCGATGGACATGAGTCTGAGTGAACTCCGGGAGTTGGTGATGGACAGGGAGGCCTGGCGTGCTGTGATTCATGGGGTCGCAAAGAGTCGGACACGACTGAGCAACTGAACTGATGAACTGAACTGAACTGAGTCCTTTACAGAAAGGTAAGGGACTATTTTTTCCAGAACAACCACCCTCTCCCCCAAGCATCCCTACCACAAAGGCCTTGGGAAACTAGGAGAAGGGAAAAAAGAGAAAAGTTCAGAGTAGAATCATTGCCAAGAAAAAGAACATTCCAGCAAGAAGCAACAGTCAAGTTTATGGAAAGCCACTGTCAGCATCTGTTTGCAGAACAAAAAAGGCCGCTAACCAATGCCCAAGAATTTCACCTGGATCAACCCTGATCTGCACAAAGCTAGCAGATTAAACTTTTGCTAGGTCGCAAAGAGTCAGACATGACTGAGCGACTTCACTTTCACTTTTCACTTTCATGCATTGGAGAAGGAAATGGCAACCCACTCCAGTGTTCTTGCCTGGAGAATCCCAGGGACAGGGGAGCCTGGTGGGCTGCTGTCTATGGGGTCTCACAGAGTCGGACACGACTGAAGCGACTTAGCAGCAGCAGCAGGCCAGATCTCCAGGGGTTTTAAAGTCGACTATTCCATCCTTTTCCCCTCAAATGTGGGAATCCCTTGGTTCTCCAGGTGAATTCCCAACTGCCATGTAAGGTTGTTCCACCCGTACCTATAAGTTCTGGGTGATCTGACTGCACAAGGTTAAGGGAAGTTTACAAGTCTTACAATATAAGAGAGTGACCAGCAGAACTGATATTATCTGTGAATTCCCAGGAACCTCACCAAGAGTTCAGCTCGCGCCTGCTCTCCCTGTGCCCTTCGCCTCTTCTTTAAGTCTTTCACTCTTTTTAGGTGGTCCAGCTGGTTCTGGATTTGCTCCTGAAAAAGCAAAAACAGGTGTACAGTTCAAGATAAGGCAGGCCTTAGCACCAGTGTGACTCTTCTGCTTATCACCTGTGCAACCCACATTCATGATCCCAAGTTCTTGGTGACAGCCTGTCCTTGGACCACACTGCCATCACCGTGGCACCACACCTCTCCTTTGGTAGTTTGTATCTTAAATGGTGGATCACCGACCTGCCTTTGGAAGGATACCTCATGGCTTAGTAGAAAGGTGAATGGACTAGAAGGCTTTAGTTGTCAAGCTTTCAGGGACGGGTACGAAGAGAAAAGGACTTAACTTTTCCTATTTTCCCCTGGTGTGACATGAGCCAACACCACCTTCTCAACCTACTAGAGTGTTCAGTGTGAGTAAAATGGTATTTTTTAAAGCACCATAAATGTTCAGTGAATAACTTTGCATGAACATACTCACATTTACACATGTACATAATTGTGTGCATGTTCTTGCAGTCCTCAAACACAGATTATGTGCACACCTTGAATGTTGTCTTACAATTGTTTTATATTTAATACTTTATTTCCATGTTATTGTTGAGCTGTGCCAATCCGCTGGTTCACAAGGGGATCCACACAGCATTTTATTTCGCTCAGTCTTCATAAGTCTTATCTCCTATGAGTCTCAGAGTGGTTAAATGACTTAGGCAGTAAGGAACTTGTTCTTTTCCGGGAGGTTCTAGAAGAGGACGGAGCACAGAGAAGTGCTGGGGGAAAGGAGAAGTGATGGGCATCTATTTGATGTGAATACAGCCAGGCAACGTCCGACTGTGTTTTGTCTGAGATCATCTAGGAGCCAACAGGAATGCGAGCGTCTCTGAAGCTTGTCGCTGCGTACGTGGTTTTACAGATATCTTATATACAGTCAAGAGGGGTCTCCACGGGCCGTCACGTATAATGTGCCCGTGAGAGGGTAAACACAGAGGCACGTAACGCAGTGAGGGTGGGGAGACTTCTGGCTTCATCACCAGCTACAGGTTTTCCTCCCAAATCTGAGTGCCGAGGCTCTGGAGCGGACAGAGGAAATGACGGCTGTGAACCACACGTCCGGCTCAGCCATTTTCTAGGCGGAAAAAAGGAAGCCCCTTTGGCTCTCTCCTCCCTTTGTCCGACTCGCGCTCCGGCCCCTCCCCGGCCCGCGCGCCCGGCCCTCACCTTGAAGCCCTCCACCGCCTCCTCGAGCGGCAGCACGCTGTGGCCGCGGTGCTCGCGGGAGCGGTCGCACACCACGCAGATGGGCATCTGGTCCTCCTCGCAGTACAGCTTCAGGGGCTCGCGGTGTTTCTCGCACACGCCCATCTCGCCTCCGGGCCCCGACGGCCGCTCGGTGCGCAACTGCTTCACCAGCTGGGTCACGTTGGCCAGGTGCCGGTTGGGCCGCATGTGCCGCTGCGGGAAGGTCTCCCGGCACTGCGGGCACGACACATTGGTCTCCGCCGCGCCCCAGCAGCGGGCGAGGCAGGCGCAACAGATGTTGTGGCCGCAGTCGAGCATCATGGGCTCCACAAAGTACTGCAGGCACACGGGGCAAGTGGTCTCCTGCTGTAAGCACTCGGCCACGCTCCCGGAGGCCATGGCGCGGGCCCGCGGGGGCGAACGGGCATGGGCCCCGGTGCCCAGCCCAACGCGGAGCCCAACTCGACTGCGCTCCCTCCCGTCCGCTGTTTCTGGGCGGTGCGGAAAGGCCAGCCGGGCTGACGCCTCCCGGGCAGATCCCAGACGCGCCCGCGCGCTGGAACCACGGGGTGGCCGGGCCGCTCCCTGAGCCGCTGCGCCCGGCGGACGGAGTGTGGCGATACCGCGGCCCCACCGCGCCCAGTAGCTATGCGAAAGGACAGCAAGATCGCCGCCGATCGGACTCCCGGAGTCGGGCGCTCAAAACGCTCAGGACAACGTGGCCGCGTCGGAGCTGATCCCAGCGGCCGTGCAGACCCCACCCCTGCGCGAGCGGAAGGGGCGGTCCCGGGGCGGGGCTTGGGCCGGACTTCCAGAGTGAGGCTGGAGATTCCGGCCTCAGGCCTGGACGGTTTCTTTCACTGGGAACCCGGGAGGCCTTGCTGCCGCCGTCGCGGGCGGAACGCGCGGGCTGAAGCTCCTTGGCTATGGGTCCTAGAGGCTGGCGGTGTCCGCAGGGTGCGGCGGGGTCAGGCTGAACCCTGCCTGCACGCTCCGGGCGCCCCCGCCGAGCCTTAGGCCTTGGGCCTGGATACCGGGTCTTTTGTTGTGTTTCCTCTCTGGTGCCCAGGCCTCTGCCGCGGCGAGAGAAAGCTAGCTTTGTGTTGGTGTGGGAAAAAGAGACATCTGGCTTCCCGGGTAGGCCAGAGGGCTGAGGGTAGCCGGCTGAGCCCCACCCAGTCTGTGAGGAACTTTATCAAACAGCCCCATTGACAGGCGCTCGCAGTTCTGTTTCGTAAAAGAAAGGCTTAATTATTAGATGAAAACATTTCTGTGACAGAAACAGGCAAGCCCAGTTCTGCTACTTCCTACTGTGCTGAGCTTCAGTTGCCTCTCTGGTGAAATGGGAGTAATTATACCCCAGCGAAGAGGGAGACTTCCGTACAACTTTTGCTTTTTTAACCCTAAGGAGGTTTACCATTAAAATAAAATACCCACTGCCTAGAACTGTACTGAATAGAACTTAAACATTCTTGCTCATTAATAAAATACCTACTGCATAGAGCTGTATTGAATGGAACCTAAACAAGCTTGCTTTCCGACGTATAGGAGGAATGATAATCCTGTGGGTAACACAGGCTGTTTTCATTTCCAACAAACTTACAAAATTTTTGCGTTGTTCGCCCATCCCTACTTTGGTGTTTCCTGTTTTCCTTTGCTATTTCTCGATATTGTCTTTCATCCTCTAAATTTAGTTGAATTTGGACAGCCTTGCGTGTGTTTAATTTCCAATATTATATTTTGAACTAAGTGATTTCAACAATGTCAGTTTACAAATCTTTTTAAAATGAGTCAGTCAGTGGTTGAATGTGACCTATTCCACCAGTTTCCCTGTTTATACTCTTTTTCTCTAACCTGTTTACACAATGCTTCAAAGAAACTGAGATCAGATACTTTAACTCTGTGAGAACAGAGACCTCTCCAGACCTCCTGGATTGCTGTTACGCCTTGTATATGAAAGGATTTCAATATTTACTAAAAATTAACTTAATGATTCCAGGGTCACATTCTATGCATACTTCTTATCTTTATCACAGTTGTTCTTCAGTTTCTAAGTCATGTCTGACTCTTCAACGCCATGGACTTCAGCACACCTGGTTTCCCTTTCCTTCAGTATCTCTTGGAGTTTGCTCAGATTCATGTCCATTGAGTCGGTGATGCCATTCAACCATCTCATCCTCTCTTGCCCCCTTGTCCTGCCCTCAATCTTGCCCAGCATCAGGTCTCTTCCAATGAGTCAGCTTTTCTGCATCAAGTGGCTGAAGTATTGGAGCTTCAGCTTCAGCATCAGTCTTTCCAGTGAATATTCAGGATTGATTTCCTTTAGGATTGACTGGTTTGATCTCCTTGCTGTCCAAGGGACTCTCAAGAGTCTTCCTCAGCACCACAATTAAAAAGCATCAGTTCTTTTTCCTGTAGTTCAGTTCAGTTCAGTCGCTCAATCGTGTCCGACTCTTTGTGACCCCATGAATCACAGCACGCTAGGACTCCCTGTCCATCACCAACTCCCGGAGTTCACTCAAACTCATGTCCATTGAGTGGGTAAGAGCATTAATAAGTAAACTACTGGGAGGGTATTGGCAAACTGTAAGAGAATTTGATTTGGAATGGTTAGGGTGAATATGTGGCAGAAAATTAGGACAGACAGTACTGATAAATTTGGTTAGATAAAGTCATGAAAAGAAAGCAATGGTGATAAAATTGCTTGTGGAGGACACACTCTGAATCTGGGAGGAGGGAGGAGGTTCCATTGATGCTTTGCGAACACAGGAATGACAAATTGATGGTGCAGGTCATAGTAAGACAATACCAACTAGGAGGACCCATCTAGAGACTAATGCAATAGTGACACAAGAGGACATTAGTACAATAAGAGCTGATAGGAACAGAGGAATGGGCAGGTAGGCCAGAAAAGAATGAGATACTCAGTGCCATTCTCTTCAGTTATTTCTAATGAAAATGAAGGTGAAACAGGCAAGGAGGAGAGAGGCATCTTAAGACAGAGCAATAAAGAGGTGTGTAGAAGTATGCAGGAAACAGAGAGGAGAACAAGACATTTGATAAAAGAGAGGGATTTGGGGGTAGAAGATGAATTGGAAGATTGGGATTGACATATATACACCATTGATTCTATGTAGAAAATAGATAATTAGTGAGAACCTACTGTATAACACAGGAAACTCAATACTCTGTGGTGATCTAAATGGAAAGGAAATAAAAAAAAGAGAGGACATGTGAACATGTACAGCTGATTCACTTTGCTATACAGGAGAAAATAACACAACATTGTAAAGCAACTATACTCCAATAAAAACTTAGAAAAGAAGAAAGAGGGATTTGCTTGCACTTTGGAAAGAGACAGAAGTTCTCCTTTTCAACAAGTGTGGCTTTGAGGTTTTCTGACCATCTCCCAGCAACCCCACCAAAAGAGAACCCACAGGGAAAACTCTCAGAATGGATTACTTTGGATCTAAAGGAGAACTGAGAATAGGAGGAGAGGGGAAAAATTCAGGAAATTTTTTAAGAATAATTGATTTGTACCAATTCTTCCTCTTATTCTTCCAGGTTGTTGGGGAAGGAGAGATGAGTTTTTCATTTAATAAGTACCTATTAAGAAGTTATTATATATTGCATTCTGTTCATTAAAGCACAAAATCTTTCTAGATCCTGCAAGGTGATGCTAGTATCATGATCTTCATTTTATGGCTGGGGAAATTGTTAACTAAATTGTCTATGGTCACAGAGTCAGTGAATGGCAGAGCCAGGACTGGAATCTGGGTAGACCAGCTCCGGAGAGTAAGTTCTAACCATTAGAATATGTGTCCTCTCTAGCTGTCCCAGGTATCTGCTAGACAATTAAAAAAAAAAAAAATCAAATACCAGTATCGCTGTCATTTAGTTCTTTTAACAACATTCCCTGGTATAGGTTATTGTTTTTAACAAGCAGTGTGAAGGGTCCTAGATTAAAGAGCAATCAAAGACAAGATATAGGATAGGAGAATTCAAAGCATACTCAGGTAATGCCGGTACTGAAAAATGTGATTCCTTTATGCATTTTTTTTTTTTTTTTGCCATGCCCTTATGTGCAGCTTGTGGGATCTTGGTTCCCAGACCTGGCATTGAAAACATCAAGTCCTAACCACTGGACCACCAGGGAATTCTCTAAATATGATTTCTTTTTGAATTGGCAATTAGCTTCCCCAAATTTAACTGTCTTCCATTTCCTGAGGATAAAATCTTTGGAGACATTGGGGAAGAAAGCTAATCTGACCCATTTTTTTCAAGCAGCAAGACTTTGGGGGATTTCATTGAACAACTGGTAAATACCCTCTGCTTCCTGCCCTTATTAAGCTCACAGGCCACTGGGGCTAGGTGGGGGCAGGGATGGTTAGCTACCTCCAAGGGGGTCACCATCAGTTTCTTTCCTCTCCATATGCATAGTGATATTGTATCATTGAGAGGTGCAGTTCTATTCTTGTTTTGAATCTGGACTTGCCTAGAATGCTCTGACCCACAGAGTATAGCAGAATGACTCTACCTGATGCTGGGCCTGGCCTACAGAGGACTGACATCCTCTGTCTTGGACTCTTAAGAGTCTTCAGCTAGCATGGAAGATGTTTGTATTAGTGTGCTCTGGTTTCTGTAACAAAACATCAGCCTGTGTGGTTCAAACAACAGAAATTAATTTTTACAGTATATTTTCTGGAGAGTAGAAGTCCAAGGTCAAGGTGTGAGCAGGGGCGAGTTCTCCTAAGGTCCCTCTCCTTGGCTTGCAGGCAGTCACCTTCTTCTGGTTCTCACACAGCCTTTCCTCTGTGCTCACTTTTCTAATGGTGTGTTTTGTTTTTTGACTGGGTTAAGTGGCTTTATTAGAGAAAGCCAGGATTACAAAGGACTGAGAGTTGGCCTTGGGGCCTTTCTTCTTGCCAAAGGTGGGCATAATATTGACAAAGCTCTAGTTATGCTGCATATACCTCTTGGCCCAACCCATCTTCTTTTTCTCCTGTTTGGCCACCTTGGGATTCTGACCCAGCATCAGCCAGGGACCATGGATTTCACCTCTAAGCATGTGACCAGCTACTTGTTGGGTCCTCAGAGCCTTCACCCCACACTGGACCAGGGTAGCCTCATCCTCTAGGGTCATCCCTGCCAGGGAGCACGACCTGAGTGATGTCCTTGAGGGAGGCTACATGAACTTAGATGGGTGACCGTCTCCTGGCCTGCCAATGCAGAAGATGTGAATTCTTGCCTCGAAGATCCCATGGACAAAGGAGGCTGGCGTGCTGGTCCATGCAGTCACAAAGAGTCAGATATGACTTAGAGACTAAACAACCACAACTCCTGGCCTGTCACCTCCAGTGTGTGTAGCTATTGGCCGACGACAAAGAACTGCGAGTCGGTGACTGAGCCGTGGCTACTGCTGCTACCATGAGATGGAGCCGAGAAAGTTTTATGAACCATAGTTTTTAGGTTTGATGGATTCCACTTTATCAACTTTTTTTTTCTTTTTGGTTACTACTCCCTGTTTTTAGTTACTGCTTTCTGAAACTCACATCCACATCCAGTCTTCATGCTCAAGGTCTGTAAAACCCACTCACCTTGCCCCTTTCTGGTCTATGCTAACTTTCTCCCCAGGTCTACATGGGCTCCATCACTACTTCCCCGTTGAATTCCCGCCAGTTTGGTTGGTTTGCCAGGTACCTTCAAGGGAATAGAGCCCGCGCTCTGTGTCCTTTCTGGGAATGGGTAAAGGGAGTTAATTCGCTGTTGTCCAGTCGGGGATCGGTCCCGCGTCAGTAGTTTCAACATCCTGGGGTTACAGGGAACGGTAGAGGGAAGCAGAGAAAAGAAACGTCAAACCATACCCGGGATTGAGAGGTTCAGTGAAGTTGCTGAGTCTACTGAGAAATAAGGTTTAGTTAATTTACAAGGATTTCCATTTTTCCGGAGAAACCTTAAACTACATAAGAATATAACAGCTCTTGAGGAATGCACGTCCAGCGAATCTGAAGGTTTTATTTGTTTACCCGAAATAGTCAACCTGTCAGGATGGCCGAGTGGTCTAAGGCGCCAGACTCAAGCTGGAACAAGCTTCCTCTGATAGAGGTTTCTGGTCCCCGAATGGGGGCGTGGGTTCGAATCCCACTTCTGACAGACTTTTTTCCTATACTGATCACAAGCACTTTCTCAGCCATTGCATTCGGTCTTCTTTCTACCTTACCCCGTTTCAGCCCTAACGATTGACCCCCCCTGATGAGGTCAGACCCCTTCCTTTTCCGTTGCTACTTATCATGGATCCTGCTATTCTCTGTGCTCTGATTTGTCATGAAAGGCGCTTTTCACCAAATGCTCATTAACCTAGGGGCGTGCTGGCATTAAAAGGAGCCTGATGGGAACGGAAAGACATGTACACAGACTCGGTGATTACAGACTGTCCTGAGCTCGCGGGCTATTGGGATCGTAGTCTCACGCCCTTTCTCACTGGCAGAACCGATCAAAAATTAAAAGTGCAGAAACTGAAAATAGCTTGGTCCACTCTGCTAAGGAACTGGAATGTGAAAAGGAAAGAAAGAAGGAAGGTTCCACCGAGATTTGAACTCGGATCGCTGGATTCAGAGTCCAGAGTGCTAACCATTACACCATGGAACCACTCTTATTGTTGACTTGATACACTGTCCATCTGATATCTCTTTGTGCTTTCTTTTTTTTTTTCCTTTTCCATTGAGGTATAGTTGATTTATAATGTTCGTTTCAGGTACACAGCATAGTGATCCAAAATTTTTATAGACTGTACTTCATTTAAAATTATTCTATCCTTGTGCTTTTTATTCATTTTTTTAAGCAACAGAGATGTATAAAAAACAATTAAAAATGAAACGTGCCACTTTAACCGAAAGCTCTGCTCTTCTTCCTAATAGATTTTTTCTTCTTTTTTAATTTACGGGGGCTTTTTTTTTTTTAAAGAGCGATGGAAAATCTGGCACTTTTAAGGCGAAGGGCGATAGAGAAGCTAAACTCAAGGGTGGAAGGTTGTGGGAGGTTGTTGGGAGGGGAGACCTTCCCTGGTTGTTTCCCCTGAGCCTTCTTCCCGTATTTCTTTCCCTTGATGTTTGGGGAAGGGCAGGATCGTGATCTGAGAAAATGGTTTCCTCTGGCGGTTTTGATTTTGCCTTTACTTCCGACACATGCAAAAGAAAACTGGATTTCCAGCTTGCCCTTCGAAAGAGAAAAAATAAAAATTAACATATATGTATTTTTTCTACAGCTTCGCTTTTCATTCTAGCATACCTGCAGATGCCTCCAGAGCAACCTCAAAGTTTCTTGGTGCTTCCTGCTTAGGTGTAATTATGGGTTTGCATTTTAAAATCTGTCCTTTCGCTCCGAGATGCCTTAAATACAGGACAGGTTCTCATTTCTCTTTGACACCCGATGGTTCTGGTACATAGCATTAATAGAAACTTAATCTATGGCTTGTTTCATGCTGCTGCTGCTAAGTTGCTTCAGTCCGACTCTGTATGACCCCATAGACGGCAGCCCACCAGGCTCCTCTGTCTGGGATTCTCCAGGCAAGAATACTGGAGTGGGTTGCTGTTTCCTTCTCCAATGCTAAGTGACTTCAGTCATGTCCGACTCTGTGCGCCCCTATGGACAGCAGCCCACCAGGCTCTTGCATCCACAGGATTATCTAGGCAAGAATACTGGAGTGGGTCGCCATTTCTTTCTCCGCTTGCTGCATGAACACATAAAGGATCAATCAATGAATGCACGCGTGAATTAAAGAAGGAGTGAATAAACAGCCCAGAGTCAGACTTTTTTGGAGGGGTTTCTTTTTCCTTCTCTCCATAGGCTAAATCTGACAAGTCTAAAGGACATGATTGTGGCTTTTTGCCAAGTGGAGTGTTCCTTTCCAGGTTCTAGCTCCCAGGTACAACATTCCAGTAGCCATAGGGCCCCACAGACATGTCCTGGAGTGTGGATGGCCAAGAGAGGACGTCATAGTGCTGGGCATGTTCTTTTATTTCTCTAAATTTTCATTTTATTGACATAACATGATTATTTATCTAGTAATTGTTAAGAACAGCATATAATAAAGAGATCATATATGTAGCATCACTGGAAAAAATACTCAGTATAAATTACTACTTTAGTCAGTCTAAATATTAATTACTGACCCTACATTCTTCATGGACCTCTGGTAATCTCCCAAGGATGAATTGCTTATGAATTCTTGAATCATTTTTCTGCCATTCATCCTTTTGCTGGATTTACAACCAAGCAAGGTGCCTGTCACAAAACAGGTGCTCAGTAAATATGGATTGAAGTGAATATATCTTTGGGGAGGTAGAGAGGGCAACAGTGAAATTCAAAGACTTTGCCCGGGTCACTATACAGTTTTCCTAAGTTCTTCCTCCATGCGCATCAACTCTCTATTCTATTATATCCATTAGTTTAAAAAAATTAAACCAGAACTTCAAAAGCCCACTCTTCAGCGATAGATAGCCTTTAAATTGTTCTCTGAGGTAGACAAGGCAAAAAGGGGGCATAAGTCAATGTTTTTTCAACCCTAGCACATTTTTTTAATCTCAGGGAAGGAGAGTGGTTATGGAATTGGAAGATAGGGCATCTGGCCATGGGCTGGTTTACTTATTCATGAGTTTGAAGTTCAGAAGATTGCTCTTTTCCCTTGGAATCAACCATGGTTGGTTCAAAGATATCATAAGGTGAATGTCAACAAAGACCACTGAGGGGAACGACTAGGGGAAGAAATGACTGGGTCCGACAATCCAGAAGCAATCTGTTCCCTCATAGTCTGAGCAAGAATGGCTTACACTTACCTGGTAGCAGAGCTGAATCCAAAAAAAGCAAGTCAGGGTAGCTAAATCAGTGGTCAAGAACCAAGTTCAGCTGGAGTGTCCTGTAGAAATGGGGCTTTAGAACACATGACCCTACCTCAAACTGAAGATCTCAAGGTCTTCCTGGTGCCTCGGGTCTATATACCTTACTCACTTCACAAATTAGGAAGATATTCTTTCATGTATTTATTTATTCATCACTACTTACCAGAAATATCTATTTAGTTTTCATGATGTGGAGAAGTGAGAGAAATATGGTTCTATACCTGACAAAACTTATGATGCATAGGCAAAAGCAGACAATTACACAAAAATTTCCAATTCCAAAAGTTACCGTAAATGCTAAAATAAGTGATGGATAGAATGATAACAGAGCATGGCCAATGCAAAACAGGAATACACCACTAAGGTCAGGTAGCAATGAGGAAAACCTGCCAGAGGAAGGGATGGCTGAGCTGAGGCCTGCTACAAGCTCCCCAACTTGTTCCATTTCTCCTTTGCCGTATTTATCAGATTGGATTTTTAAAAAATTTTAATTTACAGACTTGTGAATTCACCTATTGGACTTATGAAATAAATATCCACTCAGTCTAACAACTCAAACAAGTGTCTAAAGTACAATTTATAATCTCCCTGACCTCTAACATTGTTACCACTGGAAACAATTTGAAGTATGTCCTTCTATAGTCGTCCTGACATAACGTTCTTTATTTTGGTAACTATTTATTACAATGTCATTCATAGTTCCCTTGTTGGATTCTTTACCAGTGGAAATTGTGCCTGCTTGTGGCCATTATGCTTCTACTGCTTGTCTTCTCTCCTAGGCACCAGGGCAGGGACTTCCTTCCTTGTTCCCGTCCAGGTGCTCAGTGCCTAATTGTAATTCTGGAGAGAGATCAAGCGAGGCTTCCAGGAGACAGCAACTACCTAGCTGAAGGGTAAGAAACTTGAGGGCAGAGAGAATTGCTTGGAGCAGAGATCGAGGGCGCCCAACAGAAGACGCAGAGACACGTGCCGAGTGGGGACATCGCCCCTATTTGTTGTGAGGTGAAGGGCAGCTGAGTGTAAGAAGAGCCGCCACACCTCAGATCAGCATAAATAGGATTTAAAATGTGAAATGAGAAGGCTGCAGGGATGCTGAGAACTGCGGCCGGGCAGGACCAGTCTCCAGTTGCAAATAGATTCAGGGAGACTGACCGCCATTCATCAGTCCACCATTTATGGAATAATGCATCCATAATAAGTACTATTGCCTTTACGGGGCCTAAGTAAGTACTTAGGAGGTGGTACACAGTAGGATCAGATTTTTTTTTCAATTTTACATAAAATAATGAATTAAAGAAAGTCTGTTATGTGTTCTATACTGCTGGGTGGTGAAAACATGAGGGAGTAAATACCATGCACAGTAGATGCTCAGTCACTTTTTGTTCATAGGAATAATCAGTTGATGGCTTATCATGAGGTGGACACTGTTTGGGGGGCAGTGCCAATAGGTGTCATCTCTGGTCTCTGAGAAAACAGATGTAGTAGGATTAGAGGAACCTACTTGAAGTTGGAGCCTGTGAGAACTGTTGTGTGTGTTGGACTTAGAATGCCTAGACAGGCTTGAGGTGCAAAAGAACCGTGGCAGCGGTGGGATTCGAACCCACGCCCCCGAAGAGACTGGAGCCTTAATCCAGCGCCTTAGACCGCTCGGCCACGCTACCCCCACGAGCTTTGTTTTTACATGCATATCATCTGACCCAAACTGAGACCCATTTCAGGTCCTTTTCCTCTCTTTCGCCCCCCACGCCCCCTCCACTCTGCACTGTCCCCGGGGCCCTTCCTCCAGCGTTCCCCTCCCCACTCCCACCACAGCCCGAGAACCCCCTGACTCCTGACACTTTCCTTTCTCATGGCTCCCAGGTTCACCTTGAATGGTGACGCCGCAGGTGGCGAGGGAAGAGGCACCTGCCCCATCTGTCACCAATATAGGAAAAAGGAGTCACGCAGACTGAGAGTGCCAGTGGATGCTGTGGGCTCCAGATCCACTTGGACTCCGGAGTAAGCCCCCGGACTGCAGGAGTGAGCTAGTCCGGGAGTTTGGTTTGAGCCTGGAGAAAGGCTGACAAAAAAACGAGGAAAGAATCTCGAGGGTCCCGCCTCTCCCGCCCTCCTTAATCATCTCAAGAGACCAAACTCCTCCACGGAACCTCATGAGGGAGGCAGAGAGTGAGGTCCTTGCTACTGAAGTCCTGTTTGCTTTTCAGAAGGTAGCGCATCTCCACAGGTCCTGGTTATAGCAAACAACATCTGTAAAGTCCAGTTGTCCTCACCTCCCCTAAGTCTTCGCAGGACAGTTTGCAGGGGAAACGAGCTGGGCTGGCAGTCGGGCCCTTACCTTGTTCTGCGTGGCTTTGCTTTCCAAACTTTGGATATTTTAGACGCGAATTAAACCATAGTTCCATCTTCTTTTGAGGCATTGGGATTCCAGGAATTTTTTTCTTGCAATAAAGTTGGTAGACCTTTTGTTGAGATGGGCGGAACAGTTGCCTCCTTAGCGCAGTAGGCAGCGCGTCAGTCTCATAATCTGAAGGTCCTGAGTTCGAACCTCAGAGGGGGCAACGTACAGTCCTTTTTTAGTTGTTTTCTTCTCCTTGCGTAGGTCTTAAAAAACAAACAAACAAAAACAAAAACGAGGAAATCTGCTTTGATGAAACCGAACGGGTAATTGTTCTTTTACAGAACTGTGTAATATTCAGACACAAAATAGTAATTTTCAGTAAGATTACTCCAAAATTCTTGTTCCAGTTGCAGACCTTGACTGATAACATAGGGGCTGAGGGATACCACACTGTATACAACAGAAGATGCTCTTGATCTCATGGAGTTTATTTGCTATATTTGAATGGGACATGACAGACAAGACAAATCTGGATTTTTAATAGCAACCTCAGGAGATCCAGTCTGAATGCAATCAGCTGAACACGTTTTTGGAATCCTTCAGCACATATCCAGTTATCTCATGTTGACAATTGTGGTCACTTCCTTCCAATATTCTGATCACTCAGAGCTTGCCTGCTGCTGATCAGAACTGGTGGCAGAACCCTCAGGTATCCACAAGGCAGATCAAAAGCAGAGCAAACACTCCATGCTTTCCAGAGAATTCGCAGAAGATTCAAAGTGCCCTTTCCTATTCTCTTTTATTTCTGCCTCTCCCAGTAAAGTGCTTATTAGGGCAATGAGTTACAGAGAGAAATGATTTTGACACTTCTTCCTCTCTAGGTCCCAAAGAAGTGTCTGGGCCCAAGTGTTCCCAGTACTGCCATTCCCCAGCACTGCCACATAGTCAGTCAGTAGGCCAAGTCTATCATCTCTTGTCCTACGTTGCCACATTCTTTTTGTGAAACCACCTTGCTCTATTTGAAATTATCTCTGACCATGTTGTTCCTTCCTGCTTAAAATCCCCAATGACTTTATATTGCTGCAAGAATGAAGTCTGTATGATGCATTCCTAGCCATAACCTCTGAGCCTCTCAGTCTCTGTTTTGTCTGTCTTTCTGTTCAACTTGCCCCCAACTTCTATCAATACTGTCCCAAGAAGAGATCTGCACATAAGTACAACAGGCCTTCAGTAAGTTCTCAAAGTGTTCTGTTCTTTGCACTTCCTGGAATGTGGGAGCCACATTTTTGTCTAGTTTATTACTATAAACTTTACAGTACAAAGCCTTTGATTCTCAGTTTAAACATTGTGTTCAGGGAAAATTCTTCTCTGACCCCACGTAAGAGGTCACCTCCCCTTATAATCAATCCACTGTCCTGGAGATCTGGGGACAGGGGGCACTTTATTGTGCAGACTTTTAATTTTCTACCTCTATCCTTTAACCTAACTTAAGTCTAGTAATGTTTTTCTTTTTATCTTATTACAGTGAAGCTGTGTAGACCACCTCAAATCTATTTTGAATAGTGGCATGAATACATACATAAATGGAAATGTACCTCCTATCATTATGTTAAACGCAACCTTTGAGGAAGAAATTTCTGTTGCAGGATTTGAGGGGGGAAAGTGGGTGAGAGATTAAGTAATTTGTCTAAGGTAGCATGACCAAATGATTAAATATGATTTTCTAATTCATCTAGTTTACAATAAAAGTAATAATGATGATAACACCTTTCACCGAACCATTAGCAAATCCCAGACACTATTCCAAGAGTTTACTTGTATTACTTCATTTAATTTGGAAACTCAGGTCATGAGATTATATGTTTGTTTCTCTACAAATCTCAGTAACCTGTACTTTTTCTTAGGCACATTTATCACAGTAACCAAATATTTATTATGTAATTCATCATTTAAAAGGCTGACTCCCTTTTAAAGAGTAAACTTCACTAGGGCAGAGGTGGTGGCTTTCCACTCTATAAGCAGAGAGCAAAGCTGAGCTCTTTGCTCAAAATAAGTTCTTTTTTTTTTTGCCTTACCTCTCTATGCTTCCACTTCTGAGCTCTGTCATCTTAGGAAAATTGCCTAACCTCTCTGTGGTTCCATACCTGAGCTGTGTGATCTTATGCAAGTTGCCTAACTTCTGTGGGCTTCCACCTCTGACCTGTGTGAACTTAGGAAAGTTGCCTGAACTCTCTGTGCTTTCACTTCTGAGTAGTGTGATCATAGGCAAGTTGCCAGACCTCTCTTTGCTTCCACTTCTGATCTGTGTGATCATAGGCAATTTGTAGGACCTCTCCCTTTTTCCACATTTGAGCTGTGCGATCTTAGAGAACTTGACTAATTTCTCTGTGCTTCCACTTCTGAACTCTATCATCTTAGGCAAGTTGCTGA